>NC_056735.1:1533149424-1533476924 GCF_019279795.1 Protopterus annectens
AGACATATATGGAGCCACAGTAAGCATTACACCAGCATGCAGGTTGCATTGATAACAACAGGCCACCAATGATAGTATTTGAACAGGGAAGATTAATTGGAAAACATTTCAATATTTGTAGAACAATAGAACACATGTCCCAATGGTAGGTTTGTTGAAAAACATACCCATCCATTTATGTGTTTAGCTTATTGGTGAAGATAAGGTAGGGGAGAGAGAGAGATGTCAATTAACAAATGTAAATTTTTGCAGTGATCACAGCTTTAATGATCATTGCTCTAATCATTATGCTGCAGGTATTATTATTACAACAACCTATGGCCTTGGGTTGGGCTGTGGTATATTTGTACACAGTGTATAATTACAGTCTTCTTATAGATACTTTATACCTTTTCTTATCCGGTAGACCTATGGAGGCAATTTCTGTTAACACTATCTGACTGTTTCTACCTATATTCACATAGTCAGGGTTACATATGTGCACTCATACTGTGAGTGTGTGTGTGTGTGTGTCTGTGTGTGTGTGTGTGTGTGTGTGTGTGTGTGTGTGTGTGTGTGTGTGTGTGTGTGTGTGTGTGTGTGTGTGTGCTACTGCCAAGCAATTTATATGTGAGCTAAATAATTTAGTACTGGAACATGAAGTTGATTTGGCCAGTAGTTTGTTAGTAACCTCCGGCGTTAATCCCCTATTTACAGTCATTCTACATCCCTATGGGATAGATGCAGTAAAATCTTATTTATTGACTAATTCACACTACGACATTAAGAAAATAGATTTCTTGTGTATGCTGTTAGAAATGATCTTAGAGAATAATATTTTTGTGTTTGTAGATATATATTACTTATAATTTCTTGGCGTAGCTATGTGCACAGCATGTGCCAATAGCTACGACAATATGGTGTCAGCACAATGGGAAGAAACATATATTTTGAGAGATAATATATTTGTTGAACATATATTTTTATATCGAAGGTTTGTAGATGACCTAATATTAGTTTGGACAGGATCTTTTGAATGCCTACAACAGTTTTTAGTATTTATAAATAATACTACAGATTTTTTTAAGATTTACACATGTAGTTTCTAATCATGAAGTACATTGTTTAGATGTTACAATAACGAAAAATGTGAATGGATGTTTTAATACACTGTTATATAAGAAACCTTGTCGGGAAAATAATATATTGAGTAGAGACAGCATGCATCCCAAACACATATATATAAGAATATAATAAAAGGTCAGGGAATGAGAATTTCTAGATTAAACAAAGATAATGAAGAGAGGTTTGAGTATTATATAACTAGTTTTAGAAATGAACTACTGAAATGCAAATACAAAGTAAATGAGGTAAATGAGGGGAGTAATAAAGTTAGAGCTCTAAGAAAGACCATACCCAAGCCGTATATGTCCAATAATACTAACACATATGATGTGAATGGACATAGGAAGTGAATAAAGCTATACCAATTAGATTGCAGTATTCAAGTAATATTAATCAGATATGGCAAATAATATGTAGGAATTGGTTTATACTGCAAAGCTAATAGTGAAACACAACATGTAGTGGGCAAAAAACCCAGTTTTGGGTATAATAATAAAAACATCTAAAGAAGCTACTATGTTATAAAATTAATAAGAAACAAGAAACTAGAGTGTTGAATGGAACTCTAATACCATGTAAAAATTGTAGCGTGTGTAGAGTGTTTGCTGTAGAGAATACATTCACTCAAACTATAACCCTCAAGAAATATATATTTAAAGCTGTAGCTAGTTGCACTACTAGAGATTTAATCTACCTAGCAGTGTGTGTAATGCCTGCAATTCGTTCTATGTAGGAATGACAAATAGATCTTTAAGAGAATGGATTAGGGAGCATCTACTAGCAGTAAAGAATAAAGATTTAGAAAGAAGTGCTTTAGGCAGACATATAACACAATATGATGAAACTCATGTATTTCATTTTAGAGTGATTGAATGTGTTGATTTAGATTCAAAGTCAGGTGATATAAGAATTTTACAGAGCAAAGAGTGTTAAGATGGATAATAGAGCTACAAGCTGATCGCCTACCTGGGCTGAATGATAGAGCCTCTATTAAACCTTATCTAAATGCTTGTCCTTTAAAATGATTTTTTAAGATAGTGTGTATGTATTTATTGCTTATTATTTAGTATTTATGATATATTATTAATGTATTTATACATGGATTGATTAAGATTCTTTTTTATTTAATTGATGTATTAATTTTATAATTACTCAATTTAAGACTATATAAAGGAAGTAATGTCTTGTAGGTTTCATGGTCTGATGAAGCATCCTGTCTGATATGAAAGCGCTTACCAATTAAAGTGTGTGTTTTTTATACTTCTGCCTGGCTTCTTCACCACATTTTCGTACTTGGACAGTATAACTACAGCCTTCTTATAGCTACTCTATACCTTTTCTTACCTGGCAGACCTGTGGAGGAAATTTCTTTTAACACTATCTGACTGTTTCTACAAATATTCTTAAAATCCTAGGTGAAATTATGCATACAGCTTGCTACTACTCCTGGGATTAAAACCGTGCTTGTTTGTGCATAAAATACAACAAAAGTTTTTGTGTTTCATCAGAACAAGCTATTGAGAAGCTGCTGTTTCTTCCTTGAATGTTTTCCGTCTAATACTCACTTGGTTGTACAATCTGACCTTGTAGTTATGGCATTTTTATACACACATTCCTATACATACATTTTGACATAGTACAGTATGAAAACAATGGTTAACACAGCATTACCATTCAGATATAAGATCTTGGCACATGAAACATTTCATATCAGTTAATCTTGTGTCTTACACAGGCAACAACTTTGTCAGATGACACTTGATTGTTTAATTCTTTCAGAGCTATTGTTGTTGTGCATAACCTGTACACATTTCAATTCATACAATACCAAAGTAAACACAACCAGTCCAGCGTTTTAAATTTTATAACCTATATAAAACTATTACTGTAATATTGTCTGGTTTATTTAGTAGAAACCATACCCATTTTCAGTACTGTAAGGTGACATTCTACTCCTTTATATTTATTTGGTATGAAAACTACAAGCTAGATTGTTATTCACCAGCCTCGCAGTGCAGCCTTAGCAGCCTGCTTGCATGTGCTTCCTGTTTCGCAACCCGCTCAGATGGAGCTGTAAAGAAGTTAGAGAAACATTTATGCATACCTATCCATCGCATACACAGGCTGGACTTTCGTAAACAGTTATTGATATTAATACTTACACACACCTGCAACATCCCTCTGCCATGCATCTTGGACCCACTGGTTCAAGACCTCCCTCTTCTTCTGCTTCAAGTCAGCAAAGTGGTGCCGGACCTGCTCTCCAGTCCGAGGGATGCCAGTGGCACGTGAGATCATGGGCCAGACTTTCCCATGCCTCCATTTTGTATTGTGAGCCCTGGTACTGGTCCTGCATCAGTCTCATATCATGTTTTTTTTTACAAGGAGTCCAACCATGATCCTGGACCCCTGTATGCCCCAGCACTACAGCCGAAACTGCACACCCTCTCCAATAACAGCCATAGTGCCTACAGTGGGGAGCTACAACTGGTTGTATTCCCACCTGTGAGGTTTAAATACAGCCGATTTCCCACCCTTTGCTGTGATTGGATTGTTTTGAATATGCTAAGTTAACCTAAGCGCCAAGCAAACCCGCTTAGCTGGTATATGCATTGCTTAAAGGGGTAGATGCTAAGCACTGCTTACCAGTGTGCAAATCCATTTAGCTACGCTAATTCTTGCTTAGAATTTACATTTAAGCAATGCTTATACTGGCTACTCATAGCTGAGGACAAGTTAACATTGTTCAGTTTTCCTTTTACAGACTATCAGCATTGTGGGGGTGATTCCTCATAAATGACATATTATGATATGTATGTCTACCTTCCATAACACCCCCCTATGTGCTTTCATTACAGTACATTGTTTTGTGCATATGCTGTATGGGACACTTGTGTTTCTGTGAGGGCTTCACATCTGTACTACACTGACACCTCACATTTGGACCTGCTACACTACCCTGGTTAACAAATATATATATTATTCACATTCTACTGATAGGGCGGCCATGGTGGTGCAGCGGTTAGCATTGCTGCCTCACAGCAAGAGGTTCTACAGTTCAATTCTTGGCTGGGGTGTCTTCTGTGCAGAGTCTGCATGTCCTCCCTGTGGTTGTCTGGATTTCCTCTGGGTGCTCCGGTTTCCTCCCACATCCCAAAGACATGCAGTAGGTGGACTGGACACTCTAAATTGGCCCTAGGTGTGAGTGTGTACATGTGTGTGTGTGCCTTCTGTGGAAGGTTGGGTGCCAGGCTGGCAACTCGACACTGTAAAACTCCACTACCAATCATGAGCGGACAGGTGATCCGCTGTGGCAACCCCTAACTGGGAAAAGCCAGAAGAAGAAGAATTCACATTCCACTGATAACAAAATATATTTTCATGCTTTTTTAACAGATAAAAATAAGTGGCCTGAATGGGGAATCAAACTGCAAATGTCTACTTAATAAGTGAAAGCTGTAACCACTACACTATTTCACTTTATACAATTTTGGCCATATATTTGTATTTAGCTCATTGGGATGTGTAAGCCAGCCTGAGCATAGCCGCACGATGTGCACTCCCACTCAGCTATGCTTAAACTTTATTGCGGACAGAAAAAAAATACATTTGTGTTTTATTCTTATTTACTGTAGGAGTTTGCACATTGCTTTCTGCACCATTATCTGTGTATTGCTCTTACAAACTTAGAAAGTTGATAGGATAAAAAGCTTTTGCATTAGCTTAATGTTTTGGACCTGTGGAGTCAGGGAGGTACACATTTTAGGAAGAACACACCAAAATATACGAATCAACCATCTGTACACATTTCAAAATTAGTTGAGAGTTAAGCTCCATGGACATACCTCTCACCTGTCCAGATTTTCGCAGCATGTCCAGATTTTTCTTCATATTTTGGTGTGTTATTCCTAAATTCTGTACTTTTCTGGCAAATAGCTGAGGATTTAAGTAATTAATAATGACAAATATCTGAGTTTAAGACTCCATATCCTTTAGAAAAATGTTAATGCAAAACCTATTATTCTATCAGCTTTCTAAGTTTATAAGTTCAATATTTAAAATCTGTCCCTATTTGCCCCCCCCCCCATCATTTTAGGCTTTGTCCAGATTTTTTGCTCTAAGAGGTTGAGAGGTATATCCATGGACTGTAACAGGTGTCCATGGACACTTCCGCTGCTTTTGTATTGCTGTACGGCAACTCTGGAGTGCAGGGGGCATGTATATTGTAAGAGCACTGCTCTCAGACATTCCCCCTGAGCTTGTACACAGACCCGTGTCCATGTAGGTATACAGCAGTGCACCTTCATGCATGTGCAAGGCATGCTGCTGTTCTATAAGGATGCCGGATGCTCCGTGTAAGAATAACTCTATTCTTATAGGAGCTTTGCTGAATCCAGGGGTTCATCTTAAATGTGTGCTATAATATGAAGCAAAGGAACATAACTCACAAAAATTAGGAGAATACTGTCTAATAGTCAGTAATGAGCTCTTAATGATCAATTACCATGCTTTAAAAGGAGGTTCACAGCATCTCAATTATTATGGTTCTTGATCCACATCTTAAGTGTCATTTGCAAAGAAGGTCCTGCACCTGTGAAGTACTTTGACCAAGTTGGGGTTACAATTTTCACACTGAGCTAATCGAAGGAAGGACACTGAGCAAACTTGGATCTATAATATAGAACATTAAGTATCCTGTTTTTTTGCTTATTTATTTGAGTTATTTATAGCACTTTGCCTACTGTATATTTTTCTAGCTAGTTTCACTGTGTGTGAGGTATTAACTGGAAAATGTCCACTTTTATTAAGCATCTGTTGGGTTATTTGATTCTGATAACTTGTTTGCAGTTAAAAGCTTTCTCTAGAGGCTCCTTTAGCTGTTTAAAACTTTCATTTAAAGGCTCACTGCTGCTTTTCTGCTGTGAGAAGCATTTCTGCAGTTTGTTTCTAAGTAGTGTGGATATTTGTAGCATTGTCCAAATTCAGGCTTGTGTTTGGGCCTAGTGTTTGTGGAAGTTGTGTGTCTGAGCACATATTCAGGGACATCTTGCTTTAGCCAAAGCCATCAGGCATTTCAGTTTCTGCTGTGAGAAACATTTCCGCAGTTTGTTTCCCACCCTCCCTTCCTATTGGTATGCTGTTCTTATAGTTGGCGGCTTTGCAGTTACCCATCCTTACTGTAAAATTGATCTGGGACCATGCTCCCAGTCTAATGTTATTACCTCATTCTACCTAATACAGGGAGAACATTTGAGAAGGCCAATCAGCTTAGTTTCTGTTCCTCCTTTCTCTCTTTCCAGTTAAAATAAAAAAAAAAGTTCTAAGCTTGTTTCCTGCCTTTCCTGTGTGTAGTCTAGTCTGGATACAGATTTGCTGTGTCCAGGACTATTTGTGGGCTTCTAAGCCCCCAAGCCATTCTGTGTTGGAGGGAAGCCTTCTAGCTTAATTTTGTTTCTTAGAAATAGCCAGTTTTTTTGTTTCAGCACTGAAGTCTTTTTCTTTGAGCTCAGCACTTGTTCAGAACTTATTGTAAGCACTAAATAAGCTACAAATTACTACAGCACTCAAATTTCCTCACTGTCTGTCTAGAGGAAAATAGTTTCTATTAATTAACAAATAAGCACCTATCCAGGCATGTCTAAGGGTCAGCTCCCGGTGTTTTCTCCTGTCTACCTGATGAATCTGGGCATTTTGGGGAAATGCAGCAATTGCCTCATGTACACCAACAACTCTCTCCTCCTACCACCCAACACTACAACCTGTGAGAGATGTATTTATATAGCCAAACTGGAAGCAAAGCTCTCTTCACCTAAGACTGGACTAGACAGTCAAGAGGAGAAGGTAAACACATGCACCACACCACACTCAGAACATAGTTCCTCAAAACCTACACCACCAAAACGCACACATAGAAACACAAAACACACACCTACATTCATGGAGGCTCTCAGTAAAAACCTGCCCAAGCAACAGGGACCTCCAAAGCAGAAACACAAGCAACTTCTATCCCCCCAACACAACTCAAATTACACATAACCCACAAACTCAGTGTGCCACTCAACCACAGCCCACAAGGCATAACAATATACCCAACACTCTAGTCATAGATGACTCTATAGTCAGGCACACTGATATTCCACTCACCATACTAAAGAAGGAGAAAGTTACTGTCAGCTGCCTGTTGGGTGCCAGGATCCACCACATAATGCATGCACTCATGTCACTCCACAACAAGTACAGATATGACTCTGTCATTGTCTATGTTGGTGTGAATGACCTGAGGCGTACCTCCCTGGACTACATGAAAAGGGACATGAAGGAGCTGTTGGATCTTGTAGCCCAGGCAGGTTTGACCCTAGCAATGAGTAGCATCCTGCCATCACCCAGAATGATACCACAGTACAAGGGCAAAATGATTGACTTCAACAATTGGCTAAGCTTCTGGTGTCATTCTAAGGGGATCCAGTATCTGTCTGCCTGGGATGACATGATCGACAAACCACGATGCTTTGCCAGAGATGGCCTGCACCTGTCACCCCTGCGATTCTGGATACTGGCAAAGGCTCTAGCCACCCCTATAGTGCCTTTTTTAGGCAAGGCTCAAATGACAAATTCACCACAGTAACAGGTACAAGCAAGAAGAATCTGAGAGTATTGCTACTCAATGCTAGATGTCTAAACCTCAAAATGCACTCACTCGAGGCACTCCTTAAAATGGAGAACATCGACATCTGTGCAGTGACAGAGACCTGGTTTAAGGCTTTAGAGAGTACCCCTGCATTACCAGGCTATAATTCATACCACACCTTTTGGCCACCTAACCTGGACCGAAAAACTAAAGGCGGAAGCGTGTCCATATTCATTAAGGATATCCACACCTCCAGGCTAGTTACTCAGCATAATGCATCCGAGATTATCCAAGTGCAACTAACTCTAGGCAAGACTGCAATCCAAATTGTAGCTTTCTACAGATCCCTCACCATACCCCAGGATTCCCACTCCTGATTTCTTGATACACTGGAAAATATTAGGGTACAACCGAACACCCTAATAATGGGCGATTTCAACTACCCCACCATTAACTGGGAAAACTACTCATGTACCAACTCTTGTGCTCAACGTTTTCTGGAATTCATAAATTCCAATGCCTTGTATCAACTTATCCACACCCCCACCAGGGGCAGCAATATCCTAGACCTGGTTATTACCAACATGGGCAATCAGTGCTCCACACCAGAGGTCAATTCCTTGTTGGTCAGATCTGACCACAACCTAATCACTCTAGACATCCACATCCCTCCCCCACCCCCCATTAGGGAAACCACAGTAAAAATTTCTCCAAAGTCAACTTCACGCTTCTTAAGACAGAAGTGGCAAACTTCACGACACCCATGCTGACAGACAATAGAGGTATGACTGCTGAATCCTACACAAATGCTCTTTATAAGCACTTACATGAGTGCATGGATCATGCAACCCCTAACAGAACCAAGATGCTATCCTCCAATAAAAAAAGGAAGCCAATCTCGTGGTCCCCTGCCATAATCAAACTCTACAACAGAAGAAAGAAACTGTTGCAAAAAAGAGTAAAATCCCATGATTGGAGAAACTCCCTGGTCAGCCTCAGTAAGAAACTGAGATCCCTCATAAATCCTCCAAAGCTAGTTACAAAAACAAAATCACCACTGACTCTAAAGACAACCACAAAGAATTCTATAGCTATGTCAAGAATCTCAATGGCAACACTCAGAACTGCTCTGAGTTACAGCAAAATGGCACTAAATATACTGAACCTACTGATATTGCCAACATCCTGGCAGATAGGTTCAGTGCTAACTTTAACCCCCTGTCATCCCCTAAAGGGCCCATCTCTATACCAAAAGAATGCAAAGTTCCTGTAATCAAGGCTGCGCAGGTAAAAAACAAACTATCCAAAGCCAAGAACACAGCATCCATGAGACCTGACAACTTCCCAGGCTCTGTTCTACATGGGCATCTACAGAATGAACTGGCACCCCACCTAAGTACCATGTTCAGTCATAGCCTCACCTCAGGCTATGTTCCCACTGAATGGCACACAGTGACGGTTATCTCACTCCACCACAGACCCCAGAAACTACCGCCCAATTAGCCTAATGAGCCTGGTCTGCAAGGCCATGGAACGTATCATCATGGAACTTATAAACAATGACATTGGTAATCTCCAAACCCAGGACCCAACCCAGTTCGGGTTTGTAAAAGGCAGATCATGTCTCCTAAACCTGATAGATTTCTTTGAAGCAGTCACCAAAGCCGTAGATGAGGGTAAGGTGGTTCACACAGCCTATCTAGAGCTCGCCAAGGCTTTCAACACCATTCCCCACTCTGGAATTAAAGACAAACTCACTAAACTAGGTTTAAATCCCTATGTCACAAGATGGGTTGCCTACTGGCTCACTGACAGAACCCACACTATGAAAGTAGCAGACTCCAAATCCAACTTCAAACCAGTGACAAGTGGAGTACCACAAGGTTCAGTCCTGGGTCCTCTCCTGTTTGGTATCTACTTCTCTGAAATACAGGCTAACACAGAAGGTCTTTAGCTAATGAAGTTTGCAGATGACTGCAAACTAGGAGCCATAATCGAAACTCCAAAAGATGTGGACATCCTACAAAAGGTCCTTGCTGAGACAGATGCCTGGTGTCAAAGCCATGGCCTCAAGCTCAATACCAAAAAGTGCATTGTCATCCCTTTTGGTAAAAACTCTGTACCCATGAACTACCACATAGGCGGTAGTCTACTTAACACCGAAAGTGTGATAAGAGACCTTGGGACACAGGTGGACAGTAGTCTCTCCTTTGATAATCACATCACCACAGTAGTCAGGAAATCCTTCTACGTGGCACACCTCATCACAAAAGATTTCTTATCCAGGAAAAAAGAGGTCACTGTTCCCCTCTACTTGTCACTCATTAGACCCATTATAGAGTACAATGCCCCTTTTTGTATGTACCTCACAAGACATCTACAACAACTGAAAAGGCCACATAAATACCTCACAAAGAGGATTACTGGCCTCAAACATATGCCCTATGCAGACCGTCTCAAAAAACTGCAGCTTTACTCTGTCGCATATCGACTACTCAGAGGCGATCTCTGCCTAACACACAAAGCTATGTCAAACCCAGAGCTTTTAGACATGCTCCACTTAAAGAAATCTCAATCCCTATGAGCTGCATGCTCTAGGGACCTAAACCTTGTCACCACAATAAATAGAACATGCTGGAGGGATAGATTCCTGTCCCAGAGACTTCCCATACTCTGGAACAAACTACCTATCTATATCATACAAAGCTCCTCATTAGCACTCTTCAAGAAAACTCTTGATGATTGGAAGGGAGATAGGAAATTCACCCTGGGGATCACTTCTGTGGCTCTGCTTGACAGTGGCACAGGAAAATAATTTTCTTGGGTGGCGAAAGCCAGGGTACCTTTTGGGTAGGCTTATATAGGCCCTAGGGCCAATATCCTAGTATCTACCTATGAACCTATGAAGCTAAGATGTGGAGTGCAACAAGGGAAATGCCTCTAACAACTGAAATCAAGGCCAAGTTGACCTACAGCCAGAGCATCCAGTAATAGTCTATTTGCTGAAAAGGCTAAGAGACCATGTAAAGATACACAGATGTTTTGTGAAATTACAAGATAAAGGGCTATATTTGTTTAATTTTTATTTAATTTTATGGCTGACTAGCCGAGAAGTGGCTCTCCTACTCATCTTAGCTAGGTAATTACCTGTTATTCAATCTTAAAAATATTTCTATTTATACACTACCTGTATGAGCTTCACTAACTGTAACTACCTTGGCTATACTTCCAAACTTTGCATACTGTTTCTGCACATATATTAAGTTAAATGTCAACTTAAACTCTATAAAAATTTCTATGCTTTTACTGTTCCAACATGAAAATGTTAATGTTTTGTTTATAATACTATTTTAATTTACAATTTTATTGTAAATTTGTGGAACTTTTCTCCCTGGGACTCCACTGAAAAGGGGCTATTAGCTTAGCTGGACACACCTGGTTAACAAATGTAAAATAAAAATAAAATAAAGAAAGAAAGAATTCTGTGACTATTGATTGTCCTGTGACAGGCTAAACAAGAAAGGAAGCTACTGTCAAGGTGTAATTGCCCACTGAGGTAGACAGAGCATTTAAAGAGTTACACATGATCCTAGATTATGAGTCTCTAGGTTAGCAATTCCTGATTTTACCAATGACTTTACATTATATATTGATAAATCTAAGGTATATTTGGGAGCAGTTCTATCCCAAGACATTCATAATACAGTGCACTCTTGTGTGCTTTATTGACTGGAAGGTAAACACAGTTGAAAGGAGAAACTCAGCCATTAAAGGAAAGTGATTAGCTAACATGCGATAGGCACTACATTTTGGTATCTGATTATGTCTCATTTCAATGGCAGACTAGACAGACAGATAACAAAACAAAGTTGTGACACTGGATCCCACCTCCTCAGCCCTTTCAATATACAGTGAACCACAGACCTGAAATAACCAACAAAATTGCTGAAGGGTTGCTGAGGCCATTGCTGTGAGTGTTCAATACTCATTTTTTTTTTCCTGAGAAGGAGGAGGTTAATATGTTGAATATATAAAGTAGACACTTCATCTTTAAATGTGTGCTATAGTATGAAGCAAAGGAATGTAACTCAAAAGTTAGGAAAATACTGTCTAATAGTTAGTAATGAGCTCTTAATTATCAATTACCATGCTTTAAAAGGAGGTTCACAGCATCTCAATTATTATGGTTCTTGATCCACATCTTAAGTGTCATTTGCAAAGAAGGTCCTGCACCTGTGAAGTACTTTGACCAAGTTGGGGTTACAGTTTTCACACTGAGCTAATTGAAGGAAGGACACTGAGCAAACTTGGATCTATAATATATAACATTAAGTATCCTGTTTTTTTGCTTATTTATTTGAGTTATTTATAGCACTTTGCCGACTGTATATTTTTCTAGCTAGTTTCACTGTGTGTGAGATATTAACTGGAAAATGTCCACTTTTATTAAGCATCTGTTGGGTTGTTTGATTCTGATAACTTGTTTGCAGTTAAATGCTTTCTCTAGAGGCTCCTTTAGCTGTTTAAAACTTTCATTTAAAGGCTCACTGCTGCTTTTCTGCTGTGAGAAGCATTTCTGCAGTTTGTTTCTAAGTAGTGTGGATATTTGTAGCATTGTCCAAATTCAGGCTTGTGTTTGGGCCTAGTGTTTGTGGAAGTTGTGTGTCTGAGCACATATTCAGGGACATCTTGCTTTAGCCAAAGCCATCAGGCATTTCAGTGAGAGAGAATTGTTTAAGATCATTGGCTGACTGAGGTCACATAGACTACAGCTTAGACTAAGCACCTCATTAGTTCTTTTGAGCTTTTTTTTTCTTAAAAGTTGTCTCAGGTTTCAACTTTCTGTTACCTAAGAAGTTAAGTTGTGAGTGTTTCTGCCATTTCACACTGAGCTAATCGAAGGAAGGATGCTGAGCAAACTTAGATCTATAACATATAACATTAAGTATCCTGTTTTTTTTTTTGCTTATTTCTTCAAGTTATTTATAACACTTTGCCTACTGTATATTTTTCTAGCTAGTTTCACTGTGTGTGAGGTATTAACTGGAAAATGTCCACTTTTATTAAGCATCTGTTGGGCTGTTTGATTCTGATAACTTGTTTGCAGTTAATAGCTTTCTCTAGAGGCTCCTTTAGCTATTTAAAACTTTCATTTAAAGGCTCACTGCTGCTTTTCTGCTGTGAGAAACATTTCCGCAGTTTGTTTCCCACCCTCCCTTCCTATTGGTATGCTGTTCTTATAGTTGGCGGCTTTGCAGTTACCCGTCCTTACTGTAAAATTGATCTGGGACCATCCTCCCAGTCTAATGTTATTACCTCATTCTACCTAATACAGGGAGAACATTTGAGAAGGCCAATCAGCTTAGTTTCTGTTCCTCCTTTCTCTCTTTCCAGTTAAAATAAAAAAAAAGTTCTAAGCTTGTTTCCTGCCTTTCCTGTGTGTAGTCTAGTCTGGATACAGATTTGCTGTGTCCAGCACTATTTGTGGGCTTCTAAGCCCCCAAGCCATTCTGTGTTGGAGGGAAGCCTTCTAGCTTAATTTTGTTTCTTAGAAATAGCCAGTTTTTTTGTTTCAGCACTGAAGTCTTTTTCTTTGAGCTCAGCACTTGTTCAGAACTTATTGTAAGCACTAAATAAGCTATAAATTACTACAGCACTCAACTTTCCTCACTGTCTAGAGGAAAATAGTTTCTATTAATTAACAAATAAGCACCTATCCAGGCATGTCTAAGGGTCAGCTCCCGGTGTTTTCTCCTGTCTACCTGATGAATCTGGGCATCTTGGGGCAATGCAGCAATTGCCTCATGTACACCATCAACTCTCTCCTCCTACCACCCAACACTACAACCTGTGAGAGATGCATTTATATAGCCAAACTGGAAGCAAAGCTCTCTTCACCTAAGACTGGACTAGACAGTCAAGAGGAGAAGGTAAACACATGCACCACACCACACTCAGAACATAGTCCCTCAAAACCTACACCACCAAAACTCACACATAGAAACACAAAACACACACCTACATTCATGGAGGCTCTCAGTAAAAACCTGCCCAAGCAACAGGGACCTCCAAAGCAGAAACACAAGCAACTTCTACCCCCCCAACACAACTCAAATTACACATAACCCACAAACTCAGTGTGCCACTCAACCACAGCCCACAAGGCATAACAATGTACCCAACACTCTAGTCATAGATGACTCTATAGTCAGGCACACTGATATTCCACTCACCAGACTAAAGAAGGAGAAAGTTACTGTCAGCTGCCTGTTGGGTGCCAGGATCCACCACATAACGCATGCACTCATGTCACTCCACAACAAGTACAGATATGACTCTGTCATTGTCTATGTTGGTGTGAATGACCTGAGGCGTACCTCCCTGGACTACATGAAAAGGGACATGAAGGAGCTGTCCAATCTTGTAGCCCAGGCAGGTTTGACCCTAGCAATGAGTAGCATCCTGCCATCACCCAGAATGATACCACAGTACAAGGGCAAAATGATTGACTTCAACAATTGTCTAAGCTTCTGGTGTCATTCTAAGGGGATCCAGTATCTGTCTGCCTGGGATGACATGATCAACAAACCATGATGCTTTGCCAGAGATGGCCTGCACCTGTCACCCCTGGGATTCTGGATACTGGCAAAGGCTCTAGCCACCCCTATAGTGCCTTTTTTAGGCAAGGCTCAAATGACAAATTCACCACAGTAACAGGTACAAGCAAGAAGAATCTGAGAGTATTGCTACTCAATGCTAGATGTCTAAACCTCAAAATGCACTCACTCGAGGCACTCCTTAAAATGGAGAACATCGACATCTGTGCAGTGACAGAGACCTGGTTTAAGGCTTTAGAGAGTACCCCTGCATTACCAGGCTATAATTCATACCACACCTTTTGGCCACCTAACCTGGACCGAAAAACTAAAGGCGGAAGCGTGTCCATATTCATTAAGGATATCCACACCTCCAGGCTAGTTACTCAGCATAATGCATCCGAGATTATCCAAGTGCAACTAACTCTGGGCAAGACTGCAATCCAAATTGTAGCTTTCTACAGATCCCTCACCATACCCCAGGATTCCCACTCCTCATTTCTTGATACACTGGAAAATATTAGGGTACAACCGAACACCCTAATAATGGGCGATTTCAACTACCCCACCATTAACTGGGAAAACTACTCATGTACCAACTCTTGTGCTCAGCGTTTTCTGGAATTCATAAATTCCAGTGCCTTGTATCAACTTATCCACACCCCCACCAGGGGCAGCAATATCCTAGACCTGGTTATTACCAACATGGGCAATCGGTGCTCCACACCAGAGGTCAATTCCTTGTTGGTCAGATCTGACCACAACCTAATCACCCTAGACATCCACATCCCTCCCCCACCCCCCATTAGGGAAACCACAGTAAAAATTTCTCCAAAGTCAACTTCACGCTTCTTAAGACAGAAGTGGCAAACTTCACGACACCCATGCTGACGGACAAAAGAGGTATGACTGCTGAATCCTACACAAATGCACTTTATAAGCACTTACATGAGTGCATGGATCATGCAACCCCTAACAGAACCAAGATGCTATCCTCCAAAAAAAAAGAAGCCAATCTCGTGGTCCCCTGCCATAATCAAACTCTACAACAGAAGAAAGAAACTGTTGCAAAAAAGAGTAAAATCCCATGATTGGAGAAACTCCCTGGTCAGCCTCAGTAAGAAGCTGAGATCCCTCATGAAATCCTCCAAAGCTAGTTACAAAAACAAAATCATCACTGACTCTAAAGACAACCACAAAGAATTCTATAGCTATGTCAAGAATCTCAATGGCAACACTCAGAACTGCTCTGAGTTACAGCACAATGGCACTAAATATACTGAACCTACTGATATTGCCAACATCCTGGCAGATAGGTTCAGTGCTAACTTTAACCCCCTGTCATCCCCTAAAGGGCCCATCTCTATACCAAAAGAATGCAAAGTTCCTGTAATCAAGGCTGCACAGGTAAAAAACAAACTATCCAAAGCCAAGAACACAGCATCCATGGGACCTGACAACTTCCCAGGCTGTGTTCTACATGGACGTCTACAGAATGAACTGGCACCCCACCTAAGTACCATGTTCAGTCATAGCCTCACCTCAGGCTATGTTCCCACTGAATGGCACACAGTGACGGTTATCTCACTCCACCACAGACCCCAGAAACTACCGCCCAATTATCCTAATGAGCCTGGTCTGCAAGGCCATGGAACGTATCATCATGGAACTTATAAACAATGACATTGGTAATCTCCAAACCCAGGACCCAACCCAGTTCGGGTTTGTAAAAGGCAGATCATGTCTCCTAAACCTGATAGACTTCTTTGAAGCAGTCACCAAAGCCGTAGATGAGGGTAAGGTGGTTCACACAGCCTATCTAGAGCTCGCCAAGGCTTTCGACACCATTCCCCACTCTGGAATTAAAGACAAACTCACTAAACTAGGTATAAATCCCTATGTCACAAGATGGGTTGCCTACTGGCTCACTGACAGAACCCACACTATGAAAGTAGCAGACTCCAAATCCAACTTCAAACCAGTGACAAGTGGAGTACCACAAGGTTCAGTCCTGGGTCCTCTCCTGTTTGGTATCTACTTCTCTGAAGTACAGGCTAACACAGAAGGTCTTTAGCTAATGAAGTTTGCAGATGACTGCAAACTAGGAGCCATAATCGAAACTCCAAAAGATGTGGACATCCTACAAAAGGTCCTTGCTGAGACAGATGCCTGGTGTCAAAGCCATGGCCTCAAGCTCAATACCAAAAAGTGCATTGTCATCCCTTTTGGTAAAACTCTGTACCCATGAACTACCACATAGGCGGTAGTCTACTTAACACCGAAAGTGTGATAAGAGACCTTGGGACACAGGTGGACAGTAGTCTCTCCTTTGATAATCACATCACCACAGTAGTCAGGAAATCCTTCTACGTGGCACACCTCATCACAAAAGATTTCTTATCCAGGAAAAAAGAGGTCACTGTTCCCCTCTACTTGTCACTCATTAGACCCATTATAGAGTACAATGCCCCTTTTTGTATGTACCTCACAAGACATCTACAACAACTGAAAAGGCCACATAAATACCTCGCAAAGAGGATTACTGGCCTCAAACATATGCCCTATGCAGACCGTCTCAAAAAACTGCAGCTTTACTCTGTCGCATATCGACTACTCAGAGGCGATCTCTGCCTAACACACAAAGCTATGTCAAACCCAGAGCTTTTAGACATGCTCCACTTAAAGAAATCTCAATCCCTATGAGCTGCATGCTCTAGGGACCTAAATCTTGTCACCACAATAAATAGAACATGCTGGAGGGATAGATTCCTGTCCCAGAGACTTCCCATACTCTGGAACAAACTACCTATCTATATCAAACAAAGCTCCTCATTAGCACTCTTCAAGAAAACTCTTGATGATTGGATGGGAGATAGGAAATTCACCCTGGGGATCACTTATGTGGCTCTGCTTGACAGTGGCACAGGAAAATAATTTTCTTGGATGGCGAAAGCCAGGGTACCTTTTGGGTAGGCTTATATAGGCCCTAGGGCCAATATCCTAGTATCTACCTATGAACCTATGAAGCTAAGATGTGGAGTGCAACAAGGGAAATGCCTCTAACAACTGAAATCAAGGCCAAGTTGACCTACAGCCAGAGCATCCAGTAATAGTCTATTTGCTGAAAAGGCTAAGAGACCATGTAAAGAAACACAGATGTTTTGTGAAATTACAAGATAAAGGGCTATATTTGTTTAATTTTTATTTAATTTTATGGCTGACTAGCCGAGAAGTGGCTCTCCTACTCATCTTAGCTAGGTAATTACCTGTTATTCAATCTTAAAAATATTTCTATTTATACACTACCTGTATGATCTTCACTAACTGTAACTACCTTGGCTATACTTCCAAACTTTGCATACTGTTTCTGCACATATATTAAGTTAAATGTCAACTTAAACTCTATAAAAAATTTCTATGCTTTTACTGTTCCAACATGAAAATGTTAATGTTTTGTTTATAATACTATTTTAATTTACAATTTTATTGTAAATTTGTGGAACTTTTCTCCCTGGGACTCCACTGAAAAGGGGCTATTAGCTTAGCTGGACACACCTGGTTAACAAATGTAAAATAAAAATAAAATAAAGAAAGAAAGAATTCTGTGACTATTGATTGTCCTGTGACAGGCTAAACAAGAAAGGAAGCTACTGTCAAGGTGTAATTGCCCACTGAGGTAGACAGAGCATTTAAAGAGTTACACATGATCCTAGATTATGAGTCTCTAGGTTAGCAATTCCTGATTTTACCAATGACTTTACATTATATATTGATAAATCTAAGGTATATTTGGGAGCAGTTCTATCCCAAGCCATTCATAATACAGTGCACTCTTGTGTGCTTTATCGACTGGAAGGTAAACACAGTTGAAAGGAGAAACTCAGCCATTAAAGGAAAGTGATTAGCTAACATGTGATAGGCACTACATTTTGGTATCTGATTATGTCTCGTTTCAATGGCAGACTAGACTGACAGATAACAAAACAAAGTTGTGCACTGGATCCCACCTCCTCAGCCCTTTCAATATACAGTGAACCACAGACCTGAAATAACCAACAAAATTGCTGAAGGGTTGCTGAGGCCATTGCTGTGAGTGTTCAATACTCAATTTTTTTTTCCTGAGAAGGAGGAGGTTAATATGTTGAATATATAAAGTAGACACTTCATCTTTAAATGTGTGCTATAGTATGAAGCAAAGGAATGTAACTCAAAAGTTAGGAAAATACTGTCTAATAGTTAATAATGAGCTCTTAATTATCAATTAGCATGCTTAAAAAAGAGGTTCACAGCATCACAATTATTATGATTTTTTTGATCTACATCTTAAGTGCCTTTGCAAAGAAAACCCTGCACCTATGAAGTACTTTGACCAAGTTGGGGCTGAGATGTGGATTGCAACAAGGGAAATGCCTCTAACAACTGAAATCAAGGCCAAGTTGATCTACAGCCAGAAGATCCAGCAAGAGTCTATTTGCTGAAAATGCTAAGAGACCATGTAAAAATACACAGATGTTTTGTGAAATTACAAGGTAAAAGGCTAGATTTGTTTAATTTTTATTTAATTTTAGGACTGACTAGCCAAGATGTGCTGTCAATTTTGTTTCATTTTAAACTGCAAAGCCAAGAAATGCTGTTATTTTTACTTTGCGACTGGGTTTACATAACAGACCTTTCTTTATATGTCAGTGCTTCTATGTATCTATCCATCTATGTTTTTATATATCTTATATATATCTCTGCACCTCTTTCTATATGAGTACGCAAGGTAATCTGTTGTGCAATGCGTGCAGTTTCAGGTACATGTCACTTCATCAACAATCAACTTTTCTCCAACAGTCACATTAAGTTCAAGCTGTTGACAATGTGGACCCATGGACCAACCAGCTATCCAAGACACCACAGCACAACTTGTCAACTAAATTGTCAATAGCTTGCAGATTCACAAAAATAAGTATGAGGTAGCATGCATCCCTCACAGTACTTTTTTTTCTACTAACTCTGAGAGCACATTGTCATTGAGGAAAGGGAATGGTCCAAACCTTGTATGGGGAATGGTTCCCTTTAATCCATGATAGTGCTCAACAAACCTCATCCGGACCACTTTGTTCATGTGAGACCTCAGTGACAGTAACTTGACAGCATAGTCCTTGATAAATTACATCACAACAAAAAGGACTATAAAAATCTTGTACTGTAGGGGACAAATGTTATGAGGTGTGATACGACTCAGATAAATGAAGGTAGGATGTTCAAAACCACTAGACATTGCAATCACAAATTAATTTAACTAAGAACTTTATAACTATGACATTACAACAAGTTTAATTTAGGGTAGCAATACTACAGTGTGCCAGCATGTGTGGCAAAATAGAATTTCTCCCTGTATACCAGATCTTTAAATATATTAAATCTGAGGTCACATAAACATCATGTAAAAGGAAAGTTTATTCTACAACCAGTACAGTGTCCCATCTTTAGATCCATCAGAATGGACAACCAGTAAACTGAAAGGCACAAAAATGTGGCAAAAATGTGGCAACATTGCTGCACTGGGGATTGTGCCATACCTCCCAACCTACCAAGAATAAAAACAAAATTGAATTAGCATGCATTTTCTAAAGGTTATGAAATCTGAAACTCAAACTGTCATTATTTATTGACCTCAATCCTCAGTGATTTTCCAGAAGATCACAAATTTTATGACAAACAGACCAACAATATGAGGTATGTACAATTGAGAGGTATGGATTGTGCAGACACTACAATATAGACATACTTGTGATACATTGGATATATTGACCACAAAGCATTATACAGAATGATGACCAACAGTTCAAAATATATATGTGAAAAAAATATGTTATAGTAGCTCACGAGAAAAAGACAAATGTAGCATTGATTATTGAAACTGTTACATCCAGTGACCACTGTGTCTTGTGTAAAGAGAGACACAGATTCATAAAATTGCAGGATTTGCATGCAAAAACAAGTGCAATGTGTAAGAAAGACAGTTCCAACAGCAGTAGGAGCAACAGGTCTAACAGCAAAAAATTTACAATTGTAAATACCTCACAGCCTCTTAGCAGAAGAAATCTAGACAAAACCTAAAATAATGTGGCGACAAAGGCCTAAAAATAGGGACAGATTTTAAATATTGCTATTATAAACACAGCATGTTGCTAGAATAACAAGAGCCGTGTTATGCATTTTCTGAAGGCTATGAAGTCTGAAACGCAAATATATGTCATTACTTAGTAACTCGAATCTGCAGTGTTTTGCCAGAAAACCAAATATTTTATGAGGAACAGACCCAAAATATGGAGCAAAACTCTAAACATTCTGTGAAAATCTGGACGGTTGAAAGGTATGCAATCATACTTAAATATACTATAATTACATGTAACCCTGTATGATTTACAGAAGGAGACAATTCAGGGCACATTGCAACTACTGAGAAGTGCACTATTAACGAACATCAAAAGACTGAAAAAATTTCTTGAACTCTAAGTGTACTCTGACTTAAGAATGGAGTCCATTCTAGTCATGGTATTAGAAAACTAAAACATTTAGAGAAGTTAAACCTTGTCAGGAATGTACTTATATATATATATATATATATATATATATATATATATATATATATATATAAAACACTTTATAATCTCGAAATTCTGAAATATCGAATTTCAGAATCCTGAGATTATAAAGCGAAAGTTCATAACTCCGAAACCCCAGAAACGCAAATTTCAAAATCCCGGAGTGCGGATACGTTGAAGTCGTGCTTCTGGTGTTGCACTGTGTGAATGGATAGCTGGAAGTTCAGGTAAGTATTTATGTTTAATAAGGGTTTTGGTTAGGGGCTTTAGCGTGTGTCAGTGTGTTTTGTTACTGTGATGTGTGTGTGTGAGGGGAATGTAGCTTGTATGGTGGTGTTTTCGTGTGTTTGTCTGTGTAGTATGACTTTGGAGTTAGTATATTTAGGTAGGGTGTGTGTATGGGGGGGCACAGTCCCCCACATGGGGGGTGCAGGAGGGCTTGCACCCCTGCTTGTTATGCAGTGTAGGTTTGTGTGTGTGTGTGTGGTGTGTGTGTGTGTGTGAATGTGTATCCCCCGGATTCACAAAACCTCCATGTAAGACTAAATAAGTCTTACTTGGAAACTGCAGTTGAACGGTCTGACATCAGCGTGCCATGCATATTCATGAGGGCATGCTGACTCCACTCCAAGTCTAACATGGACAGTGCAGGATGGCATGGGGCGTGTCTGACTGCCGAGCAGTCCTAAGGTCCACGCCCCTGCAAGTGTTTGAATTATGAAATGTCAACACACATGAGCGAGACCACTCAAATGTCAACATACCCAACACTACACTCCCTCACATTGTAAACCCCCAGTAGAGTTATAAAATGTAAAATATATATTTTTTCTAATTCCCGATATAGCTGCCTGTATTTGCGCGTGTTTCCACGGGTGTGCCCATAGCTAAGCTAGAGTTAGCAATGTCGACATTGAAGAGCATAATAACAAATGTTTATGCAAATCAATCCAAATACTAATAGCGTATTGGTAGAGCCTTCGCACAAAGAGGAGGCATTCACGGTTTGAGTCCCACCACTCCTCTCTCTATTTTATGTTTTAAATTAGAATATGAAATAATTCCTGACATATATATGACTAAAATATTACTAAAAAGCATTGAAATGACCTATGTATCAGTGAACAAAATGTATATATAGAAATGTAAGAAGGATCTTGACATATAAATGCCCATAGCTAAGCAGCGCTTTACCCAGTGCAATCTAGTTGCCCACAGCTACGCAGCACTTTACTCAGTGCAATCTAGTTGCCCACAGCTAAGCAGCGCTTTACCCAGTGCAATCTAGTTGCCCACAGCTAAGCAGCCCTTTACCCAATGCAATAAGTTTGCGCAGAGCTGCGCACCATGCTAACCAGTGCACTGTAGGGCAACGTGGAGCAACGTCAGGCAACGTGGAGCAGCATTGAGCAAAGTTGCCTAAACACAGCCACACCCCCTAGCCTGTCTGGACAGTAGTAAAATAAAATGCAATGATAAGTTTCGAACCCGGGACACTGTGCACCATAATCAACGTACTGAACCACTAAGCCATGACAGCTTAGGATAAACATCCACTGTTAACATACATATACTTATAAATGGTAGATTAACCATTGCTAAGCAGGTCTGCAGTCAGCCGAGAATTTTCAAAAATGGCCAATCACAAAAAAGTGTGGTAAATGTGGCATATTTAAGCTCCATAGGCGGGAATACTCAACATAACTGATTGTAGCTCCCATCTGCAGTTAGAATGTCTGGTGCTGGAGAGGGTACTCACTTTCAAGCGCAATGCTGGGGCATTGAGGAGTCAAAATACATGGTTTGGCTCCTAGTCCATCATCATGAGTCTCGACTCCTGCAGGGCCAGTTCCAAGGGATGGAGTATAAGGCAGAGGCTTGGAACTGGTTGGCTCATGAACTCACCAGTGCCACAGGCGTCCCTAGGACTGGTGAGCAGGTTCATCATCACCATGCAGACCTGAAGAGACAGAAGCAGGACCTACTGAACCAATGGATCCAGGAGGCCCGTCATATGCAAGATGCCCCATTTCTGAGTAGGTAGCCATGGAATGCAGTATGTAAGACATGCTAATATAGCCTAAATAATGGATAGGTATGTCTCAATATCCCTTCATTTACTTCACAGCTGCAGGTGTCCGTGCTGCGAATCAGCAAGCCTATGCAGATAGGCTGCTAAGGCTGCATCACCAGGCAGGTTAGTAATTATTCTGCATGTATTGTTATATAATATATGTGAGAGAGCATGAAAAAAGTGTTGTAGCCCAATAATACAGCTATAAAATGCCCTGAATAATTTCTCTGCATGTACTGTTATATAACATAAGTCAGAGAGCCAGAAACAGAGTGCAGTAACCCACTAATAAAGGTAAAATAAGTCTGGAATACTATCTCTGCATGTACTGTCATATAAAATAAGTGAGCGAGCCTGAAAAAGAGTGCTGTAACCTATCAATAAAGGTATAATATGTCCTGAATAGGTCTTCCGTATGCACTGTAATATCAAATAAAGGAGAGACCCTGTAGAAAAGAGTGTTTAATGTAATTAATAAAGGTATAATACTTGGAGTGTGTCTGTGTCACTTACTTTGAAATGTTGTTGTACCTTTGCATTAAATAAATAGTACTGTTGTATAAAGTGATGTCAACCCACAGTTGTAAAGTCCCATATAAAGTGGATGAAGGAAGTGCCAGTAGCTGTGAAGCATATAACAGTCCTCAACAGTCGTTAAATGGCTGTCATGCACATGTAAATCTGGCACATGAGTAGCTTGTCAAGGTGTTCCCCAGAAATGTGAGTGTGCTACATGAAATGTAGGGTTCTGTAGAAATTTAACTGAAAATGTCATGTGAACACATCCAGATATGTAGATACATAAATATAAAAATAAAATATAACTATGTAGCAGTAACATCTGCATCTTGGACAGTTAGTATGTCAGATATAGGTCAGGTATATAATGAACTAGCCAAACCCATTACACAATCTAATGCATGTTGCCTAGTGTAATAATACATGTAGGGGATATACACCTGCAGTCAATAGGAATGTAGTGTAGAGTAAAAGTAGTAATAAGATGTTAATGGAGGTTTCTTTTTACACCCTACTCCATATGCATAAACAATGCAATTCTACACCTCAATGGGTATGTCTAATCTCAAAACATTTGTTGGGACATATGTCCTATTGTTCTATAAAAATCTGCATTTTCTTTGATGCATGTGCCCTGTTCAAACACCACAATCTTGGTGGCCTGTTGCCACCAATCATCCCTGCATGCTGTTATAATGTCCACTGTCATTCAATATATGCATGTGTTATGCTTACTGTTCAGCTGTTGTAACCCTGGTGTGTTGGGTTAATGGGAATATTAATGCATGCTGTTACAACTAATTTGGAATGCTGTTGTCTATGTTGTAATTAAACACACCTAATCACAGAACGTATGGGAAGGCCGGTCCCAGCGGACGCACCTGTCCCTCCTTAGCTGACGATTGCACCTGGCACCAGCAGGTCTGGTGCCCAGCCCGAGCTCCCCTCCTTCATTGGTCCTGTGCCACCTTCAGGTGGAAGTGCTGCAGGGGATGGGGCTTGTCCCCCCTGCAAGCGTGGGCGGAGAAGGGCCATCTGTCACCCTCCGAAGGGTCCGAGTTGTGGTGCGTAGGGAGATCCAGCGTTTAGTCACTGATCCCCTACGCCAGCTCAAGGCAAGAGTGGCGTGACTCACGGGTGATCCTGACCCTCCTATGCAGCCCCCAGCACAGCCACCCTTGGGTCTGTGAAGATTCAGTGGTGACTGCCCATGGGTGGGGATCTCAGTCCCACTGTTACCATCTGTGGGCTCATGGGCTTGCGATTTCCAAACATCCGTCCCCGTCAATTGTGCTCACCCACCCCATGTGTCATACTCCGCCCCTGTATGTGTCTTGTTTGTCTTGTCTGTTGACCTCCCCAACCAACCTCCCTAAATATACCTACTTCCTCTACCTCACATTCCAATCTCACCTGAAAAAAAAAAAAAGAGCAATCTGTACCCACAAAAAAAGTACGCCCCATACATAGCTGCCCATTTTGCACACATATCTGCTGGACATGTAAAGTGATAATTAGAATTGGCAGTACAACATACTTTGTTCTCCTCACCCCCTCTCAGGGGTGGAAGGTTTCAAATTTTACTCCAAATTTGTAACATATGCACAGCTGTTGCTGGTAAAGAAATGGACAGCTATGGACCTTCCTTACACCTGTCCTGCACATCCCGAGCTGGTTTCCCTACTGTCTTTCCCTCTTTGTGCCCCCTTTTTCACCACTTTCCTATCTCCCCATTTTCTTTTCTTTCAAAGAAATTAGCGCGGGGGTTAGCGGGAGTAAGCACTTTTAAGCAGTAGTTAGCAGGTTTGAGTGAGTGTGCGCATGTGTGCGCTTAGCTAAGCAATGCTAAGCGTCGCATAAACTCATGCAATCCCGCTTACAACTGCTTAAAAGTGCCTTAATCACACTGTATGTCAGGGCCCTTGTTCTGTTCAGCAACAAAATAAAACACCTCTGCCAGTCTCGAACCCCAGACCTTGGACACACTTGACTGCATGAAGTACCACTAAGCCACAGTAGATATACAATAACTTGGTGCTGAAATAAATATATCATGCAAAACAATGAGTGAATGTAAATGAAAAATAGGAAGGCCATAACACAAAGCTTGTTCTGTGTATCTTTACCAGCAATTGTTGTGGAATTGCATTACATGACTGTGATAAGAGAAGCAGCCATTCTAGCAGCAAATAATGTTATTGAGGCACTTTACAACCCCCACACAGTATCATAGCAGGGCAAACACTGGCATATCTGATTAGGGCAGAGGCCATACTTCCTGATTGTGAAACATATTTTAGCTGTGTCCCCCTGAATCTCTCTGAAAAGTACTGACGTTAGTCAGAGAGGTGTTGTATTACACAATGAATAATCACAATAATAACAGTAGACACCGCTTGTACTTCATAAAAGGAGTAGTAATCCACATGCACTGCTTCACTCAAGTCTACACTTACTGTCTCTATTAGTTGGAAGGTGTACCTCACTTTTAACTACCTATCCATGACTCCAAGCAAATATGTATCTGAGTGTTTCATATGCCTGGCAGAGGCACAAACACACAGGCATATCAGCTCATCTGCTGTTACACACTCTGCAAACAGCTGTGTGAGCACTTCCACAAGCATACCCTTATGTAGGAGTACAACACAGAAATACCAAAGGATCTAGCCATGTACTGGTAGCAACTGACTGTAACAATGCCATTGTACCAGTGCTGAAAACACCTGTGGGTTGCACAGACAAAGAATAACAGGCTAACATCTGACTACCATCTGGATAGGTTCACAGTTGGGACCTATGCAGACAGACCAACTGCCTTGATAAACCAACAGGCACACACCAATCCATTAAGTACAGTAAGATAACACTCACACAATAAGACATAATGCTCTCTGTATGTCTGCATCCCCCCCATATGTTACATATACATGTGTTTAGGATCAAGCAGGGATGTAGGTAGGCATACTCAGTAGTGGAATTGTCCAGTTTACCTGAGACTCCTGTGCTAATGTCAACAACAAAAAGTACACAAACCCTGCAGAAGTGAGTACATGAATATGCACAGTATAACAGTCCACAAACAGTTCATGTGTCAAAAGAATACTTCTCAATAACTACTTTTGTATGGCAGGCAATTACATAAGTAGAAATGAAACTACATACTCACATATATCTTGTATAAGCATTTGTAGGGGTGAGTTAAACACTACACTAATAGCTCTGTACTGGAAGTGGCAACAGTCAGGTCTGAGTACAACATGTACATCACTGTCTACACCTCTAGCTTCAGATATAAGAAGTATACCAACCTTCTGACTTAAACAACAGTGTACACAGCAAACAAGCATGGGCCCCACTCTGGAAATCTGAAAGGGCTACGCCTACAAAACTTAGCATTTTATAGCATTGGGTTGCTATGACAGTGAGTACTGCAATTACCACACAGCAGGCTGTATGCATTTACCAAATGCTGTGCACCAATTGGTGCAGAGGTCATCACATGCACATGTGCTGATACATATAAAAGCAGACTGTACTTGCTATCCCCACATGCAATCATTACATTGCACCTGATACAGCTTCACAGAACTTGTGTATGAGTAAATAGGAGTTATTACTTAATAACGCAAAAGTTTAACTGAGTAAGAATACTCTAGTGAATCAGCCACCAAATATATTAATTAAGTAAAAAAAAAACTTAATTAATAAGAAAGGGAATTAAGTAGAAGCCATCTCTACTTAGGCAACACCAAAAAAAATAAAATTGTCAAAAAAAAAAAACAGACGGACGTGAAAGTGACAAACAGGTATGTGACAGAAATGTGATTACTGGCAAGTAGTAGATGTTTATGAAGAGTACTGTAAATACTTTGAAACATGCATATGTGGCAGCAGTAGGTATGTATGCACTGATGCCATGCATGACTACTGCCATGGACACATTAGTGTGTAGCTGTGTGCAGTGGGACATAACTGTGACATATGTAGCTCAGCATTTAATGTCAAATATCCAATCATGTCATCTATGTTCTGTACAGTACTGTGTATAATGGCTGTCTGGGGGAGTAGTGCAAACAGCTATATAAACCTGGATGTGACAGAGTAACACATGCATGATAGTCATATAATGTGTAGCTTAGCATTAGCAACTGCTGTACCAGGCTAGTATAGTAATGTAGCATTAGCAGCTATAAATACTCCCTGTAATATTACTGCCATGCACACATGTGACAACTGTTCATGTTGTAGCAAGGCCCAACATGTCATCCGTGAGGTCTACAGACATACAACAGTGTGTATCTTGTGTGTGTATGGCACACACATATGTAGAGATAGTTATGTGTCAGATATATTAGCATCTTAACATGTGCATAGAGCAAGGTACATACTGCAACTGTTTGTGAAGAGTGGACATATATATGTTGGTGAAGGTTGTTATGTGCATATTTTCATATAGGTTGTAGCGTGTGGCAAATAAGACGGCATACAATGCTGGTATATGACATGTGGTGTTTAAACGCTGTGGGTATGATTTGCTAAGTTTATAGTGTTCCAGACAGGGAGTCCTGCTAAAGATACATGGCCTGAGAATACCTTCAATGCATTCTGCACAAGACTGTGCAAAATTGTTACATAACTGTATCTCTCTCAATCCTTGCATAATTGATATTCCCACCATGAAAGGTGGACTGTATATGTGCCTACATGTAAATCTATATGTACACCAATGGATGTTTATATGTACGCTCAAGCTCAATGTTGTAAATGTATTGCCATCCCTTTTGTTAAAAACCCTGTACCCATTAACTAACACATAGGTGGTAGTCTACTCAACACCAAAACTGTGATAAGAGACCATGGGACACAGGTGGACAGTAGTGTCCCTTTTGATAATCACAGTGCCACACTAGTCATGTAAACTGTGTACGGTCCACATGTCATCACAAAAGGTGTGTCATACATGGAATGAGAGGTCAGTGTTCCACTCTACTCATCAGTCATAAAACTCATCATAGAGTACAATGGGCATTTTGGTATGTACCTCAGAAGACATCTACAGCAACTGTAGATGCCAGGCACAAACACCCCAAAGAGTATTACCAGACTCAAACAGATGCCCTATGCAGACTGTCTTACAAAAAAACAGCTACACTGTGTTGCATACCGCACACCCAGAGCCAACCTCTGCCTAACATACAAAGCTATGCCAAACCCACAGGTGTTGGACATGCTCCATGTCAACAGATCAAAATCCCTACAAGCTACACACTGTACTGATCTAAACCTTGTACCGTCAAAAAGCAGAACATGCTGGAGTGGTACATTCTCATCTCAGACACATACCATACCCTGGAACTAACTACCTATTGTTAGAAAAATATGTATTAATGTGTGTGCTTAATGCTAATTAGAAACTAAATGAGTTAACACGTTTTTCATTCTATTTTATATACACTATTTAATATACAGCTTAGTTTTATATGAGACTAAAAGATGCTTTTGAAACTGCAGTGTGCTTTCTGAAACTTGCAAGATGCCCTCTGACCTGGTAACTGCTAGCACAGCAAAATTCATGTTTATGCCTTTTGGAAATGTACTTGAGAAACAGGTGATTATCTGCTAGGTCAGAAAGCAATGAATGAACAATGCCATATTCTATAATGTAATGATTTTGAACAATTAGCTCTGTTTGTAGTATGAGAACACACACAGCTGCAGAAGGAAGAGATAAAGACAAACAAAGAACTGTTGGAGAAATTAACTGCAATCTATACTTGCTTTGTGCTCAAATTAGCCATAGTACCTTGAATGGTAACATTGCATATATCTAACCGGTGGTAGCCAAGGCCACGTTGTTTTTCTTAGGAAGTTTCTCACAAAAATTGATAGTACAAGCAGAAATTCACGAAAACAACTGCTACGTAATAATGATGTTAAAAGATTAAAGTGCCTTAACCTGAACCTACCGTGTATTGATCATTTTTAAAGTATATTTTTCCTTTGACAGATTGGTCCTTCGGATCAGAAACATCTCTCGCTCTAGCTCAGGTCAGATGGGCCCAGTGGCATGAAACCATATGGGGAAGAAGCCACATCAGTTCCTCTGCTTTGAAAGACCTCCGACTGGATTGTCATTCATAAGAGGCCAGCCACTGTTTCTGATCTGCGATTGGAGGATGAGTCAACGTTCCGGTGGGATCAAAACATGGAGGCTCAGGTAAGGAGGAATTTACCTTTTTTCTGTTTTAGATCAGGGACTTGTTACAGTATTTTTACTTTTGTCAGGGAGATTTGCAAGTGCAGATCAGGGACAAAAAAGATTGCTGTCTTGTCATAGATCAGGGAAACAAAATAGGTAGGCAGTTATTCTAGATAAACTGTGAAAAGGTGTAAGCCGTGGTACCACATGATAAAAAGGGTTACGTAACAATTTCTAACTAAGCTAAGACAACATGGGAAATCAGTGCACAAAAGGTTCCCGAGATCCGCCCTTAACCGAAGACGCGAAATATATGCAATTACAGCGTGCCGATAATGTTAGGTATTATACAAAATGGGTTAATAAATACAAATTTGATGGTAATTTAGATAAACCTTCACTTATTAAACTTGTTAGACAACTTAAAACAGACGCAAAAGGTCAGCTAAAAAAGCAACATCAATTAGGAGTCCCTCAGGCACACAGGTGGCTTGAGGAAGCAAACCGCAGGGAACAAAAGATTAAGAATTCAAAAGCACTGTTTTTAGATAAAGAAGACAATAACTTGGTAATAGCAATGGCCCCTCCGCCCCCACCGCTTCCCTTACCAGAATATGAAGCGAGTGGACAAGCTGATCCACCTCCGCTATACCCAGCTGTTCCCGCAAAACCAAAACCGTTTGTCAGAGATCCTATCGAGACCAGGTCTCGAACACGCAACTTAAGAGGGGATATTGAATTGTATGAAATAAATAAAAATTCACAAGCTATGAGTGAAGAAGAGATATGACCACTCATAGAAGTACCAAATCCACAGGCAGGACAGGCAGGATAGGACCCAACTCTTCTAGTATATAGACCGTGGACACCGGAAGACATCTGGAAAGCCACAGAGGGAATTCCCCATCCGAAAGTTAATTTTAGAAAATTCTTAGAAGACTTACAGGGCATGAGGTTAAGTTATCATTTGAATGGAGAGGAAGTAGAGAAAGTAGTCAGACAAATCATGGGTCCAGATTGGCACATGATCAGTGGCAACTGGAATCCCCGTGATGCAGAACTTAGACCACTCCCACATAGTAACGCAGAACTGGATAACAAAGTGAAAGGTCTGACAGACCGAATCTCTGAGAAATGGAAGCCTAGGGCTGATTGGACTTGCATAAATCAATGCATACAACAAGAAGGTGAAACTGTTAATAGATATTATGCCAGATTATTAGAATGTTTTAATAACCATTGTGGAATGCAGGTACCTGAAGACCAAACACATGATTCCCCATATGAGCAGCAGCTAAAGAATTCATTTTTGAAAGGCAGTATTGCACCCATTAGCAGCTTTATTACAAAGCACATGGTAGATCATCGTACAAGTAGATTACAGTCATTACTTGAATATGCAAGACATGCTGAGAGGCATTTTAATAGCAAAAAGAAAAAGAAAACTCAAGTATTTGCAGTAGAAGATGGATCAGAAGTCTTTGTAGTACAGACCAGGAAGAAGGGTAAGAAAAATGCCCAGGGAAACAAACAATCTGATAAATGATCAGAGGATTTTGAAGAGAGAAAGAAAAGGGGTGAGTGTTTTAAATGCAGGAAAAAGGGACATTTAGCAAGGGATTGCAGGCAAAATAAAAAGGTAACCACAGAAGACAAGGAGGGTGAGGACTGACTATATGATAGTCAAGAATCACTGGAAAGGAATAAGCAAGAAAAGACAAGTGCAAATGTGATAGAAGGGGTAGAGGATGTGATAGAAGAAATAGAGGACATGCATGAAATTACAGATAGTGAAGAAAATGAAATTTTAGACTTAGCATTATTGAGCCTAGAGCTCTACTTGGCAGACACAAAACTGGAAGTTACACTTCTGGTAGTGGGGAGGGAAGTTAAATTCCTGTGTGACTCAGGGGCTTCACGGGCCCTGATACATCCTTCCAAACTACCAGAAAATTCAGAATCACTTGACTACATATTAGTGAAAGCAGCTAATGGACAGCTGTATCGGGAGCCACTCTCCCACAACATAGCAATAACTGACCCTGTTTCAGGGATGACCCAGAAAAGCAAAATTGTTGTTTCTGCAAAATGCCCAGTGAATCTTTTGGGCAGAGACCTGATGCAGATATTTGGCATCGCAGTAGTTCCAACTATGCAGGGTATGGAAGCACAGCGACAAATGGATACTTTTGTAGTGCGACCGGAGGGTGAAACATTTTATTGGTACAGCCAGGGCTTAGTTATGACTGGTCCAGGGGCAGTAACCAAAGAACTGATGAATGTAGCCATCAGTAAATACCCCTCCCTTGACTCTGATAAACAGCATTTGTTGCATTGCACTCTATATTACTGTAGCAAACCAGGACATGATAAAGAATATGAGCAAGAATTGTTTAGAAACCATGCTAACAGATTAGTATTATGAAATTTGTACTGGAACACGGAAGGAAACAATGTAGTGAGCTGTTCATTGCCCCAGGAATTCTTAGCACTTTACAAATCTAATCGATTACCACATGTGAGTTTGACTAAAGATAGAAATGTGAAGAGGCAGACCTAGGAGAAAAAGTCACAAGGTGGGAAAAGCAGACAGAGTTAGAACTTTCCGAACAGGGAGTACAAAAGCAGAAGCTGAACTGGATAACAGAGACACACCCAGCTGTGCACTTGCAGGCAAGTGAGGACAGCTGAGTGGCACTCTTACTAGAGGAAGAGGAGAAAGCCTTACGAGACATATCAAAGACTCTCTAGTCAACAGGGAAATCAGATGTAGGACTTATTCGTACAGCAGGACCAGTTACTATCACACCAAAATCAGCATTTAGACCTCAAAAGAGACAGTATCCCTTGAGAAAGGATGCAGAAATAGGAATCAAACCTATAATAGCAGCCTTACTTAAGGAAATAGTATTGATAGAATCTCCCGATGCACTGTGTAATACACCCTTATTTCCTGTTAGGAAAGCAAATGGAGAATGGTGGATGGTCCAAGATTTACAAGCTGTAAATGATGCAGTTATACCTAGGGCACCTATGGTGCCAGATCCACACACCTTATTAAATGATTTGAAACCTCAACAAAAGTATTTTTCTGTGGTAGATATTAGCAATGCTTTTTTTCTCAATACCGATACACCCTGACAGCCAACATTGGTTTGCATTTACATTTCAGGGGAAAAGGTATACATATACGTGACTACCACAGGGATATTGTGAGAGTCCAACAATATTCACACAAGAAATGGCAAGTAACCTGGCGGGATTTATCCCACCGAAAGGCAGCCAGATTTTACTTTATGTAGACGACAACTGGCTGGCAGCCCCCACCCAGCAAGAATGCAGAGAGGATACCATAGCATTACTACAATTTTTAGTTACTCAAGGACACAAGGTAAACAAGAACAAACTACAACTTTGGAAAAAAAACAGGTCAAATACCTGTGATATGTAATATCCAAAGAAGGCAGAATATTAGATGAAGACAGAAAAACAGCAATATTACAAGCACCTAAACCAACTACCAAGAAGGAAATGATGTCCTTCCTAGGTACTACTAACTTTTGTCGGAGTTGGATTCCAAACTATGTCTTGGAATCTGCTCCACTGACCAACTTGATAGTCAAAAAGCTTATGGCAGCATAACATTTATTACAGTGGACAGAATCAGCTTTCTGCAAATTGAAACAACTGATAGCTGCTTCATTAGTTTTAGGATTACCAAACTAACATAAACAATTTTTCCAAACTGTAGATTGTAAGCAAGGTTATATGACATCAGTGTTAACACAACAGCATGGGGATAAACAACGCCCCATAGCTTACTATTCATCACAGCTAGACCCAGTGGTGCGATCCCTACCCCACTGTGTACAAGCAGTAGTCGCAGCTGCAATGGCAGTGCAGGCTTCAGCCTCAGTAGTGTTATTCCACCCTCTCACATTGAGAGTGCCTCATGCAGTCACGATTATTTTACTGCAAGAAAAAGTAGTATATCTTTCTCCTGCTAGACATCTTTCCTATATGACTATACTGTTGAGCCAACCTCATATGACAATTGAACGATGCACAACTTTGAATCCGTCAACCTTGCTCCTAACCCCTGCATATGGCAAACCACACTGCTGCCTGCAGGAGATTTAGCAAAAGACACTAACTAGAAAAGATCTCACGGATGTTCCCTTGGATGATGCCGAGGTGACATACTATGTGGACGGCTCATGTAGGAGGGGTCCTACAGGACAGAATCTAGTGGGGTATGCAGTAGTTTCTGATACTGAGATTTTAGAAGCAAAGTCTTTACCGCACAACTTATCTGCACAAGCAGCAGAATTGATTGCTTTGACAAGGGCATGTACCTTGGCAAAGGGTAAACGAGTGAACATTTTTACTGACAGCCAGTATGCTTTTTCTACTGTACATGTTTTTGCGTAGCAGTGGAAAAATAGAGGAATGGTAACATCTACTGGTAAACCAATTAACCATGCGCAATTTATTTTAGATTTGTTAGACTCTATTCAGTTACCTCAGAAAGTAGCCATTTGCAAGTGCGTAGCTCATACCAAGCAACAGGATAGGATTTCAAAAGGTAATGCGAGGGCTGATACAGCTGCAAAACAAGCAGCTTCAGCTTCAGAAGTATTTCTTTTGAGTGAGGAATGACAACCATCTGATATTTTAGACTTAGAAATATTAAAAACAATGCAGACACTTACTACAAATGTAGAAAAACAAAAATGGATAAAACGAGGAGCAATCCTTGAGAAAGGACTGTACATCTCCAAAGAGAGGAAACCAATTTTGCCATCTAACTTGTTTAGATATGCAGCTTTGTTGAGCCATGGGCAGTGCCATGTCTCAACAGGGGGGATGGTACAGTTAGTGAATCGAGTGTTTACGACGTATGGATTTACAAACTACACAAAAAATGTTTGTGCAGCATGCCATGTTTGTAACAAGCATCATGCACAAGGGGCATTGAAACCTAAGCAAGGGAGTTTCCCTACACCACCGTATCCGTTCCATACTATCTGTATGGATTTTATAGAGCTGAACAAATGCGAAAATAAGAAGTACTGCCTTGTCATTATAGATATGTTTTCCAAATGGGTGGAAACTTTTCCAACTAAAAATCCAGATGCAGCTACTGTTGCAAAAGTCCTCGTTAAAGAAATTATTCCTAGATTTGGCATACCGGAAAAGATTTATAGTGACAATGGCACACACTTTGTAAATCAAACTATACAACAACTAAGCCGTTACTTCGGGATTTCTCTGAAAAACCATTGTGCATACCACCCCCACTCTGCAGGATTAGTAGAGAGGCACAATGGAGTTTTGAAAAACAAGCTTAGGAAACTGATTAGTGAGACACAAAAGAACTGGGTGCACTGTCTACCTCTGGCACCATTGAGTATGAGAATTGTTCCAAATGTAAAAGGGTTAACTCCTTTTGAAATTCTGTTTGGGAGGGCATATTATACACCTCAGTGGAAACCTCTCATGCCTGCAGACCAGGAGGCTGACAGTTCACTTGCAGAGTATATGAGGCGATTTTTGAATAACAAACTTTTGCAGTTAAATTCTGTTTCAGATAAAGAACAAACCAGACCATCGGAAGCAGCAATAGCCCCAGGCACGTGGGTCTGGGTGAAGGTCGTGAAGAAAAAGAACTGGAGTTCTCCAAAGTGGGAAGGACCATACCAGGTGCTACTGTCGACACCCACTGCAGTCAAGATCGCAGAGCGAGCGCCCTGGATTCATCTGACACACTGTAAACTGGTTAAGAACTTTGAACTGGACAAAAACCTTGTTACTGTTGTACAACAAGAACAAAATGACCAGGTATAGAGTAAACAGAGATGCAAAACAACCTCAGAAAATTTGCATGATTATTCTGATAGCTATACTGATAACAATGATCTTTTTGCTGTGGCCTTTCCTTTGCCCAGCCACACAAGTTGAACTGAACAAACGTGATGCATTACTCATAGACTGGCATCCAAACTTTAACACTTACCAAGCAATTAAATATGTGTATGCTGAGACTTTTAATGTTTCGAACTGCTGGATTTGCACAGCTATACCAACAGCATATGGGGGATTATTGATGACTGCTGTCCCCCTAGGGGTCACTGAGACCTAGGAAAACTTGATTTTTGATACTACACCTGTGAAATCACAAGACAAAATAGCATTGTACCTACCTGTTACACAAAAAAGGATTGTATGTTTTTACAAAAATGACACTATTCAGGTGGGTTGGAGCAATTGCAATGTGACTGTTTCTTATAAATGTTATATTAAAGCCAGTAAGACTAAAACTATTTGTGATACAAACTATGATGCATATTTTGAGAAGATGCATAGAAGTGTTCTTTTAAAGCAGCTTTCTATTATTGATAAGAAAATGTTTCATGCAGGGCAAGCTTATATCAATACTAAAGTAGAGAATTGTTATTTTGTTTGTGGGAAAAAAAGCATATAAATGGCTACCTGAGAATTGGTCCGGCAGTTGTTTTTTGGGTTACCTGGTTCTGGTCATACGACACACTGCAGCTTTGCCTCAGGGAAAATTTTGAAACGTCAGAGAAGTCAGCAGTAAACCTAGAAGTCCAATCAAGAGACCTGAGAATCCAGTGGGACGAATCGAAGCAGGGTGGAGAAACCATAACTCTGTAAAAAACAAAGATAAACTGACACACATGGACTTGAGTGACACCATTATATTGTGAGCAGGTATAGCCCCTGCATATGGTGCAGTGAAATCAATTTGGGAGCTGAGAAAACTGTCTAAACTTCTCAAAGTTATGAGCAATGCAACTTTTTCTGCTCTCGAATTAGTGACTGATGAACTGAATGCTATGAGAACTGTGGTACTTCAGAACCGCATGGCTCTCGACTTCACCCTAGCAGAGAGAGGTGATACGTGCACTTTAATCAAATAAAATGCTGTTCATATATTCCTGACAACCAGCATGAGATAAACGACCATCTTGAGGTGATCCAGCAAGTGTCGACCATGACCAAACCAGACCCAAACCCTCTGACGGACTTTTTCCAGAATCTGTTTGGGGGGTGGGATTCCATCCTAATGAACATCCTGATTGCCATTTGTGTGGGATTACTTCTATTAGGAGCATGCATTTGTTGTGGTATTCCCTGCATGAAAAAGTTAATCAAAACTTTTATAGACATGTCAGTTTCTGAGACTTTGTATCAAAGTACTGAAATTGAAGAGTTGTTGAAAAGTGAAACACTTTCATAAGTTTAAACTGAATGACTCTCTTAACTGCAAATCCTGAATGGAAGAGGTTAGGAGAAGAAGCAAACTGTTTATGCTTTTGAAAATAGAATTAAAAAGTATTAACAGGGGGGAAATGTTAGAAAAATATGTATTAATGTGTGTGCTTAATGCTAATTAGAAACTAAATGAGTTAACACGTTTTTCATTCTATTTTATATACACTATTTTATATACAGCTTAGTTTTATATGAGACTAAAAGATGCTTTTGAAACTGCAGTGTGCTTTCTGAAACTTGCAAGATGCCCTCTGACCTGGTAACTGCTAGCACAGCAAAATTCATGTTTATGCCTTTTGGAAATGCACTTGAGAAACAGGTGATTATCTGCTAGGTCAGGAAGCAATGAATGAACAATGCCATATTCTATAATGTAATGATTTTGAACAATTAGCTCTGTTCGTAGTATGAGAACACGCACAGCTGCAGAAGGAAGAGATAAAACAAACAAAGAACTGTTGGAGAAATGAACCACAATCTATACTTGCTTTGTGCTCAAATTAGCCATAGTACCTTGAATGGTAACATTGCATATATCTAACTGGTGGTAGCCAAGGCCACGTTGTTTTTCTTAGGAAGTTTCTCACAAAAATTGATAGCATAAGCAGAAATTCATGAAAACAACTGCTACGTAATAATGATGTTAAAACTTGTGATTTGCTACGTCAACTTGGTAGGCAATGTCTTATTAGAAAATGTATAGAAATGCTTGCATTTCATAATTCTAGTTAGACAAACTCTCTATTAGCACATTTTTGTCTCTTTGCTGCAAGATTAAAGTGCCTTAACCTGAACCTACTGTGTATTGATCATTTTTAAAGGATATTTTTTCTTTGACACCTATCAATAGCAAAGAAAGGTCCTCATTAGCAGTCGTCATGAATAATCATGATGAATGGATGTGACATAGGAAATACAACCCGGGAATCACCTCTGTGGCTCTGCATGACAGGGGCACATGAACTTAAATTACATGGGTGTTGAAGGGCAGGGTACCGTATGGCTAGGCTTCTATAGGCCCTATGCCTAATAGCCTATGAGCTACCTATGACCTGATATACACACACACATGTACATGTTGCATTAATTGCTATGTGAGGTTGACTGAGTGTGATGGTGAATGTGTAGGTGAATGTGTCAACATTGTGTATATGTGTGATAGCCTAGTGGGTAAATGTTTATATCACGGTATGTAGTGTTCTAGCTCTGATCTCCGCAAAAGATATGTATGCTATTACTAGGCAGCAAAAGCAGCATGGTATACGGTGTGACATAGTCCCATGGTGTTGACTGGAGTGTGCCATTGTAGGCTAAAGCGGTACATGTATGCTCATTGATTGTTGACACTAGTGAATACAAATCCCGTATGAACTGTAGTACTACCTGAAGCTGTAGGCCTAAACAGCACAGTATGGTGTATATCCACATTGCTTTGAAACACTGTTTTGTTTGTTACTTGTAGTCCCCACACATTACATACCTCAGGCGAAGGTTTTGTAAGTGTTGACACACAGTACTGTATGGTACACAGGTAAAGCTCATCTGGGTTGCCATACCTTTGTGTCTTGTAGGTATGTCTGATGTGTGTGTGTGTGGGTATGCCTGTAACATGGCCTGGGCCGTATGTGTGTTACAGGATATAAGTGCATATCTAGCAATATGTATAGTGTAGTACAGCAGTATGCCACCTATAATGATGAATGTGCACATATGTTACTTAGGGGGTTGCTATCAACAAGTAGTGTGGTATACTGGTAGTACTGTAACTGTACTTTACAATCATTTCAATGGATGACAAATTTCTGTATGCATCAGCTTCATATATACCTCCTGTGGCTAGGTGGTGCATTGTGTCACATACAGTGTGCCATGTGTTGTTGTATAGTCTTACATACTGGTTTCACTTTGTTGCTGTGCACAACATGGTTTAATATATAGAACATGCCAGGCACTGTCAGGCAGTTGTGGGCTGAGCACTGATGTGTGGGATTAAAAGTGTGTATCTACTGACAGCCAATAGGTTGCTATATATGGCATTTCATTGATATCTGTGCTTTAGAATGTTAAGTGTGCCACAAGACTTGCTCACAATAATTGTCTTATTTTCTTCCAGGGACATGTCTCATCATCGCAACCCTGCCTATTCCCCTGAAGAGGAGGAATTAATCATATCCACACTAGTACAACATCACACCCTGCTGTTCTCCAGAACCAGCCAGGACCAGAATGAGCATACTGCACTGTGGCAGGATGTTGTCCATCTGGTTAATGACGTAGGTATGCATAACTGGACTTATGAGCAGGTACGCCATCACTGCAGTGATTTAATCAGACATGTCCGGCAGCATGCCTCTGATGTCCACAGACAACAGTTTGCCAGAGGTGGTGGTGCAGCATCACACCCGCCCCTCACCAGAGTGGAAGAGCTGCTCCTCAGCGTGGTGGCTCCTGGCCAACCACTACAACCAACATGTGTCATCATGGAGGCCGGAGTCACCCAGCAAGTTGACTGCGAGCATGCAGGTAACATGTCATATCTGTAGACTACTGTTAGCTCGATTGTTAGAACATGCATATGTCAGATGTGTACTGTGTATTTGGAAGATGTGTAGCCTGGTGTTGTGCAATACTGATAATTTTGAACATAATCTGTATGCCTGTGACTGTCAACCATTGTACTACTGTAAAATTGCAAAGTCACAGCAGCAATGCCACAGTTGTTGACACTGACAAACTGTCTCATATCATTGTAGGTCCCTCTGGTGTGACAGCAGGACAGCAGACTCATGCTGGTGAGTGTTCTACATTTCATATGGCAAATAACATGTGCATGTCATAGGTGGGTTTTAGGCCATTTACACATGTACAGCACCTACACATAATGCATGCTCTGCAAGTGGGACTATGCACATCCCAGTAGCATGAGTGGCTGCCTCAAACACATGCTATACACAGAGCATCCCAAACAATTGTAGTACACTGTAGCGGACATTGTATAGGCAGAGTCAATACACATGCACACAACTTACACCACCTTGTCATATGCAGTACATGTCAATATGATACACATGGTGTATGTAGACACCTGCTGTAAGGTCAGACTCCAGTATCCCAAATGTCATCCACACAGCACACATACTATACCTGAGGGGTAGAGGCCTATCATGGGGCATTGCAAAACTCTTCATCAAACAAGAGATTCATGTTAGGCAATGCTCCCTATTGAACACCTTACATACCCATGTAACAACTGCCTGTGAAATGGTTAATGTAGCCACAGTGCTGCAGTTCAGGTACAGCAAGATAGTTGCCAGTGTGGCACACATTAGTGGCCTTGAGTGACCACATGATGCTGCCTGATGATGGCTCATAGTACTACACTACATCCAGTACAGTAACTACAGTACAACACATAGCATTCATTGCTATACACCTGACAGTTGTGTGCATCCAGCCATGGTATGTATACCTGTGAGTGATGGTGCACAAGACATTGAAAAGCATGTAATACTTGCACAGCAATGTTGTGTCCATGTACACGTTGTGTTCCAGGGTGAGGCCAATCATTGAACAACACACATGCATCAAACACATGTATACTGTTATTAACAAGGACTCTCTACACTCGCACTGCATGCTGTTGAGCAACACACATCTTCCATGCTGACACATGTGATAGGACTCTTTGGCTTGTGATATTGTACTCCACCATCAACCACTAATGGGTATGTTCTGGATTGCTGTTGGTGTGTGTGTGTGTGTGTGTGTGTGGGTTTGTGTGTCTACTTTAGTGGGTGTATTTGTGTTCATGTGTGCAGGTGTGCATGTGTGCATGTGTTCATGTGTTCTTGTGTGCATGTTTGCATATGTTCATGTGTTCATGTGTGCATGTGTTCATATGTGCATGTGTGCATGTGTGCATGTGTTCATGTGTTTATGTGTGCATGTGTTCATGTGTGCATGTGTGCATGTGTTCATTTGTTCATGTGTGCATGTGTTCATGTGTGCATGTGTTCATGTGTGCATGGGTTCATGTGTTCATGTGTGCATGTGTGCATGTGTTCATGTGTGCATGTTTGCATGTGTGCATGTGTTCATGTGTGCATGTGTGCATGTGTGCTAACATCATGTACAGATTGTAAAGTGTGTTTCCTGTCGCCCTCTCACAGGTGCTGAGGTTGTGTTGGTTGAGTGCAGCAGGGAACCTGAAGACACTGTCACAAATAGTGTAGATGATGAAACATGTGTTGTTGCACAGGCAGGTTTGACAGGGTCTGTCGTTGTTCCGCCAATTGACAATACACAGCTTTCCACACCATCTATGTGCACATTCATACTGCCAATACATCCCTCATCACCAATGGCCTTAGCTGAGGGACAGCATACAGTAGGCATTGACCAGGATAGTGTGGTATCTATGGCACATGCAACCCCTCACAGCAGCCATACCCAGATTCTTGGAATGGTACCACATAGGCGGATGTCCAGGGGTTCTCGTGGGAGCACCGCTGGTCGTAATGCCCCTGGCAGATGTGCCCCCACAGGTCTTACAACCTCAGGTATGCTCCGGGCTGTAATGCAGGCACATATGGAACGGTACACCAGATAGGGACTGAGGGCGCAGAGGGCCCATAACACCGCTATCAATGACAGTATCCATGACCTTGTGGGTGCAGTGCGTCATTACACCGAGGTCATTGATAGACGTTGGGGGGAGACATTAGATGTCCCCTGCAATGTAATGTCCATGTGCCAGGACAGTGCAGGACGGCCGAGACGTTGACGTGGACGTATGCCAGTAACATCATCGGCTGGCAGTCATTGCGGATGACACACAAGTCACAGCCGCTCCCATAGTGGCAGTACCAGCCCCAGCAATGTTGGAGCAGGGCTGTCAATAGACTGTCATAGAAGACCACGTGCACGTGACTCTGGCCAGTCCCAGCAGGGACATGGGTCCAGCCGACATGCCTCTGCCTCTGATGATAGTACCCAGTCTGGCTTAGTATCCGATACTGTCCATTGCACCCCTGCCAGGCACAGGTACTCTGTCCGTGGACAGAGATGGTGATCTGTACAGCCTGGCAGGTACAGTCTGTGGCTGTCCCACAACCTCCTGTATATGGCAGCCCCATGGTGGAACTGTGTGCATGCAGACACACACACATAATCCAAACACCTAGGGCTAACACATACACACACACACATCACATCAACATTGACCCATGCTGTACTGTTGTCCTTCACACACACACACACACACACACACACACACACACACATACATGTTGATTGGATGGGTCAATGTCGGGCTCTGGCAAACCAACAACACACCCTGTGCATATGATAAAACTGTGCCACCTCCTGTCATCTGTAACATGGATGCAGGAACAAGCTAACATGGTGCTGATGCACAGGGTGACTTTATAGCAGTGTAGCAATGTTAGCATGTTGTCAACAGTACAGTGTAATGATATCCCTGTAGGTATATCTGAGCAGGCATGATGCATTAAAGCTATGATTATCAATGTAGTATTGTTTACAATAGTGTTAATTCCAAAATTTTATTGTCCGCCCATGTGCCACTTGGCTGATGTGTGTAGTTTTGGCAGCATGTGTTGGTGAGTGGGCAGTACGTGTGTGATGTGTGCAGTACAGATTTGCAGGTGTACATTTGTGAACATGGTGGAGGTGCACTGTCTGCATGTACGTGCATAGTGGACACATGGGAAGGGTGACATGCCCTGTATTACACAGTGTCAAGACTTCATTGTTTCTATTGGTGGCCAGTATGCATTTTAATACACATACGTTTTAACATGGGTACACATGTGTGTATGACATGGTATGACACTATGCTGTGGGTGATACTGTTACCATCTGTCATTGGTTTGCATTCTGGTAGTGTACACAACCTCAACAGCCTGACTATGACCAATCATTAGATGATGTTTTGACAACTGACACACAGATGTAGGAAACTCAGTATCATTTGGATCCATCTGGTACTATACTATACCAGTAACCATTGGTATTGACCATCACCCATTCCTGGGACCACTCCTGTTTGGCATATAGCCCTCTTAGGTACAAGCAAACACACTAGGGATATGTCCGTCCACATCTGGAAATGCATACAGTGGCCTACAATGCATTTTCCGGATAAGACACTTATCCTCCACAAGGGTATCATACAGACAGATACCTGTTGTCCAACCCATGCTGTAGAGCTGTAAGCCAAATATAGCATAGTCATCCACATTTGTTAAACATAGTATCCAGACAGTACCACATAAGTAGTAGCCCAAAACATGTAGAGCAGGTACCGATGTGTACATACAACCAAGTGTTATGTCATCTGTCCTTTGGTATTCACATTTCCATAGGTATTCTGAAGTCCCACGGTGTATCACATAACCAATAAGGGGTCTGTATGCATATCCACAAAGTTGTTGTACACCTATAATGAATGTCCATTATTGACAGACTATGTTGTGTTTGAACATGTCTGAAATATACCCAAGGCATGAACCCTCACTCAGACTATTCTATAGAAGCTGTCAGGATTGTGTGTGACACAGATGACCTAGGCCACAGATCACTACAGTGGCTGGCCTTGTCACAAACATGCATATGTGACCAAAGGTCTGAGAAGCAGCAGCACAATCTGTCATAGGTAACAGATGTATTCATGTAGAAAGCAGGCTTTACACCTATGAACTAATTGAGGACACATGTACATATATGTATTTGCCACACAGATACTGTTGTTATGATATGTCATACAGTAGTAAAAGCTAAACACACAACACATTGACCAACAGTATCATACGCAGACACTCAGCAATTGCAGGATGCAAGCCCCTACCTAACTATGGTATGATACTAGACAGATAGGCATTAACACGACATGCTATATGCTTTAGTGGGGGGTTTCATTTCCACTGCTATATTTGTAGGATGCTGACATCATCAGACTTGCCAAACAGGAATGTAACACTTTTAAGGTGTTTTCCTAGTCTCCAAAAAGGGCAATATTCTCAAAGGAAATTACACAGACACATGCCCCCACACACACACTCAGCAATTGTAGGATTCAAACCCCTTCCTAAGGATGTTATAATACTAGAGAAATACGCATTAACAAGACACTCTATATGCTTTAGTGGGAGTTTTTATTTCCAATGCTATATTTGTAGGATGCTGACATCATCAGACTTGCCAAACAGGAATATAACATTTTTAAGGTGTTTTCCTAGTCTCCAAAAGGGCAATATTTTCAGAAGAAATCACACAGAAACATACCCTCCCCCCCACACACACTCAGCAATTGCAGGATTCAAACCCCTACTTATCTATGTTATGATACTGGAGAGATACGCTTTAACACAACACGCTATATGCGTTACTGGGAGTTTTCATTTCCACTGCTATATTTGTGGGATGCTGACATCATCAGACTAAACATGGTAATGTGTGTGCACTTAGTTTTATGCAATCCCAGGACTGAGACATGGGGACAACAGGTGTTACCAGCTTGAACAGGACTCCACAATTCTTACCGTGTGATCTATCTGTGGCCCAGTTGCCAATCCATCCAAAGACAATACATATTTATGCACAGGTAATTGATTTTGTGGATACAACATGTGTCTGGGATGTTGGAAAAGGCCTATTCAAAGTGTATGTGGGACATGTGTAGCTCATTTCATTCATGTATGTCCTGGGTGGCTGCCTTGCAAACAGTCTAGCAGGTTTGGGAAACATGATCTGCCCATGAACAGTCCAAAGTTGGTAGGGTTGTGTGTTTATAGGCTTCCAATAGCTCTGTTTCTGACTTCAATCATGGTGGACTCCATGACCTTGCAGATCAGACTTCATTGGCTTATAAGACTATAGTTCCCATGGTCTGTTGTGCACCAACACTTGTGTAGTGTGCCATATGTTGCTGTAACCCATTCAACAGTTACATATCCTGTAGAGAGGGTGAGGCTCAACAGACTGTTCAGGTGCAGGCTCTGTTTGTTCTGCAGTTCACTTATGAAACATATAGGAGCACAATGTAATCCAGTTGATGCCATGTTTTCAGCTTTGGAAGGAGCTGTTTACCCATTCTACATGTGATATCTCCTGGTATGATGATAGGGCCTTTTGTCAGTGGGAGGTGGGTATGTATGTATGGGCCTGTCTGACAGGATGTTGGCATTGTCAGTCATTTACAGTTGGCCCTGACTCAGGACATATATGAGTGTACATTGCTATTTATGACATAGCTGAAGGTAGTGTCATGGTTCTGTATGGACTCCTTCGCAGATAATCTTTCCATGACCTGGATTGGATAGTGTTTGCAGTGCACATTGTTTATTGATTATACTGATTTCGTTTTTTTTTTCTTTGCTTTCTATGGCCAAACTAAGTATCTGCAGTACATATTTGATTATGACAGGGTTCCAATATATTATATATGTGTCTGTTGTCATATCACTGTGTGCACAAGATAAGATTGGTGAATTGTGAGAGGTTCCTGGGTTAACACACGCAACTGCCTGATACGTGTGGCCCACTGCTGTACTCAGACATGGCCTAAGTGTGTGAGCATGCCCAGTGTGACCTTTTAGTATGTTGCTGTGTGAAGTCCACTACATTTGTTGACGTGTGAACGTGCCCAATATTAACATTTATACTATACGTGTGTGATAAATTGAGTTGTATTTTTAATGCAGGGCTCACCTTTGTGTCATAACTCTACAGGGATTATGCTGTGCCTGCGGGGTTTCCAGGAGACACTTTGCATAGACTTATCAACATTTATTCCTACAGGCTGACCAGTGAAATACTGTCATGGTTTAGTGGTTCAGTACTATGACTATAGTGCACAGTATCCTGGGTTCGAGGGCTGTCACTGCTTCATATTTTCATACTGGGCAGACCAGATTGCTTAAGGAACAGTAAAGCAAATATGACCATGTTTACCTGCTTTTGCCCAACTTTGACCAAACTTGCTGAACATTGCTCAATGTTAACCAACATTGCTGAACGCTGCCCAGTATTGCTCAACATTGCCCAAAGTTGTGCTACTTAGTGTGTGCAATTTTGTTTACAAATACTAAATAGTGGTAAAACTGTTTAGCACTGCTTTATATTGCTTAACACATGGCAATCATGCCTCAGGTGGTGCTGCAGGGCTGCCTATGTCGGATGCACATATTACACTCCCTATACATGTTTGAAAACAGGTAGTGTCAAGTTAGGCATCCCTTTTACTATATGTGCGAGTCAGAGAGAGGTATAATTTCCAGGGTTCCTACTGAGACAGTGTATATGCTATGCATTGCCTCTTTGCCAAGGCCAAAGCATACTGGGCACGCCTCCTTCTGCCTACTAGGGCAGGCTCAGGTTGTTCCTCCTCCGAGTCATGCTCTGCCTGTGATGGCCTTGGCAATGGTGGGGGGCAGTTTGGCCTAGCTCTATGCTGCTCCTGCTGCAGCTGTTTTTGCAGGATCATATTATGTAGCATAGCACATACCATGACTATTTGGGTACATGTAGTTGGTGAGTACTGCAAGGCTCCACCAGATGTGTCCAGGCACCGGAACCATGATTTGAGCAGCCCAAACACATGCTCGATTACATTTTGTGTTTGTGCGTGTGCCTCATTATGGCGTTCCTGTTCAGGTGTGTGTGCATTTCTGATGGGTGTCATCAGCCACGGCTCAAGTGCATATCCAGCATTCTCCACTTGGTGACCATGAGGGATGTCCCCATTGGCAAATGTCTGGTACAGCTGTGTCAGATGCCAGATATGGGAATCATGGTAGCTTCCAGGGCAGCCAGCACACACATTCATTATTATGCCCTGGGCATCACACACGACCTGGCAGTTGATGGAGGGGAAACCCTTGCGGTTAAAGTAGACCCTACCCCGCTCACCAGCTGGTGCTTTGATGCATATGTGCATGCAGTCTATTGCACCCACTACCTCAGGGTATTCCGCTATTTGCTGGAAAAGACGCATATTGCTGGCCAATAACTCACGGGAATTGGGTAAATATACATGATTACCGACATGTGCTGACATGGCATTCAGGACCTGGTGCAGTACCCTGGATGCTGATGCCTGTGAAATCCCCATCATATCACCAGTTGGTCTCTGGAAGGTACCTGTTGCTAGTATTCTTAGGCCAACACATACCTTGGTTTCCACTGGGATGGGTTCCCCTCTGTTGGTTCTGTGTGTGAGGCGTGGCCTGCACAGCTCAACAATTTGCTGCATGAGGTCTCTGTCCACTCTATAGTGCTCCACTATCTTCAGCTCATGTAACCCCTGGTAGGTTACCCTGGGTCTGTACACTCTTCTCAGTCTCCTCACTGTGGGTTGCTCAGCAGCATTTGCATTGTCAGCACCCTCAGCATGTTGCATATGTCGCCTTATAACAGCAATGGCAGCCCCTAACATTTCTTTGTCTCAGTAAAGCTTTTTCAGTTTTCACTTCTATTACCTTACTGTAGTGTTGCAGTGTCTCTGAGAAAAACATAGTGGAAAGTTGTTTGCAGAGTTTTAAGTTCTGGGCTGGGCTGGGCTAGTGTACTGCCTGTGTAATTGGCTGATTCTGATTGTTTTCACCTGCTAGCTCTGCTACTTCTCCTTGGTTAACTTTCTACTATTAGCTGTGCTTCCTTTTCCCTTTCTGTTTCCACAGGGGGCAGCGCCGCGTAAACAAGTGCAAACACGCGCACACCAGCTCACACGCGTGCACACATCCTTACACGGCCTAACACTTGCTGACTCTGGCTTAAACGCGTGCACACAGGCGCAAACGCGCATACACAGGTTTCAACAACTTTACACTTGCTTACTCCAGCTTAAACGCATGCACACAGGCGCACACGCGGGCACACAGTCTTACTCGGTTTTACAGGTGTGCACATGCGCGAATACACGTTGCATGCACTTCTATAATAAACTTTAGTGTTGTCCACGGCATACGCCTTCAATTTCTTGCTTTTAGCTAGGATACCTGTTGACATGCCTCTTCCAGTGATGGGTAACTGATAGCAAACACATGCCACTATGCTCCAATGAGCTTACATTCTTTCATACATACCCCCCTCATGATGTCACCTATCTTCTACTCTGATACTCCCCTTATCCTACTCTTACACTCCACGGACTTTGCTCATTTGCCATGTGAAATAAGGATTCACTATCCTTACCCTCATTTGCGTAGGATTGCCTACTAATGCTTGGTTACATCTCTTAGACTGAGCTTCCCTCCTTAGCAACCTCTACTCAGTAGCCATGTTGTCTTCAGCCTGCCATTCACTTGCATGGCAGATGTATATTTATAATAAAATGCCTATTTTTGGCTTTTATTTATTTTTTGGGGGGTTTTTACAGCGCAGCACGTTTGACCAACGCTGCGCTATGCTTAAACTTTGGAGATCGAGGTAAAAAAAATTAAAATTTTTTTTTTTTGCACCGGGTAGAATTGCCAGTGGCTGTATATTTGGCCATTGGCATGCTTCCTCAACTGGATGCATCCTTTATTTGGAGCTGTCACGGCTCCGTTTTACTATTTGCAGAATGGTACTCAGTTGGCAACCAAGTACATTTCTGCACATAACACTACTCTTACTCGGACAGGTTAGGGTTTCCTGGATCGCAAATTTACCTCATTTGCATAACGTTCTGCAGCAAATGAGGTAATTTGCATAACCTAGCCCTGTCCGTGTAAGAGGAGTTTTAGGAGCTCTCTTGCACGCCCCTGCCGGCTGTTCCTGGATTGCTCGGCAGACATGTTGGCTGCATGGAGTCTTACTCTACTCTTAGACTCCGTGCAAGCCTTCGTGAATCCGGCACTATGTGTGTGGTGTATGGTTAGTGTAGGAGTCGCGATTTTGAAATTCGCGCTTCTGGGGTTCGAGATTTTAAGGTTTCGGCTTTATGATCTCAAGATTCTGAAATTCGATATTTCAGGATTTTGGGATTATAAAGTGAACCCACATATATATATATATATATATATATATATATATATATATATATATATATATATATATATATTTACATATATATATAGAGAGAGAGACAGAGAAATATTTGTATATAGGTATTTATTATACAAATAAATAAATAAATAGAAATGTATGGGTGTCAGCACTTTTGATGAAATTAAATTTTGTTCAAAGAAAACTGAAGCTGGAGTTTTTAGACAAATGTTCGAATTACCAAATATTCACATCATTGAATGGCAGTTTTGTTGAAACAGGTGAGTGTGTTGACATGAGGTGTGTGTGTGTGTGTGTGCGTGCGTGCGTGTGTGTGTGTGTGTGTGTGTGTGTGTGTGTGTGTGTGTGTGTGTGTGTGTGTATGTATGTGTGTTCAGGTATAGCTTGATTATGGTGATGTGTAGCAAAGCACATTACTGGAATATTTTGCAGTTACAAGACTTCACGATAAACAAATGCACTAGCATTATTATTTTGATGAGTTTGTCATGATTTCATTTCTTACTGACAACACTAATGGCAAACACAATACCAAATCTGTCAGAGATGTAATAGTAAGTCTTACTGGTAATGCAGTTATACTGGAATGGGATATACACAGGGTTTTAATAACATCACCAACATCTGCATTTTCATTTTGGAAGTCAGTTATCCCATTAGGTTTTGTTAGTGATTTCCCAGTCTTAGATATACCCTGGTCTAACTGTTATTGTTTCAATGCACTCTGAATGTCAGTTTCAATTATTTAACCTTTAATGGAAGTGCACAACATACTGTTAGATAAAACAGCTTTAAACCACTTTCCTTATGAGTATTATGGCTGCTTAGAAAATAAAGATACTGCTTAACTGGAAATGCAGATTACTGTCCTCAATGACTCCTTATCTGATGCCTTACTTATAATGTAAGTATAACAGCATATGGGGAAAGCTACTTATTACAGGCATGTGAGATTTGTATGAGTACTTGGAATCTAGCTTGCTCATTACTGCTGTCTGAGTACTGAACCATATGCTCTGCTTAACATAAAACTGGAAAATAAATATTTATTGACTTAAAATGGGATAACAGACTTTATGGTTTCATTTAATGATCCTCAGTGATGGATTGCTTAATGAAAATTATGATATTTCATTCGATTTTTACTATTATTTCTTAGTATAAGTATCATAGCAATCCCTACTGAAACATGTAGAACATGTTTGTAACAGGTATGTAACAGAACATTAACTATTATACTTTAAACTCATCATCAAAAAACTAAAGACAGCTCAATAGATAAAGAAACAGCTGCTACTGTTTTAAATACAAAGGAGCAAGGGAAACAATAGAGTGGATGATGTAATAGGCAAGCTCATGCAGTAAACTGTCTCATAGTTCTGAAAGGTGATAACTCTGATAATATATGTCAGTCTGCAGTCATGAGAAATACCCACTCACATTATGCTACTGTGTAGTACATGACACTTATCCACTGCTCCACTAAGGGCTAGGCTGCATAGCATCTGATAGACGCTATAATTTTGAAAGTTTATGGCATACAGGAATATATCCCATATGAGCAGGGTTTTATTAGTGGTCTCAGTGACAGAGGAGTTCAGTGTGAGTGGGAAAGGGCTTTAGAAGTTGTGCCTGCTTGCATCTAATAGTAGGGGGAATATGCATGTCATGGGATTTGCACTCTATGTGAGTTCTTTTCTGGTGATTTGTGAACTGAAGGAAGTGTTGAACCTGAAGAGTCAGTGACATCCTTGGGCTTACATCACTTGCAAATGCTAGTGAGAGTTCTACTTTTTGTCCATTCCCAGCTCAACAGCAAGGGCACTGTTGTACATGCATGGGGAACTAAGGCTTAATAACAGAAAATGCCTCAATGGATGCTTGGATGACATCTGCACCATTACTAGCTCTCTCTTAGAAGAGAATGTTTGGGCAGCATTAAGCAGCTGGGCTGATGGTCAGCAGACACCTAAGAAAGACAAATAAAGCAAATAGAATGTTGGGATGGTTGCATCACTATTATTTTCACTACATGACTTATACTTCCATGATGAACAAAGCACGTAAATAAACTCATTCTGAAAGTATAGTCAGTAAATCAGTACAAGTGAACTATCAATCAAAGGATCATCTACGCTGATCATTTCATTAAGCGATTGCCTTACAAAGTTGTGCAATGTAGTCTTCCAATCGGCTACCTTGCCTCAGTGTAAAAAAGACTTATATATACATATATATATATATATATATATATATATATATATATATATATATATATACACACACACACACACACACACACACACACACACACACACACACACACACACACACACACATGCATGCCACACATTCACACATGCACCCACCCCATATCCATATGCATACACTCATGCACTTAGTTACAGTATGACTGGATTCAGTACTTAATGCTGCCACAGCATCCATCTATCCCCATTATACATTTGCATGTAATAAATCTAGTTGATACTGCTAATATATCAATAATAGTTCCTAGTACAGACTCGTCCTTAGCAATGCTATAATGTTAACTATGACCCTCCTTCTCTCCATATCAGTTGCTGATTAATTATACACAACATCCTCTTTGCCATCCTTGTAGCAATCCTCAGCAATATTCAGTTCACAAACATACATTTCTGACAAGACAGCTTACTTATGCAAGAGCGAAACCTGTGAATATAAAGATTTCCTTGACAAAATTCTGACATAGCTTATTATCATATTATGGGGATAGTATAGGGTGCTCTGGGCCATATCAATCACATATATATAATATCCATAAAATCTGTGGTTATCTAAGAAACCTGTGTACTACAAATTCTAAGTGAGCACAGCATTATGAATAAACAGTCCCCATGATTCAATAAAGTTTTTTTTTCCATGCAAGAATAGTGCAGCAGCTCCTGCACGGAATGTGGCCACCGAGAGATTCAGTAAACAAGGCTGGGGGCATGTTCGAGCCTACCAGCACTATTCTGGCATTGACACTACTTAATAATGTTAATTACCTCATTTGCTGGTAAAAATCATGCAAATTAGGTGAATTAGTGATTCAGTAAGCAGGCAGGCATCCGTGTCAGAACAGTGTCCGTTGCAGAAATGTATTTGGTTACTGACCATGTATATTTCTGCAAAAATCAAAATAGAGGCATGACAGCTCAAAGTAAAGCATATATTATAATCATTAGGCATACTAATGGCTAAAAATATGGCCACTGGAATGGAAAAGAGTTGCAAAAATATGAAAATCCAAGTTTTTTTTTTTTTGGCCGATTTCACCATTTAAGCATAGCATAGCAGTGCGCAAACAAGATCATGCCGACAAAAAAAAAAAAACTGAAAAGAAAATTTTAAGTGAAACCTGCAATTTGCCATTATAGTGTATGGCATGCAGAATCAAAACAATAACAGGTAACACTGGTCGCTAAGGGGAAAGGCTCTGGTGTAGTCGTGTAACAAGGGATTATGGCAGTGGGGTATGCAAATGAGCAAAATTTCCTGAATCCCAAAATGGGAGACCATTCTTTGGCTGTACCTAACCATGTAGGAGCTATAAGACAGTAGTGTAAGCAGGAGAAGCAGCTGACATGAAAAAGGGGCGTGTCATGCTTGGTGTAAGCACATTGGAGCTCCATGGTTTCCATTTCAGCTTAGCTAAGCACAGCTAAACAAGAGGATTTGTGTCTGAGGCTGTATTTCCTTATTCCATGAAATGCAGAGTGTGTTCATGTCCAGTGGAGGGCCATTTCTGCTTCAAAGTGTTTACTTTAGCTAAACAGGTTTGCGCAGCCTGCACCGGGTCTTAAACAAAACAAAACAAAAAAAAACCCGGAAATAGCAGAACGGTTTACATTTGGGCACCGAGTTTGGTGGAGTGCTGCAGGGCTTAAAAGAGGGTGGAAATCAGAAGGGAAAAAAAGAAAAAAAAGGGGGAATAGGCAGAATAAAAGCAATCAAGTACAAATAACATAGCTGTCAGGTGGAATGTATCATAGTCAGCCAGTCATATAGGCAGCATCTGCAGCACAACAGTATAAACTGTTCACACACCTTTCAGTCTGGTTTTCCCACAAACTCTGCACCATTAGTGTACACACTCAGGGGAATTTTAACTGACAAAATGTTAGGGGCTGCTGTCACTTTGATACTTTGGTATGTACTAGAGGCTGAGGGTGGTGAGGAGGATAATGCTGACAACTGCCTCAGACGGGGGGAGGAGAAGAGTGTTCAGACCCAGGGTAACCTACCAGGTGCTACATGATCTGTAGATAGTAGAGTGCTACAGGGTGGGCAGGGACATACTTCAGCAACTCTTTGAGCTGTGCTGGCCTCACCTAAGACCCAGAGCCAACAGAGGGGAACCCATTCCAATGGATACCAGGGTATGTGTAGCCTTAGGAATACTAGCTACAGGTACTTTCCAAAGTCCTACTGGGGAAATCATGGGGGTCTCACAGGAATCTGCATCCAGGGTACTCCACCAATTCCTGGATGCCATGCTACCACATGCCGGTGAGCATATTTACTTCCCTAGCACCCATGAGTAGAGGACCAGCAATATGCACCTCTTCCACTGTGTAGCAGACTACCATGAGGTGCTGGGTGCCATAGACTGCACGCACATCCACATCAAAGCACCACCCAGTGAACAGGGTAGGGTCTACCTAAACTGCAAGGGCTTTCACTCCATCAACTGCCAGGTCATGTGCAATCCCCAGGGCATTATCATTAATGTGTGTGCTGGCAGCCCTGAAAGCTATCACGTCTCCGACATCTGGCATTCCTCACAGCTGTATCAGGGATTTGCCGGAGGGACATCCCATATGGCCATTTGGTGGGGGATGCTGGTTATGCACTGGAGCCATGGATGATGACACCCATCAGAAATGCATACACACCCACTCAAGAATGCCATAATGAGGCACAGGCTCAAACCAGGATCATTATAGAGCATGTGATTGGGATGCTCAAGTCATGGTTCCACTGCCTTAACATATCTGGTGGTGCCTTGCAGTACTCTCCAGCCACATGTGCACACATGTTCATAGTATGTGCCATGCTACACAATATGATCCTATGGAAACAGCTGCAGCAGGAACAGCACAGGGAAGGGCCACACAGCCTCCCACCATTGCCAAGGTCCCCACAGGCACAGATGTACTCGGAGGAGGAACCCCCTGAGCCAGCCCTTGTAGGCAGATGGAGGTGTGCCCAGTCTGCCCTGGCCTTGGCAAAGAAGCAGCGTGTAGCACACACACACTGACACTGTAGGGACTCAGGGACTGACACCTCTCTCTGACTCACCCACACAGTAAAATGGATGACACACACATCACACTACCTGTAACTTACCATATTTAGGCCATGTACTACGTGCATCCCACATAGGCATCTCTCAAGCACTCTCCTCACAACTGCCACAGGCACAAGATAAGTCAGTCTTCTTAAGAATAAATGAATGGATTGGTATGTTCTGGTAGCATATCGATGGTATCACTGCATGCGTGCAAGGGAATGGAGTGGCCTACTGGGATAGCAGCAGACAACTGACAGCTATGTGGGACACCAGGAAATGTTTGCCTAATACTGGCTTTACCACACTATGCAAAAGTACCCGAGGTGGCAAATTCCACAGCAGTATATGTGTGGGGGGGGGGACTAACTGGGGGGGGGCCATAGGTCATATGCATGGATGTCAATGTGGTGGTCTCATACTCACCCCTCACCCTCACCTAGCAAGTCAGCTGTAAAAAAACATAAGAAAATGTCTGGCAAAGGCCCACAAATGGTGACAATGATGAACTAACCCCTACAGACTTACATAGTGATAGCACAGCAGGTCTTGCAGTTGCAGTAAGACTCTGAAGGGTAAGAAGTCTGAAACTCAAATGTATGCTATTACAATCTGACCTCTGGTCTTTAGTGATATACCTCTAGTCTCCAAGACAGGGCACAATACTATGCTAAATGGAACCAAAATGTAAAGCAAATAGCTGCACAGTCTGTGCAAATGTGTACAATTGACAGTTGTACCCCCAACACCCATATTCCCATAGAAATGCATTAACATGTATGTTTGCAGGGAAGTAGCAGCAGAGCATACATTGTCAGGGCTGTCCCAATCAACATTATAACTTCTTGCATGTCCACAATATGCAGGGGTCAATGAGCTATGTATATGTGTGGTTAATACTGTCAGGATATGGCCAGCACTTACTCCCTGCAGTTGTGTCATAGCGGCCTAGGTACAATGCTGTCTTTGACAGGGCCATGTTCCAAGAACTACAGTCCCAACTATTCTGCATATCAGCTACACCTACGGTAGGAGTTGTACACACTGTCCAGATATCAATATCTGTTAAAGCTGTACAGGTCATGGACAGGGGGACATACATATGGGCAGCACACAGCTCAGAGTAACCTACACAATGCTTAACATACCTCTCAACTGTACAGACCAATTGCAGAATGTCCAGAGGTTAGCATCAGAATTGTGGTCTGGATAACATGAAATAGTGGTTGTCTGGCAATTCATTGGCAAATCACGTAAGACTAAGGTCAGAAAATAATGACAGATTATAGTGTCAGACTCCATAACCTATAATAAAATGCATGCTAATGCAAAATCTGTTATTGAATCACATTTCTAGGTTTGTAAGGTTAATACTTAAAAATGGTCCCTATATTTTGGCCTCTGTCCTCCAATTATTAATGGCTTTGTCCAGATGTCTGGCTCTCAATGTTTTGCGGTATCGCGCCTAGTAGGACAGCAGGTACCTAAAGGTCAGTGTACTGCCAGTGTATAAAAGGCTGCCAACTTTCTGTGTCAGCACTGACAACATGTCACTGGTCAACAGCCATACCCCTGGAATGACACAGGTTGTCACAGAAGGAGCACAAGTATGCCTTGTATATCTGTTCTGCTTGTCGTAACATTCCATTTGCCTGCCAACTATTTGCAAAACAAGAAAAGGTCATGCCAAAACAGCAATGGCAGACAGTGGTGAAGCAGACATCATACCCATAAGAGCAAACAAGCAATTACCAAACCGGTTTCCCAACTGTCTATGTTTGGCAGAACATTATTAACTCCCTGTCCCGATGTGTGGGCCTTTGTCTGACTGTCATATTTGGGCCTCTCCAGATGTCAGTCTGTGACTGTATGACAGCTAGGCCCACATGTAGCCTCATAATAACATATAGCAACCCAAACCATCTAAGGACCACGACAAATGGAGTTGTGCAATGATGGACAACCTGCTAAATTGGTAAAGTCAGAGGTGTGAATCCCGCAACCTTGTGTGTGATGTAATGGCATGTACCCCTCCCACATCAGAATTACAAATACAGTACATAACAGCAGCCACTGTGGCCAAAGCCTGTGACTGGACTACAGAAGGACAAAGAGACACGCATAATGGGAAGGGAAACCACTGGCCAGACTATTGGAGAATGTACACACCAGAACAGATTGTGCAGTAACATAGGTGCCATGCAGTGTAAGGAGTCAGGAAACATTACCTGCCAATCCACAATGCACACCCATGTAAGCGGAGGTCTGCAACAAAATGAAACCCAAACAATGGACACCTCAGAGGCAAAAGTGCATGACAACTCCACAAACCTACACACCACAGACCATGTAGACTCCACACACCAGGGTCTTGCAAGCACTAAGGTTTTACCCAAAACCCCAAACACCTACCGTATACAGATAGGCTAACAGCACTGTCCCTCTACTCTGTTCCATACGGAGTCTGCAGAGGTGACCCCTGTCTGGCATACAAAGCAATCCAGGCCCTGCCTTGATGGGACTGTTGCACATCTGGAACTCAAGGCCCACTCCATCAACCTGTAGGCACAGCATCAACCTGGGCTGTGATATCAGTATGGCTTGTTGATGTGACAGATGTGTCGCATACACACCCCCATCTGTGGAATACACTCACTGTCAACAGCAACCGAAGTGCCTCCATACCGCTAGTGATGTGCTCCTTGTATATGTGCACGGAAAGCACAAAATACAGTTGTGTGATCCCATCTGTGTCCCTGTTGGACAGGGGTTTCTGTGTGCTGACATGTTATAACATGCGCTACACTCTAATCTGCATGGGTTATAAGGCTTTAGGGTAAATACCCTAGTAATATCATAGCAACCTATCAATCTATACACAACTGTCTGTCAGTGGTTCACCAGATTACTCTGTACTGCTCTGCCTCTGACATACCTGGAAGTATACAGTGATATGTGAAATATACTACACATATAATTGCCATTTCTGCACAGTAGAATGCACTTTGTACCCACATTCATTCCTCCCAACCACTGACAGCAAGACATCTGGACAAGGTCATAAATAAAAATGTGACAAAGGCACAATGATAGGCACGTGTTTTAAATATTGCCCTTACATCCTGAGAAAGTTGGTAGAATAAGGGGTTTTGCATTAGCAGGAATTGTCTGAAGGTTATGAAGTCTGAAACACTTATGTCTGTCATTATTTTGTAATGTCACTCTTCAGTTATATGCAACTAACTTCCCATAAAAACACAAGTTTATGTAGACTGGACAAATCTTCTTGACAAACACCTGGGCAATCTGCCAAAAACATGTACAGTTGAGAGGTATGGTCACACCAGGATATGACTTTGCAGGAAAGGAGAATACCACACAAGCAGGAGATCCCCAGCCAGTATATCACCAGGGTGCTGGACTGTTTACACAGCTTCATCAGTCAACAGGCTGTAGCCACACCTCTCAACTGACCTTTTTGGGCAAGAATGTATATAGTCAGGCTTATAATATTGCTCTGTGCATCATACATCTTGTATTCCTCTGGTAAAGCTCTGTGATGATCTGAGGATGTCTGTCAATAGGTAATGACACAATACATTGCGGTGTCAGACTTCAGGTATGTCAGAAAATGTCTACTAAAACAAACCCAGGACCTCTAGGAAAGTCCTGTTTACTTTTGGGAGGTATGGCTGTAGCACACAAAACCCCAGAATGGAGTACAACTATCTCTGGAATGGAGTGCCACTCTTACTATAGAAGGTCATACTTGGCATACTCCTACACTTAGAGAGTCACAGGCCATGTTGGAACCCACACTGGACTGTATAACTGTATTGTGCATCTATGTCTTTGCATACAGACAGCTATGTACATCTTAACTGTCCATACACACACCCATTAGACAGGATTACCCTCAGCCAGCTGTAGGTGGCCCATATGTGATATATCTGCATCTGATGCATGTGATACACAGACGTGTATGCGTGCAACAGATAATAATATGTCTAGCATACACACAGACATGGGGAAGAGAGAGACAGACAGTGACAGGGAGAGACACACAGGGGGACACACAGAGAGTGAGTCATACACACAGATACACTGAATGGCATAGAGTGATGCCCTACTGCAGACAGTGGCATACTGGTTGTAACCAGTCACACATGCCATCATGAAGGTGAGCTCCATTGTGTAATAGTACTGAGGTAGGGGTTATGATATCACCTGCCTTTGTGTGCGTGTGTGTGTGTGTGTGTGTGTGTGTGTGTGTGTGTGTGTGTGTGTGTGTGTGTGTGTGTGTGTGTGTGTGTGTGTGTGTGTGTGTGTGTGTGTGTGTGTGTGTGTGTGTGTGTGTGTGTGTGTGTGTGTGTTTGCATCTGTAGGTTTAAGTAGTAGGAGGCTGTTCCCACTCAGTACACTTCCCATTGCCCTACCTCACAAGATCTGCTGCTGTCATTCACATTAGAAGTACTATTGGACACCTGTCAGCTGTATAAGCTCTGTAGTACATGCGATAACTGTGTAACACTATAGTATAAATAACTAGACAGGTATGGGGTTCTAATCTCAGTGCTCATAAGTGTATGTGTTTGTTTGTTCATAGGAGAAGCAGTTTTAAGCCATTCCCACACAGTACACTTCCCACTGCCCCACTTTAGCAGTCCTGCCGATGCCATTCCCCTTAGATGTACCTTTGTACAGCCCCAGCTTTGTAACCTTCATGGTGCATGAAATAATTATGTAATAGTATAGTACAAATAACTAGATAGGCAGGGGTTTCATTCCCAGTTCTGGCAAATGTGTGTGTGTGTATAAGTATGTATGTTATAGGATGAAGTATTTTGAGGACTGTCCCACCCACAACACTTCCCAGTGCTCTACTTTAGCAGTCCTGCTGATGTCATTTACCTTAGAAGTACCTTTGTGCACTTGTCATCCCTATAATCTATGTAGCACATGCAATAACTGTGTAACGCTATAGTACAAATAACTAGATAGGTAGGGGCTCTAACCTCAGTCCTGGCATGTATGTGTGTCTGTGTAGGAATAAGAGTTTTACTCCTTTCCCACCCAGTATACTTCCCATTGCTTTACTTTATAAGATCTGCTGATGTCATTCACCTAAGAAGCAACTTTGGACTGGCCTCAGCCCTATAAGCTCTATGGTGTGTGCGATAATTGTGTAATACTATAGTACAAATAACTATATGTAAGTGTGGGTGTGTGAGGGGGTGTTTGCATGTGGGAATAAGAGTTTTACTCCTTTCCCACCCAGTACACTTCCCATTGCCCTACTCTACAAGATCTGCTTATGTCATTCACCTTAGAAGTACCTTTGGACTGGCCTCAGCCCTATAAGCTTTGCGACACATACGATAATTGCTTAACACTATAATACAAATAACTAGATAGAGAGGGGTTCTAACCTCAGTTCCAGTATATGTAAATGTGGGGGTTGTGTGGGGGGGGTGTAGGAATAAGAGTTTTAATTATTTCCCACCCAGTGCACTTCCCATTACCCTACTTTACAAGATCTGCTATTATCATTCACCTTAGAAGTACCTTTGTACGAGCCTCAGCTCTATAAGCTCTGTGGCATGTGTGATAACTGTGTAACACTATAGTACAAATAACTAGATAAGGGTTCTATTCTCAGTACTGACAAATGTGTGTGTCAAAGTATGTAGGTTTATAGGATATAGTGTTTTGCGGACCTTCCCATCCACAACATGTTCCAGGGCCCTACTTTACAAGGGCTGTTGATGTCATTCAACTTAAAAGTACTGTTGGACAACCCTCAGCCCTATAAGTTCTATGGTGTGTGCAATAAACATGTAACAGTGTAGTACAAATAACTAGGTAGGTAGGAGTTCTAATCTCAGTCCTGGCAAATGTAAGTGTGTGTGTGTGTGTAAGTGTTTGTAAGTGTGCATTTTTGTAGGGCACAGTATTTTGAGGCCTTTCTCTCTTACTACACTTCCCCATTGCTATACTTTAATAGGGCTGGTTATGTCATGCACCTTATTAGTACCTTGGGACACTCTTCAACCCTATAAGCTCTGTGGCACATGCAATAACTGCTTAACACTGTAGTACCAACAACTCAATAGGTAGAGGCTCAAAACTCAATACTGACAACTGTGATACTGTGTGTGTGTTTGAGAATGGTAGTCTCTTTGCTTTTTGCTGAGGCCATATCCTCTGTGGCGTGGGTTTTACCATTTTGAGGTATGTTCAACCTATTACGCTTCCCACTGCCCTCTTTACAAGGGCTGCTGATGTCATCTACCATAGGAGTACCTATATACACTTCTCATCCCTGTAAGTCCTGTGCCACGTGTAATAACTATGTAATACTACAGTACAATTAATTAGATAGGCAGGGGGTCTAAACTCACTTCTGGCAAGTGTGTGTGTGTGTGTGTGTGTGTGTGTGTGTGTGTGTGTGTGTGTGTGTGTGTGTGTGTGTGTGTGTGTGTGTGTGTGTGTGTGTGTGTGTGTGTGTGTGTGTGTGTGTGTGTGTGTGTGTAAGTGTATGTAAGTGTGTATATTTGTGGGATACAGTATTTTGAGGCCTCTCCCTCCTAATACACTTTCCCATTGCTATACTTTGCAAGGGCTTGTGATGTTATACACCTTAGAAGTACCTTAGGACACTCTTCAACCTTATAAGCTCTGTGGCACATGCAATAACTGCATAACACTGTAGTGCCAACAATCAGATAGTTAGGGGTTCAAAACTCAATATTGGCAACTGTGATGCTGTGTGTGTTTGAGAACAGCATTCTGTATGTGTGTGTTTGGCTGAGGCCATATCCTCTGGGGGTGTGGTTTTTACCATTTTGAGGTATGTTCAACCTATTACACTTCCCACTGCCCTCTTTACAAGGGCTGCTGATGTCATCCACCATAGAAGTACCTGTATACACTTCTCATCCCTATAAGCCCTGTGCCAAGTGCAATGACTATGTAATACTACAGTACAATTAATTAGATAGGCAGAGGGTCTAAACTCACTTCTGGCGTGTGTGTGTGTGTGTGTGTGTGTGTGTGTGTGTGTGTGTGTGTGTGTGTGTGTGTGTGTGTGTGTGTGTGTGTGAGTGTGTGTGCATGTGTGTCTGTGTGTGTATGTGTGTGTGTATGTGTGTGTGTGTGTGTGTGTATAAGTGTGTAAGTGTTTGTAAGTGTGTATATTTGTAGGATACAGTATTTTGAGGCCTCTCCCTCCTAATACACTTTCCCATTGCTATACTTTGCAAGGGCTTGTGATGTTATACACCTTAGAAGTACCTTAGGACACTCTTCAACTTTATAAGCTCCGTGGCACATGCAATAACTGCGTAACACTGTAGTGCCAACAATCAGATAGTTAGGGGTTCAAAACTCAATATTGGCAACTGTATTGCTGTGTGTGTTTGAGAACAGCATTATGTGTGTGTGTGTTTGGCTGAGGCCATATCCTCTGGGGGTGTGGGTTTTACCATTTTGAGGTGTGTTCCACCAATTACACTTCCCACTGCCCTCTTTACAAGGGCTGCTGATGTCATCCACCATAGAAGTATCCACCATAGAAGTGCCTGTATACACTTCTCAGCCCTATAAGACCTGTGCTGTGTGCAATAACTGTGTGATACTACAGTACAATCGATTAGATGGGCAGGGAGTCTACCCTCAGTTGTGACAATCGTGTGTGTGTATAAGTCTGTGTGTAAGTGTTTGTAAGTATGTATATTTGTAGGATACAGTATTTTGAGGCCTTTCTTTCCCAGTATATTTCCCCATTGCCATACTTTGCAAGGGCTGGTGATGTTATATACCTTAGAAGTACCTTGGGACACTCTTCAGCCTTATAAGCTCTGTGGCACATGCGATAACTGCATAACACTATAGTACCAACAACTAAATAGGTAGGGGTTCTAAACTTAATAATAGCAATTGTGATACTGTATGTGTGTGTCTGAGAAGCATATTCCCTGTGACTGTGTGCGTCAGTATACCATTTTAAGGCTTGTTGACTCCCTTACCATGGCATTACTTTGCAGAGCCAGTTAATGGCATCTGCTGTACATGCAACATGTTAAACAGTACAGCTCATGCCAACCATCTGTACATATGTATATGGAATACCCTGATGTTTGAAACCAATATGTTGTCTGTGACCCCCTAACAATGGGCATTTATGAGACACATTGCCACACTGTCACAGTCACTGTAGTGACAGACATGGCAGCAGCAGACCTCATACCTGTCTGAAAAATAATGCTGATAGACTGACTGTTACCCTATCATTATATCACATCACCTTGCAGCAGTCTACGGACAGATGTCAGGTGAATGCCATATGTGAAGCTGGGGCAAACAGCAAACATTGGGCACACCCATCACATATTGCTGTGACACACATAGGAAATGGATAGCAGAACAGATCATGCAACTGAATGCACCTTCCAAAGGGTATGTGTTGTTACATGGCAATAGTTGTCATTAACCTATAATGTCAGTCTGTTATGGTTTTACCAGATGTTGGCCGGAAAACCACATGTACATGACCGATGTGAAGAAATCATGTGTCAGAGATCAGGACAAACTGCACACATATGCAGAGGTCAGAGGTATGGCCAACATCTGTACCCATACCTCCCAAGCTGTCGGAGGACTGTTCACAAAGACATATATAATGGGGTAACAAAGGACACATAATAGGGACACCTGTCAAATATTTCTCCTACAAACATATAATGATGATAACATAACAGGGTTTGCATTAGCATACATGGTCTGAATGGTATGAAGTGTGCAACTCAGAATGTCTGCCATTATGTTATGACTTCAGCCCACAATGGTTTGGCAACAATGTGCCAGACAGACACAGGTGTATGAGAGAATGCACTACTGATATGTGACATGCATCAGGACAGTCTGTGTAAACTGTAAGGTTGACAGGTATGTCTGAGCCACCCTGCAGGTTGCAGTCCATGTTTAGCAGGGTGTACTTGTGCTTACAACTGAAACAGTTAAAAGAGGTCCCAGAATTGTGTGTGGGACAAGAAACATGACATACAGGTCTGGACTGATTGCATAGAGACATGATTGCACATCAGAAGCACCTTAATGTCATGAGAAATATGGTAAGTGAAGGTAATGTCACACAAAGAAGCTGTCATACTTGCATACCAGAGGACATCCTGTGTGTTGCACTTGCCAAGTGACTCATTACTACAACTTGTGTCCCACATTCCACAACTGATAATATCACACACACATTGCATGTTGCCTATCTGTGTGCAATATGTAGCCATAGAAGGCCCTGTGACTACTGAGTTCCCACAAGATAGGCAAATCTGTTGTGGTTAAGGTCATGGCTAGGCTTGTGAGGGACCTAATGCCAGTACTCCAGTAACCTCCTCTATATGTATGAGCCTGTGGCACTACAAAACACTGAAGTGACATGTATGAAGGCTAGCTGTCTGTGACAAGGGGTATGTATGCAAGGTCAAACTGTCTGCCAACAAATGTCCCTCACACACTGTTGCATGCATACACACCTGGTAAACATGTATATATACAGCTGTACCTTGGCTATGAAATGTTCGATGTGTTTCCACTCTGCCATACTCCACATTGTTAATGTCTGCAGGGCCACTGCCTACAGACACACAGACACCTGGAACACAAACAGAATACAGCATGTCAGACTACATTCAGCCAGTGGTACTAACACAAATAGTGCATCATGGCTAATAAGGTACATACACATTGATGTGTACCCATAACAAATGCAAGCAGACAGCAACAGACACAGCATTACATAGCTACACTGTACTATATTCACCCTCTGCATCAGACCCATATTAGCATGTCCCTGCATCTATGGTATGAATGACAGGGATGTGGCACAGGTATCATCATATGCAAAGGGTATGGTGTAGGTTTGCCAAAGGCCTACGCTGGGCCATATGGTTGTCATCATGTGTGTGTGTGTGTGTGTGTTTGGAGGATGTTCTAGAAATGGACTGTGCAGAGGTACTGTGTGTGTCTGGAGGTGACCTGCATGTGATAGAGATGTGTGTGTGTTTGTATGCACACAGTCACGCTATGTGGCTGCCCTACACAGGGGTATGTTGGACAGCTGTGGATCGTACATGGCAGGGTGTACAGTTCACAGTCTAGGTCAACAGACACAGGAACTGGTCCTGGCAGGGGCATCACTGGCCCCAGCAGGCCAAAGGCCAGATGCAGTACTACTCCCTGATGGGGACTGCTGTCTTTTGGATCCATGTCATTGACAGGACCAGCCAGGACCATGTGTCCATGGCCTGCTCTGATGTGGTGTGGACAGCACCCCCCTTGGTAGTGCATGTGATACTGCCACTATGGGAGTGTGAAGGTGCACAGCCTCGTAGACTCTCAGCTGATCTTGGTGCTGACCTATATCCACATGGCTAACATCCATTCCCCACCACACACTCCAGCACAGACATTTCACAGTCAAGGATTGACAAGGTCTTACTCCACTTTCTATTCATGACCTCAGTATTGTGCCGTGTGGCCTCCACAAGGTCATGTAGGTTGTCACAGATGCCAGAAATAATTGTATCCAAGACCCTGAATATTTGTATGGTGTTGCATTCCATACATGCCTGTGCCTCCATGACTGACCGAAACATGCGTGACACCTGCTGTGGCACTTATGACAGGGGCTTGATGGGCAGCAGTCCTCCTTCAAGCACCCCTGTCCATCCACCTGTGTGGGACATTGCCTGCACACTGGCTATGGCTAGTGTCTACACTCACACTTGCCATAATCACCACACTAGCCTGTTCCATGCCACCACCTGCCAACTGTTCATTATCTGTGGCTGCTGGAGATGGGGTATGTGTGGGCATTGTAACTTTGTGCAGGGACATTGTGGGAAAGAGTGGGATGCCAACCAATGGCACAGATTCAGCCCCTGACAACCCCACCTGTGCCTCACTATGACTACCATCATCATCAGAGTCCACAGAGACACTGACATCAGGTTCTGAGCGGGAGGGACCATGACCGCCATGTACACCTGTGAGGGGAAGACAACATATGTAAATTAATGCCTGCACTATAAGGTGTGCTGGTACACACACACATGTCTGCACACACACACACACACGCACACACGCACACACGCACACACGCACACACACACACACACACACACACACACACACATACACACACACACACACACACAAACACACATGAGGTGGCACAAAGGAATTTCGCAGACCTCAAAATATCCAAATGGTGACATGTATCACACACAGTCAAACCACAACATACACACTCTGGAAAGGCCCTCAACTTCATGCAGTGCAGCCATTTCCACTTAATGTCACTACTAATATACACATCTAGCATATGTGAGTAGTATTAGTAGGTGATGGGCCTGCACCTAGCACACACTCACCCATGTACACATTATTGTTGTTCACCTGTATAGCACAGTGGCAACTCCTACAGAACATACCTCTCAACTGTGCAGACATTTGCAGAATGTCTACATGTCTGGCTCATATTTTTGGTCTGGTCATAAAGCCTGTGTTTGTCTGACACATTACTGGGGTGATCTGGAGATTGACGTCACTAATTAATGACATAATGTTCAGTTTCAGACTTCAAAGCCTACAGTAAACATATGTTAAAACAAATCTGGTTACTCTAACAACTTTCTAAGCTTACAGTGGGTATAATAAGTGTACACACTCTGTTAACATGCCAGGTTTTTGTGATATATAAAATGAGACCACGATAAATCATTTCAAAAACTCTCCCACCTTTGATGTGACCTATCTGTGCAATCCAGTTGAAAAACAAACAAATCTGTTAGAGGTAATATATAGCAAATGAAATGCATACAAAAGGCTGGTTGCCTAAGTATGCACACCCTTAAACTAATACTTTGTTGAAACAGCTTTTGATTTAATTACAGTATTCAATCTTCTTGGGAAGGAGTCTATCAGCATGGCACATCTTGACTTGACAATATTTGCCCACTCTTCCTTGCTAAAGCCCTCCAACTCTGTCAGATTGCAAGGGCATCTCTTGTGCACAGCTCTCTTTAGGTCACCCCACAGATTTTCTATTGGATTTAGGTCTGAGCTCTGGATGAGCCATTCCAAAACTTTGATTCTCTTCTGGTGAAGCCATTCATTTGTTGATTTGGATGTATGCTTTAGGTCATTGTTGCATTGACAGATGAAAGTCCTCTTCATCTTCAGCTTTCTAGTAGACGCCTGAAGGTTTTGGGCCAAATGTGATTGGTATTTGGAACATAGATGCCTGAAGGTTTTGGGCCAAATGTGACTGGTATTTGGCACTAGTCATAATCCCCTCCACCTTGACTAAGACCCCAAATCCAGGTTATGAACAGCAACCACAAAGCAGGACACTGCCACCACCAAGCTTCACCATGGGGATTGTGTTCTTTTGGTAATGCAAAGTGTTGTTTTTGCGCAAAATGTACCTTATGGAATTGTGGCCAAACAGTTCAGCCTTGGTCTCTTTAGACCATAACACATTTTCCCACATGCTTTTGTGGGACTTGGCATATTATTTTCGCATTTTAGCCAGGCCTGAATGTTGTTCTGTATGAGAAAAGGCTTCCATCTTCCAAACCTACCCCATAGGCTTGACATATGGAGAATACATGAGATTGTCGTCACATGTAGTACACAGCAAGTACTTGCCAGAGATTCCTGAAGCTCCTGCAGTGTTGCTGTAGATCCCTTGGCAGCCTCCCTGACTAGTGTTTGTCTTTTATTTTCATCAGATTTGGAGGGACGTCCAATTCTTTGCAACATCACTGTTGTCCATATTTTCTCTCTTTTTGATGACTGTCTTCACTGTATTCCATGGTATATGCCATGCTGTGGAAATGTTTTTGTATTCTTCTCCTGGCTGATACCTTTCAACAATGTGATCCTTTTGATGCTTTGTAAGCTCTCTGTGAATCATGGCTTTTGCTGAAGCAGGCAACTGAGTAAATGTCAGGGAAATCCTACTAGGACAGCTGACCGTTATTAGGTGTTAATCAGAGTCTCTTTAATTGACGGCACAGATGTACCCAAGAAGACTGTATGCTGTAAATAGATCAAAAGGTGCTTCAGAAAAGTATTAGTTTAAGACTGTGCACACTTATGCATCCAGCTTATTGTACGTTACTTATTTTTCATATTTGTTCCCTTAACAACTTTGTTTGTTTTTCAATTGAATTTTACAGGTTATAGGTCACATTAAAGGTGGGAAGGGTTTTGATGATTTATTGTGGTCTCATTTTTGTATATCACAAGAATCTGCCATTTAAACTAGGGTGTGTACACTTTTTCTATCTACTATATAAGAGTATTATTTAAAATATGTCCCTAGTTTTGGGCCTTTGTCCCCCCATTTTGTCAGTCTTTGTCAGATTTCTTGCACTGACAGGTTGTGAGGTATGCTACAGATATGTTACATCTCCTGCAAATAGGCCCCTGTGATGACCACTGTGATGCAATGCAGTTACCCCCACCACAAGCGAACATGCACATATCACAATATGGCTAAGTGTGACAGCTGTGTGCATGGTAAAATGCATGCCCTTAACATGCCTGGGGTATTGGTGAACCACAGCAGGACAATTCCATACTCCCCTGCTTCAGGCTGCTGTCCCACATCTAGACCAGAGGGGCCTATGTAGTTGTGGGTTAGAGGTATTTTCAGCAGACTCACATGTGGCATTGGTGCAAGATGAATGCTGCTTTTCTGCACATGTACAGTACAAGCTCCGATACTACACAATTTGCTGTCCGTCACCATAGATGTGCACTTTTGTTCATTACAAAATCCCACCTACAACTGTTTTGTCCTGACATATGCATCTCAATACTGCATATATGGCTGCTACAGTAGTAGATTGAAGTCCACTGGGACCTTACCTGCATGCTCCTCACTGGTGTCTGGGCGCGACCCACCTCCACCTTGTGAGTGTTTTGACTCTTCTGTTGTTGTGTAGTGGGTGCCCTAAGATTGGCAAGGAAATCCTCCATAGGTGTAAATGGGGCCTGCATAACAGGACCCCCACCTGTGGCTGTGTGGTCCCTGGCCACAGCAGCAGCCCTTCACTGGGCATGGTGGATGAGGTCAGTCACACAATGCCTGACCTGTTCATAAGTCCATGCGTGCTGACCCACGGCATTTACCCTGTAGATGAGGTCATCCCACAGGGTGGTCCACTCCTGCAAATGCATTTAGCTAGGGCCAAACATCACCCCATGGTGCTGCACTGTGGTGTTGATGATAGCTGACATGTCTGCATCTGAGTATGGCAGCTTTCTGGCACGCTGCATGCCACCTGGAAGACATAAACAGGGAAACACATCACAGGACCTCATACATTGGTCAACTTTATTTACAGAACCTGCACATCAACATTGACTAGCACTAGCCACTACTTATGACCACATCATACCCCTGTCATCTATCCGCACAGTATGAGCTTGCATTGCACTCCTGGTCCTGATGTGTCATGCTCCCCCCAATGAGGGCCAGTAAATTGCATACTCCTCCATTCAGCATTCACTTTTGTGTAGAGGGATGACAGTGGATGTCATCCATGCAGATTGGGAAGTCGATGATGCTCAGGCTTTGTTTGATTACAGTGGGTAATGGAGCTGGGAGCACATGCCTGAGTTCATGTAGGATGCAAACAGGGATGCTATCTGATCCCATGGAGACTTACTTTTGTTGCCTTTGAGTAGACATTATGGACCTGCTCCCTGATGATGAGGGGAGGAGTGTGGGTGCTGTGCATATCCACCTATACTGATGGGGGGACAGGGGGGGTGATATTTTCACTTAACCTGTCTACAGTGGCTTGGCTATAGCTATGGCATGTGTGTATGTGGTGTGATTGCACACCAGTACAGGGTGAGTTGGGTTGTTGCCTCTGAGACTGAAGACATATGCAATGATCTTGTAATTGGCCTTGGTGGATGTGTCCAATTAGTACTCATAGTTAGCCTTACAGTGATTCACCTGTGACCTTATATGATTGTTCAGACAAAGGTGAACTCACTTCCAAGTTGGTGTCTGCTCCTACTTGGCCGTTTACAGTCAATATAGTGACCTATCCTGTGGTTTGTGTATTGCTGCTGTCCACCAAAGGGATTCCCTCTACCTTAGTGGAGGCGGGTTTTATGAGTTAGGTATTGCTGAGCCCATACAGCTATGTAGGTGTCATATAGCTGTTTGTATTAGGCATGGACATGAGGGCATAACACAGTTGGACACTTCTTCAATTTCAACCTGATAATCATGCTTATTCTAGTACCCATTTCTGTGTCAGGACAATGCAACAACCAGTGCTGTAGATATTTATGTGTGCTGGGTGCACTGAAACTTTGATTACACACCTGTACAATATGTACAGCTTATTTACCTGACATTCTGCATATCATGTCTGTGTTTTGAGGCTTCCAGCTACACCTACTCATACATACATGTATATAGGTAATACCTGATATACATTTCTGTTCTATGACAGTATGTCACACTGTATTTACACACTTGCTGCTCAGTCATACCTCTCAACCTGTTATAGCAGGACATCAGGATGATGGCACACATAAATGCAGGGCAAGGGCCCAAAATTAGTGACACTTTATTAATATTGCTGTAACACACTTAAGAAAGTTGATAGCACAGTAGGCTTTGCATTCACAGAAATACCCCGGAGGATGTCCGACATTCATATGTATGCTATTATGTTCTGATGACAGTCTTTACAGATTTGCCAATGATTTTCCAGACATGACACAACTCTATGAGAAAATGACTACAACTATGAGGCACACATTTAGTCAGTGTGCAAAACACTGGACAGTTGAATGGTATGAGCTCAGTATATGACATGCAGTTCAACACACACTTCTGTGACAGTAGTTTACTATGCAGATACCCTGTATAGGTCTCTTAGATTTGTAAGACAGATGTGTATCATAGTTGTATTCACAAGTAGCATATGGATATTTATGACATCCAAGTAGCTGGCCTAGCAGTGTCACAGTCAGTATTGCTCAGCAGACACTCCGTAGTACTCATTTGTGAGCCATGCTTTCCTGGGGTGACTTAGGGGCATAAGCTGTGATATATTTCACTGAAGACAAAGTCAGATGCTATGGCCAAAGTGCTGTTCAACAATATATCATTACACCAAGTTTTGTTGAGACATATTTGTTTAATTTCCCATTTCCCATTATTGCATACACCCTACTGCATTCTATTACATGCTTAGTTGTTTGACATACCTTTTTTTCCAAGTATTCCTGTATGTCATTTGTTTTTCTTTCTTTCTCTCTCTCTCGCTCTCTCTCTCTCTCACTGTCTACAGACATAGAGATATAGAGCTGCTTTGCATAGGCAGCAGCTTGCCTTTTGTAGGTAATTCTCATGAGCAAGTGATGGGTTGTGCACTAATTTGTGTCCTCAACTTGTTAACTGCATGAAGAACAGCTGTGTTGTTATTCTAGTAGCCAATGGTATGGAAATACACTCTTATAATTGAGAACTTCATGTGGGCATTGCCCCTTTTCCTTGCCTGTGTGAAGGACATCATGGATCTGTGTAAACTACAGCATCACAGAGAGTAGGTAGAAATACATCTTACAACACGAAATGTGGAGACAGCCTGACAAAATGGGGGAGAAGGTTCCAGACTTAGGGACAGAATTTAAGTATTGGTGTTATACAGTTGGAATAATGCTAGATCAACAGGGTTTATGTGCACATGCATTTTCTGCATGATTTCGGGTCTGACAGTGTTATATGGATGACATAACTCTCAACTGTAGGGCTATCCGCAGAATGGCTAGAGGTTGGACTCTTATGTTTGGTCTGTTCCTCAGACAGTTTTTGTCTTTGGCAAATCAGTAGGATACTGTGGGGATTTCAGTCAGTAAATGCTAACATCCATTTGTGTCTCTGACTTCATATCCCTCAGATAAGTTATGTTACAATAAACCCTGTTACACCAGCAACTTTCTCTGTTTATAACAGCAGTAAGAGGTTGATAGGTATGACATATCATTATTTACTGCCTTCATTCCTGATATCGTCCCAGTGATGTAACAGAATCTGAGACATTTTATGAGGAAGAAACCATATATATGAGGCCAAAGCCTGGACATTCTGTGGGAATCTGTACAGTTGATAGGTCTGTGTATGTCTGGCCATTGTTAACAGACTGACCAAATTGTGTAGGAGTGTAGTGTGTAAATGTTAGTTGGGTTGTGTAGGGAAGGGGTAGATGTGAGTGTCATGGGTCCTTTTCTATCTGACAGTACATGCTGCTCCATATTGTGGTATTCTATTGGCTGTATATGTTTGTAGGGGCAGACTGAGACATGTCCTGTACCACCTCAGGATTCCTACTACACTGTGACTTGGGATAGTATATGTAGGAGTAGTGTGTGAGTGGCAAACAGGATATATTTGTTCACACAGTCGTTATACTGTAGTGTTCAGTTGGCTTACTGGCATGTCACTGTGACTGGAGTGCAATTGGTTGTGGGTATGCACTTTCACACCGGTGTCTGTTTTTCACTACTGTTACATCCCTGTAGTGCCTGATATATTTGCAAATGCATGTGTAATTCCCCATAGCTGATTTGGGGTAGTATTGTGTCAGTCTGACTGTAGTTTGGATGGTGCTTGGTGACATGCTTGGCAGCTCAGTGTAGTTTCCCTAATGTTATGTTATGTCCACATATCCGTAGGATGCCCAGTTATCTAATTCATATATTTGGTCTTGTCCCCATAACTGTTGTGTATGTTTGACAAATCAGTGGGATGATGTACAGATTGAAATCATTAACTAATGAGAAGCAATTGAGTCCCAGACTTGTGATATTTCAATATATGTTTGGATTGTTACAGAATGTCCAGGTTAGTTTTTTTGCTCATATGTTTGTTTAGTTTTTTTGCTCATATTTTTTGCTCATATTTTTGTTCAGTTCCACACATTATTTGTATTTCTGTTGTAAATCACAGTAATGATCTCAGGATTTCTGTCAGTAAATAATGACATACATTTTGGTGTCAGGTCTCATATCCTTTGGAAAATGTGTGCTGCAACAAGCTCTGTTACTGTAGCAACTTTCTAAGCTTATAAGAGCGATATTTAAAATATGTCCATATTTTCTGTCCATTGTCCAACCATTTTGACATCCTTTGTCCAGATTTCTTGCACTAAGAGGTTGAGAGGTATGGTTCTGAGGTATGACTGCACTACATGTTTTTTTTATATGTGTGTGTGTGTGTGTATATATATATATATATATATATATATATATATATATATATATATATATATATATATATGTGTGTGTGTGTGTGTGTGTGTGTGTGTACATGTATATTTACAAGACCTGACTGATTCCACAGAATTTTTTCCCTACTGTTGAATGACTCTACTGCATGATATGCTTGAAAAAGCAGGTGAAAGTCTTAGAGTTCAAATGGTATAGTGGTACATTACTCTGACTGTAGTTTCCAGGATCCTGGGTTCAAGACTTGGGAGGGCTTATTATTTTGTTGCTGGGCAGAATAAGGGCTGATGGAGACAGAATGATTAAAGCACTTTTAAGCAGTGGTAAGTGGGTTTGCATGGTTTTACTTGAAGCTAAGTGATGCTAACAGATGGTTAAGACTTCTTAGATTCACTTAGCAGTGCTTACTCCTGCTTACACCTGAGCTAATTTTAATTAAAAAAAGAGAAAAGGGTGATAGGAAAGTGGTGAAATTGGGGCAAGCAGGGGGGTAAACCAGCTAGGGATATGCAGGATGGCTGTAGAAAAGGACCATAGCTCTACATTTCTTCTGCAGCAACAGCTGTGAATACTGTGTAGAATTTGGGATTTACAGCCTCACATCCCACAGGAATGGGTGTTGGTGACAGACATTTGTAGAATAATTTGTGGGTAGATTGATTAATTTCACTGTACATGGGAGCGAAATGTAGAGCTATGTATGGGGCAATGATTTTTTGTAGGAGAGACACCTTTTTTTTTTTTTTTAGGTGAGAGTGGGATGTTGGGGTAGTGCTGTAGGTATGTTTGGGTAGGGAGGTTGGGTGGGATAGGTAGCATTTGCAGACAGACAAGACACACCAGACAGCAGACAGGGGCAGTATATGACACATGAGGGGGTAAATGCCTTGGATAGGGATGGTGGTTGGGAATCAAAGGCCAATGAGCCCTCAAATTGATACAATGGGACTGAGATCCCCATACATGGGCAGTCACCACTGCACCTTCATGGCCCCAAAAGTGGCTGTTCTGGTGGCTGGACAAGAGGGTCAACTTGCCCCTTGAAGTGCACCAGGTGGCTTTCCATCTGGTGCAGCTGCCACCCAACTCAAAGCAGATGATGCTGTGCAGCATACCCTGGAACATTCTATTGGTGATGGGCTCCTCTTTGTGCTTGCACCCGGGGGGAAACGGGCCCCGTCCCCTGAGGTGGTTCCACCCAAAGATGGTGTAGGAGCAGTGCAGAAGGATGTTCCGGGTTGGGTCACAGATGTGCCTGGGCCCGGTGCCAGGGCCAGATGGGGTGGGACATGCGGATCTGCCAGGATCTGCTTTCCCAAATGTGCTATGGTGTTGTGGTTTTCCAAGATATATTGGTTAGTCATGAACAACACATTTCAAAATTAGCTATAACAGCATACGTGGGTGTTGCCATTAACCCAAACCATCAGATGTGAAACAGTTGCATATTAAACAGAAGACATGCATAAATGGAACAACAGTAAGCATTTTAACAACATGCAAGTTAAATTGATGGCAACAGACCACCAGTAATGCCATTTGAACAAGGTATGTTAATATGCAACCGATGAAATATATAAACAATAATAGAACACATGTCCCAACCATAGGTTTTGAGAACAACATACCCATAGTATATGAATAATTATTATTGATGCAGATGACAGGTGGGGGGGAGAAAATAAAAAGTCCATTAACAACTGTATCAGTTTCTGTTTTTCACAACAGTACTGTTCAATACTCTACAGGTCTGCCCTCGCTTTACATCTACCTATGGCCTTAGTTTCTGTGGCACATACATACCTGTTAGACTGTCAACCTGTAATGGTATGGGAAGTCTGGATACACTGTGGCTACTTTACTAGAGGGGGCTTGTACATGTCAGGGTTACATACTTGACAAAAAAGGGCTACCCTGCCATGATCTTGTGTGAGTCAGCTACTAGCATAGTTCACCTGGATTCCTCTCTGTATCCAAGGTGATTGGCAGCAGTGACCACTAGCCATAACATCATGACACTTGAGAGACATGTATCGGGAAAAAGGCATGGTGTATGTACTTATCCTGCTGTCATTTTCAGGCATGGGGTTGGACAGTGGGACAGTTGTACACAGTGTATTGTCATACCAAACAGCTACTACAAACATTTCATTACCTGTAAGACCTGTGGAGAAAATATCTGTTACCACTATGTGACTGTTTCTAAAGACATTCAAGATTTTTTGACTGTATATAAGCACATAGCTCAGTACCACTCCCAGGATTGGAACCATGTCTGGGTGTGCTAAAATGAACTACAAGGCTGTTTCTCATCACACTGAGCTACTGGGGAACTGCTGTCTCTTGTTTGACTGTTTTCTGCCTAATACTCTGTGGGTTAGACAGTCTGACCTTGTAATCCTGGGATTCATGCATGACAAATAGAGTACTGTGTAGTAATCCTTTGAAATTACATGATCTGGAAAGCAAAGGTTAACACAAGGCACTGCAGCAGAGAACACGCTATAATACATTTGACATTAGTATTCAGGGTCCGGATCTTAGTGCATAACTTATATTATGTTTCATGGGTATCTTGATTTACATCTTCACAATTTACTTTTTGCTTACTAGCCAGTTCTCAGAACATCCTCTGTTAATTCATGCTGTCAAAGCCATATTTTCTGGGCAGAACCTGTACACATTCTATTTCTACAACAACATACCAGAATAAACACAACAGTTGGAGGTTTAGGTTTTTATTGTACTTATATAACACAGTGCTCTACTAGTGCATATGCTGTAGATTACTATTAGTCTGTCAAATGTTTTTTTAATAATTAGCCACAGAACACAGTAAACAATTTACTCCTTCTTATTTATTTCACTATATACTGCAAGGTAGATCTGTACCCACCAGCCTGTCGCATGAGCCTTGTCAGTCTGTCTGCATGGGCCTCAGCATTGCTAGCCCTCTCTTCTGCAGCTGTAAAGGGAGAAAATAAACAAACATTATGCATATCTGTCTATCACACACTCAGGCTAGAATTTGGTAAACCTTATTTGAGATATTTACAAACTGCTGGAGCATGGCTATCCTGAGCATCTTGGATCCATTGATCTCGGAGTGCTCTCTTCCTCTGCTTTAGATTGGCATAGTGATGCCGTACCTGCTCTCCAGTTCAGGGGATGTCAGTGGCACTGGTGAGATTGCATGCCAGATGGTGGCAGGCCTCTGCTTTATACTGTGAACCCTGGTACTGGCCCTGCAGCAGTCTGTCATCATGGTTTTCTACATGGAACCCAGCCATGACTCTGGACTCCAAAACGCTCCAGCATTGTACCTGAAAGTGCAAGCCCTTACCAACACCTGACATAGTTCCTACTCAGAGGAAGCAACAACAGATTCTGGCTGTATTCCTGCCTGTGCAGTCCAAATAAGGCTATATTCCTGCCCTTTGCCATCATTGGATGATTTTGAAAATGCTAAGCTCAGCTAAACAGTATGCAGATCCACTTAGCTGAGTGCTTAAAGGGGTAATTGCTGAGCACTGCTTAACCGTGCACAAATCTGATTAGCTGAGCTGAATGCTACTTAGCATTCACATTTAAGCAATGCTTACACTGTCTCAACATAGCTGAGCATTGCTAACCATTGCCCGATTTTCATTTTAAAAAAATGTCATGATAATGACTTAATTAATTATTACTGACATATTAATAAGTGTATATGATTTACTTTACATGACATCCCTCTATGTGCTTTCATTACATTACCATGGGGTGTGACTATACTCTATGGGACATTTGTATATACTTGGGTGATTTCACATGTTATATACACTCATACTTATATTGTAGACCAGTTACACTACCCTGGTTGACAAATATCAGCTACTACATAAGTTAAAATAAAAATAATAATTTTAACACTGCTTTCCCATGTAAAAATAAAGCATCTGTCTTGGTACTCCAACGGTGAATGCCTGCATGCAAACCTGGGCTTCTACCAGTACACTATCTCAGCATGAGGGTTTTAGCTGTATGTTTTTATTTATCTCCTATGGGATGTTTAAGCAATGCTGAGCAGGTGGCCATAATGTGCACACCTGCTCAGGTCCTCTTAAACATACCTTAGAATGGTAAAAAAAAAGAAATTTAATAAACCCAGTTTATTTACATGTATCTGTACTCCTTGTCAGTCACAGTAAGGGAAATTGTAAAGGGACACATAGGAACAGGTTTTAATTATTGCTCTTACAAACTTAGGAAGTATGAATGGTTTTCTAGCAGATCACTGGCGAATCACTCAGGGTTTAAGTCAGAACATAATGACAGACATTTGGGTTTCAGTCTTAATACCCTTCAGAAGATCCGTGCTAATGCAAACCTTTTATTCTATCAACTTTCTGGGTTTGTAAGTGCAATATTTAAAATGTGTCTCTATTTTTGGGCCTTTGTCCTCCCATTATTTATGGCTTTGTACAGCTTTCCTGCTCTAGGAGGTTGAGAGGTTTGTGAGGCAGGCATCTGGGCATTCTGCGGAAACCTATACAGTTGAGGCGTATGGCCATATGGCACATTTAAAATGGCAAACATTTGGGTTTCAGTCTTCATACCCTTTAGGAAATCCGTACTAATGCAACCATTTTATTCTATCAACTTTCTAGGTTTGTAAGTGCAATATTTAAAAAGTGTCCCTATTTTTGGGCCTTTGTCCCCCATTATTTATGGCTTTGTACAGCTTTCTTGCTCTAGGAGGTTGAGAGGTATGTGAGACAGGCACCTGGGCATTCTGCGGGAACCTATACAGTTGAGGGGTATGGATGTACGGCACTTTTACAATGGCAGACATTTAAGTTTCAATCTTCATACCCTTCAGGAAATCCATGCTAATGCAAACCTTTTATTCTATCAACATTCCAGGTTTGTAAGTGAAATATTTAAAATGTGTCCCTGTTTTTGGGCCTTTGTCCCCCCATTATTTATGGCTTTGTACAGCTTTCTTGCTCTAGGAAATTGAGAGGTATGTGAGGCAGGCATCTGGGCATTCTACGGAAACATGTACGGTTGAGGGCTATGGCAATATGGCACTTTGATAATGCAGGGGGTATGTGACAGTACCTGTTGCACACCCATTGTATTGCTTCCTATTGGGATGAGTGCTTTCAGTGTCTTTGATTTTCCCTAAAACATGGAGTGAACAGCACCACTTGCAAGGGGACTTATTACCATTCCTAAAGGCCACCCTCATTGAATTAAACAGGTTTCATTGTTCCAGTGCATCACATCGTCCTCACTTACATATCCGCATACTACAGAAATCAGTCTTAGATTCTGACTTGACTACACATTAATTACTAAGCAAACAGAGGTGTACAACTTGATAAACCAAGAGGTTAGCATTCTGAACATTTATTTGGTGGACTAGTAGATTTGTCAGATTAATACATCTGTAAAATCAGCAATACTCAGAATAAACTCACACATATCAGTAATGGAATGTGACTGCAAAAAACAGAATTACATCATAGTCCCAGTGAGGTAAACATTCAGCCTTTTTGTATAGAGGTACTCCTCACCAAAAAACATCTGAAATACAAGTCCCAGACCAAACAGCCAATCACTGTAAATAGTAAGTGCCAGGCCTGGACTGTAAGGTTACCCTGTGGAGCAGCCAGATACCCCTTAAAATACACTGCCTGGGAAACATTTAAGACATTTTTCTCCTGTGCTCACATAAAACAGTCACATATACACAATATGTGTATATATTCTAAAAACTCAGAATTGTTTCTCTTACATCTGCTATTGCACTGGGCTAGAAGTACTTTTAAAATAAATTATGAGTCACAAAAAAGGAAAAACAATTCAATATATATGGTCTATAATAGTATCAGCCCCTTTAAGAGTACATCGTCATATGGAAGATAAATTTGGCAAAAAAAAAGCATGATGCCTGATCTCAGACTGAAATGGCTCAAAGGTTACATGTGGATGAATCCACTTCTGAGACTTGGACCACTGCTTATAAAACCTTGCTTCTGATTAAGCAGAAAATTGAAGCCCCCACCCCTTTTTGCTACTACTGTAGTGCAGGCAAAAATAACAACTAACCACAACCAGAGAAGTAGTTTCATTGCAGTAGTTTTTGGGCAGGCAACATGAATGATGAACCATGCAAACATTTGGTTAAACCCCACACAACAAAAATTAGCAGTTAGAAGACATATCATTTACTATTTCAGTGCAGTCTGAAACATAGAAGAACAACTCTAACAGTGACTGTAGGAAAAATTAACTGTAATGCTGACAGAAAGACTAAAGTATCATACACCTGAAGAAATGGGTCACAGCCCTAAAAGTGACATCTTTTAATGGTTCTATTATGAAATGCTGACTTCCTGAAAGTTGACATTCCAAAAGAATAAATAAATGCCCGAAAAGCAAAAGGGATGAAAACTGCTTTTTTTCTTGTTTTTTTTTTTTTTTTCAAAGGGCAACCCCCCCTTCTCACCCACTTTGGGGGCAAGCCTCACAACCCCTGAACTTATATATATGAACTCCACAATACCACCAACTAGAAGAAGGGAGAAATCTCCCTAACAAAGTGAATCAGTCTTGTACACACTTAGAAATCACAGCAGTAATGATTTCCTATGGGAAAATCATTTATTATCTCTTTCATCTTTTTTTTCTGTGAGTTAATGATGGTTGAGTAATTTCACCTCAAGTATATGTAGAAGCAGAAAAGAACAGATACCCAATACTGATAAAGACTAATCTGTAGGGAAACAAACTGTGCATCAAGCATAGCTGAAGAGTGAAAGAAAGGCACACCTCCATAATGTGTATTTCACTTCAGGCACAAGACTATTCAATAAACGTTGACACATTCAAACACTATTCATATTTCACTGGAAAATGTTACACAAAAATATTTCACCTTATTTCAGTGAAACAAAAATAAGGATTATCCATTGCAGTGATATTTCTGAGTAGCAAAGTTTGTCACTTTCTACTACATTCTGCATTTCAGACTTCAGCCAGCATTTTCATAACTTCTCGATCTATAAGTCATTTATGCAATTTACTGTGACGTATCCTGTTTTCAAGTGCTTCCCCTGTCCTCTTAACACTGAAAACACACTCACTCAATGACCAGCTGCAGACTTTTCCTTGAAAGACAGCGATGTAGCAAAGACATAACATACCACATTGTAATACAGTACCCATTTTTACAACCCTTAATGTGCAATAGCGGTCTAATGAACACTTTATAAGACATTATCATGATTATTAACTCTTTTAAATCACTGTCTCAGCCTCTGAATATTGCAAAATGTAGCAACACTGGACTTTAAAAGCATTAAAGAACAAAAAAACAGTTTCTTTATACACCACACCTCAGTGTAAACCACACAGAGACTGTTAGAAGGCTTTATATTGTTTATGTCTGCAGAGGTGATCACACAGACCACAAGGTAAATCAATTCAACTTAGAGGAGTAAACCAAACTAACAGCAAAAATCACAACACAATTCATAAATCAGAACTTGAGAGGCATGTGCATAATGGCCATACAAACCCAGATTAAAGACCAGGTCACCCACTGTGTTAAATAGCAGCTGTCATTCAATCATACAGCATGCTATGACCCATGCTAAGCAGAGCTATGATACAACACCAACCAGTTATAGCAATATTGACAAAATATGCCTAAAATATTTTATTGCCAACACAAAAAAAGCTGTTAACACGTACACAGTAGGCTTACAAAGCTAGATCAGTTATTACCTACAGACTGGGAAAGCACACAGTCCACCCCCCACACACACACACACATACACAGAACAGGGGTCATTGTCATTTACAAACTACAACTGCCAGTTATAATAATCATTAATTTTATTAATGTTAACACTTCACTCACCCAGTGATAAACATGGCCATCTGGCTCACAGAAACACTGCATACAACTAAAGAATGGCATCCAGTAACTACAAACAAACAGTGATATGCTACAGTCATAACTAGACAATGATACTCAACAGCAAAATAAATAAATAAGTAAATAAATAAATGAACAGTAATACAGTAACAATTAAAAAGCAACAGTGATATTCAGTAGGGAAAAAAAGGTAGCACAAAATTTTAAACCCCAAAAAGTTCTGCACAGACTACAAAATTTAAACTTGGCATACACAGAAAAAAAAAACTTCCTGCAAAGTTATACTACCTCTCCACCTCAATACCTGACTCTAGAAACAAAATACTTCATTTATACAGAGTTCATACTGACCATCTCCTCCTCTTCTGCCTAGTACCTTTTAACCTTTTAGAACAAAAGTTCTGAACAAAACCATTAATTAAATGGGGGCAGTCTGCCTTTTAATGCTGAGAACTAAAGCTCTGTGCCATGAATGAGCTGCTTCTTGTGCCCAGGGTACTGCATTTGATTCCTTCTACTGCCCTTTGTCTTCTGTGTGACTGTGCAAGCCCCTTAACTAGACAGTGACCCCAGCATACCTCTTACATAATAAATTATGTTCAAAGCCATAAGCAAAGGTGGAAATCAGGGACAGACTTTAAATGTTGCTCTTATAAACTTAGCTGGTGAAATAACAGTTTTGCATTACTATGCCTTTTCTGAAAGTTATGAAGTCAGGAACTCCGATGTCTGTCATTTAGTAATTGCCATCCTCAATGATGTGCAGGTAAACTACAAACTTATGAGGAACAGACCAAAACTATAAATTTGAACATCCTGCACTTTCCAGAACAGTCAAAACATATACCTCACATATATACACACAGACAAGAAAATGTCAAAATCCATGGACATATCTTAAATTATACTATTACAAACTCAGAAAGTTGATAGAATAATGAATGTTGCATTAGCATGTATTTTCTGAAAAATGTGAAGAATAAACTCAATCCTCAGTGATTTGCTAGAAAACCACAAGTTTAATGTGGAACTGGCAAAAAATATGATGTAACAGTCAACAAATATGAAACAAAAGTTTAGACATTGTACAAGAATCCCTCAGTTTTGTCTCTTCACCTAAGAAAAGGATGAACTTTAGGGGCAGATTTTAAATATTACTCTTATAAACACTATAGCTGCTAGAATAATGCATTCCATTAGAATTTTTTTTTCTGAAGGATATAGCTTCAGGTGAGTACTGGGCTAGCTACCCTTGTGGGCCATTTAAGCCTAGCCAATTTTCCTTAAAGGTGAGAATCAAACCCTTTACCTTGTGTCTGTCCATTATGTCACCCCACAATCTGTGTACATGAAGAAATAAGACTAAAAGCTCTGATTGAATGGAAAACTACAATTATTGTGGAGAACAATACAAAAATATGAAGGAAATATGGGAATATTAGCATGATTTTTCCCCTTTCCTCACACAAAGAGAGAACCAAATTCTGACACAAATTTTAAATAATGCCCTTACAAATTTCAAAATTTACTGGAATAACAGAAAGTGTGTTAGCATGTAATGAATTGTTAGAAAACCACAAGTTTTATGGAGAGCATACCAAAAATATGTGGCAAAAATCTGGATACTACCAAATTCTGCCCCTTCCCTCTTTCTCTTTCAGTTTGTCTCCCTCTGTCTATCCCCCTTTCTCTCTCTCTCTCTCTCTCACACACACACACACACACACACACACACACACACACACACACACACACACACATTCACACTATGAATCCCAAATATTTGGGGACAAATTATTTTTAAATCTTCCTCTTACAAACTTTGAAAATTGCTTGAATAGCAGGTGTTGCATTAGAATGCATTTTCTGAAGTATATTAAGAAATGAAGCTCATTCACTCACTGATTTCCTGGAAAAAAACACAAGTTTTTGAGACAAATGTTTGATTTTAACTCTCTCTCTCTTTTTTATTATTAATTTTTTTAAGGAAAAACACCATCAAGGAAATGTTTTCATTCTTATTAAACATCAACTAAAACGTCTATTTACAATAGTGTCTACATCAATTATTCAGCATATATTCAATTCCATTTCAAAAAAAGTAGAAAACTGTGGTAAATAGAAATATAACACTAGAAAAAAAGCCAATACCTTTCTAATAAAGCACTTAAATTTAAACAACTATTACAGTGAATAGTAATTGTGTCTGCCGTACTTTAATACTGACTAACTCATTTTGACAGACAGTATTAGGATTAAATTCTTTAAAAGAGGGTGAAGTATCTTTTCCAGTCCATTGTAATAACCTTCCTACTAACAATCAACTGACTTTAAAGAAAAGAATATTCCATCCACAGTATATTTTCAGGAACTGGAGCATTTAGTCAATTTACATGTGTCTGTCTGTCTGTCTGTCCATAGAGCCTGTAAAAAATATTTTTTTCCAAAAAGGGTTTTACTAAGTGCACATGATATGTATTCAAGAAAATTCTTACCACATTTTTGGGCTTTCTAGTTGCTCAGAAAGATTGCACTAAGTGCACATATAGTCTACACTTTGTGATAACCCTTATGCATCACTGCCAATATTTAAAGCTGCAAGAATATCAGTAGGAAAGCTAAAATTAGAAGCAAGAAGGTATGAGATGTGTCTGCATTATCCAATCACTCAGAATGGTGTACACTTAGTCTACACTTACTGTAGGCTTTCTTGAATCCTGGGGCATGTTGTCAATCGCTCTTCAACATAGATTTACAGCTCTACATCCACTATCTCTTTTATATATAAGTTCAATTTTATGAGGAGTAGTAAAAGTTCTGTGTACAAATTTCCATGAAAAAAATTTCCAATATAAAGAAGATGTACTTCATTGAAGATGACAATATCAATCTCTTATCTTCCTTCAATACACTGATGCAATTAACTAATAAAAAATAATACAGATAACTATTTTTAACATGTAATTTCATGTTTCTTACTAATTTATATATTTTAGATAAATACATTCACCCTAAATCATCTTCTGAATAAAGAATATTCACAAGCTATAAATGTTGGAAAATAATTTCTATTGAATTAGAATTTAAATCAATTTTAGAAATAATAAATTGTCTGTTTTTCTGTATATTAACAAAATTTCCATATCTATATCATACTTGCTCTTAATGAAATATGTAATAAGTAATTTCTCTCAGTTTAAGATCTGATAAAAGTCACATTTTGATTTGTAAATCAAGCATTTTGGAGAAATTATGCAAATTAATACAATCTACTATGAAGGATATATGGAATATTGTAAAACACCAAGCTTTCAAAACAGGATTTTAACAAATAAAGTTTCTAAATGCAGTTTAAATATTACTAGTATAATATGAGTTAAATGGTTTATTATTATTCCTAGCAAAGTATACTTTTTTGTACCCATTTGAAGTTATTTACCAACATCTGAGTGTGTTATCTGATTATGGTATTATTACTGTTTAACCAGACAATTTCATGAAGTTTTTTTCTCATATTTGGCTAAATAATTAGGATTTAACCATAATAATATCATTTTTATAACAGAATATAATGTATCTATGTCTATAATGGGAACTCTCACTCCTCCATTCATCCAATCTCACTTTATTTGGGAAGTAAAGAAATTTCAGAAGTACACCATTAAATTATTTAATAAGGTCTTTTGAGGGGAAAAATAAGTTGGTTGAATTATGTATAACACTTTTGGTAAGATAATCATCTTAATTAATATTAATATATCTTCCATGGCAAAGAACATTTCATTCCATTTACTTATTAGCAACTTGTGGAGTCCAAAATGTTATTATAATTAATCAGTGTTATTTCATTATAATTATATGGTAATATAATCCCAAAATATTTAATTTGCTAATTATTCCATTTAAATTCAGTAAATGTTTTAAAGGCATATTAGATTCATTGTTAATTAATAAAAAATTGTTTTAGTGCCATTTATAAATTGTTTAGTGTTATTAAAAAAATTAATAAAAAAAAAGTAATCTCCGTGGTATCCCCAAAGTCTTAAAACAACCCACTAAACAAGTGTAGTGGGTCCAAAAACAAAACAGTGTAACACACTTCTCTGGGTGGAAGATTTTCAGTCCATATATCTCTAGTTAATCACTGTATATTAATCAGATCAGACAAAAGTAGTAGAACTTAAACTCATCTTAAGTAAAAATAAATAAATACATAAATAATAAAAAATATCTAATTGTACAGAATTACTAAGTATACAAAAGTAATCCAAGCAAGGCAGGCAGTCTGTTTGACTGGAAACAGACTGCCTCCCTTGATTGGATTACTTTTGAATACTTAGTAATTCTATACAATTATATATATATTTTTACTTAAGACAAGTTTAAGTTCGCTACTTCTACTACTTTTGTCTGATCTGATTAATATACAGTGATTAACTAGAGATATATGGACTGAAAATCTTCCACACAGAGAAGTTTCTTACACTGTTTTGTAAAAAAACTTAATCTTGATACTTAATTATTTCAAGTGATCTAGTTTAAGGATCAAAAGATATATATATATATATATATATATATATATATATATATATATATATATTTATATATATATATATATATATATATATATATATATATATATATATATATATTTATATGACTTATTAATCAAAAGAATGCTGAATTATAGAAGAGCTATTATTTATTTTAAATCCCTTTATTTGTAAACTTGATCTTACACGATCTGCTATTGGGCCAATTATCAAAGCAAATAGTAGAGGAGAAAATGGGCATCTTTGTTTAGTGCCTTTACAAATTTGTTCATAGGTTCATAGGTTGGTACTAGGCTATTGACCCTAGGGCCTATACAAGCCTAGCCATAACAATTCCATGGCTATTTCTTCCCACAGTATTTACTTCCCTGAGCCCTGTATTGGGTGATAAACAAATGAACTTTATGTAAAACAGGCAGAGGAATTCTGATAAATTAGATAAGTTATATGAAAGTATCTGAGAAATTATACATTTCTAGAATAGACGTTTTGTAAAACTTGTCAAGAGAATCAAATACTGTATTTATATCTAAATCAACTATCAATAACTTTTTTAATAATCTAACATGATCAGTAAATGTAATTATATTTTTCATATTATCATGCAATTATCTTTTTAGTATGAAACCTGTTTGATCTTCATCAATTAATAAAGGAAAAATATCTAATTCTATTCATGTAGATAGATATAAGGAGTTTGTAGTGAATGTTCAATAAAGGCATGGCCCTATAAGACGACCATAGCAAATCTTTATCTTGCGTTAAAATAGGAGAAATAAGTGCATATTTTCAGGCTGAAGGAGTATTTGAAAGAAGATGTTTTATGTTTTACTAGTGTGAATACTTGTAATAAGATGATTTGTATAATTCAGGTATAATACCATCAGTACCAAAAGCTTTATTATCTTTTAAATATTTCAAATTGTATTTGCTCTTTTAATTCTGTAATTGTAATGGGCTTCTTTGTTCTCTTTATCTGATCCTTAGTTAAATTATTATATATGTTATTTCTTAAGAATATTCTAACAACTTCTTTTAACATTGTAATATTTGTTTTTAAGTTTGTCATAGTAATTCTGTAAACTACCTAAAATCTCTTCTATATCTGTAACATTTTTATTGCTACTTCGTACAACAATTTCTTTAATATAACCAGGTTGTATGTATTTTAATCTAATAGATAACCTATGTATATTTTTATTGTTTATAGAATATGCTTGTTATTTCACTTTTTCTAAGTTTATTGAAACTTCATGTTGCAAAATTTTAAGATATTTAGCATTCAAATATTTCATTTCATCAAACAGACTTATATTTCCTTTCTGAATGTTTAGTTTTAATTTATCAATTTGTGTTTGAAATTCTAATAACTCTTTATCCCATTGTTTCCTTTTATTAATATACCAACCCAGTGTTTTACCATATAAATAAGCTTTTTAAGAATCCCATAGAATCACAGGCAAAATCTTCCCAGCATTATTAATGTCTATAAATTGTTGATCTTTTTTAAGGAACCACTTTTTAAATTATTTTAATTTTATTCAATGTGCACTCTGCCTATTACAAGAAACTGAGTATATAAACAACATTATGGTCTGATAATGGCTATGAAACCACCTTAATTTCCCAAAATATAGAAACTAAATTGTTTGATATTAAGGCCCTGTCTATTCTAGACTGAGTTTTTAAACTATATGAATCGTGTATGAATGAGTATAAAATAATAAATCAGACATAGCAAAGTCAATACTATCTTTAAAATTAAATAATACAACAACATTTGATAAACACCCAGTTGTGGCAAATATTCTACAGTTAATAGATGCACTAGTATCTTTCTTCTTTTAATAGGCAATTAAAAATCACCAGCCATCATGAAAATTCCTTTCAAATTTGACATTATAGTATCAAGATATTTTTTGGCAAATTTAGCTCAAATTCCAGGAATACAATAAACATTTGCTAGGGTATAAAGTCTTCCTTGTATTTCTAATAATACTACATACATCATTCCTTTACTATCACTAGACGTACTGATATCTTTGGCATTAAAATATAATTTCTCCAAAGAATTGCAACAACCCTTCTTTTTTCTTTTAAGTTGGAACTGATCAAAACTGTATACTCCTTTGATGTAAGTCTATCAATATCTTGATATCTTAATGAAGTAAATGAGTTTCCTGCAATAAAACAACTTAAGTTTTGAATACATTCAAATACTTGAGTACGCTTCCTGTCTTGCAGCCACTGACCCATCAAGTCCATTTGCATTAACTGAAATACTTTTAGATAAGACATATTATAAAAAAAAATAAAGTCATATAACTTTCTGTTACAATTGTCCTTCTAAGTAATAACTATAATTAGATATAAAAATGAATAAAATGAACAAGGCACTAGAAACAAACACATTTTAGCACATGGCATAGACACCAGATTTAGAAATCCATTAATTTTAGTCTTAGATAACATAATCTTAAAACAATTCCCCATCATGTAACCTTTAGTTCCATGGTTGAAGAGAAAATCTGTCCAAACTACCCAACAAACATTTACTACAAGCAACAACAAAATTTTCTTTTCCATTGCCACTTTCCCTGTTTTTTGTCTTTGTTTTTCCCAATTGTCCATTTTCCCTCTTTTCTTTCTTTTTTTCCTTTTTCTTCCTTTTCTTTCCCTTGTGTTGATTTTCCCTATGCCCTTCATTTTTCTTTTCTTTCATTTCCCCCTTTTCCCTCCTTTTCCCTCTTTTTCCCTCTTTTCCTCACCCTTCTCTTTTTCATTTTCTTTCCTTCTCATTCCTCCTCATTCTTCCTTTTTTATTATTATCAATTAACTACCTTTCAACCTATGTTTATTCAGTAAAATTTTGTAAGGTATATACAAATACATATTAATTACTTATATAAATCTTGTTCATATTTTTAAACAAGTAACTCACTTTCATACATATGTACACGTATATAGACATAAATGTCACATAGATGCCTACACTCTACTATCCTGTCAAGCACATATGTATGCACATAACTACATTTGTATCTTCATACATGCACACTTACATGTATGGGTCTACTTCTAAATGTTGAAGTTACAAAACTTTGACTATCTTATGGTCGAGACCATAAGATTAAAGTTTTGAAACTTTAAAGCATAAATAAAAAAAGAATAAAACCGAAAAAAAAAATCTTTTTTTTTTTTTTACTTTTTAACAGGAATGCAAGCCCACCCCCTGCACATCCCTCACCTGCTACTAATTAAATATACCAACTCTAAGATCACACTACAGGGAGGAAAATGATAAAACACCATTCCATGCTGTATGGCGATCTCCATTTAAATAGTTCAAAGCTTCAAAACTTCAATCTTATGGTCCTAACCATAAAAAATTTGAAGTTTTGAAACATCAAAATTTAGAAGTAGACCCATATGCACACACACACACACACATATATATATATATATATATATATATATATATATATATATATATGTATATAAAATCACAGATAATATATGTATATATATATATATATATATATATATATATATATATATATATATATATATATATATATATATATATATATATATATATATATATATATGAGTCTAACTTCATATAAACAAAATCCCAGTTACCCGACTTTCATAACATCGAGTGGAGGACACTGAAAATCCAAAACACTGACCGCTCGGAACACTGACATTTAACTAAAGGTAAGTTACCTATCAGCCAGCCCAACAAGCAAACTGAAATGGAAGCAAATAAATCTCACTGAAGTGGGGGGCTTTGGCCCCACAACCCCCTATGTGGAAGGCTGCATCCCTGACATCCCCTAATTAAATATATTAACTCTGAGATTGCACTATCCTGGAAGTCAGGGGCAAAGGCCAACATGCTGGCCAAGCAGTTACTTATCTTTAGTTACACATTGGTGTTCTGTGTTGTCAGTGTTTTGGACATTCAGTGTTCATGGCTCGATGTTATGAAAGTCGGGTAAGTGGAATTCCATTTATATGACGGGGACCCATATTGTCACAATCAGCCTGTAGAATCAGCAGTTTATGTACAACATACATTTAAAATATGGAGAGAAAGAAAAAACACAATTATTTTCCCCTTTATAGCCTGACTAAAGGAAATTCACAATCATATTATTACAGTCAATATTATCAGACAAATAAATTACTGTCTACGTATGCTCTAAACTTATAAAATAATTATAGAATATGCTTACACTTCTAAAACTATGTAAATATGGATAAAACACAAATATGCTTTCACTTGTTTGCATTTAATGTACATATAACAGAGACAAATTTTCTTATCACCTCTAACCATTTAATTATTGGCATAGAGAGGATGTTTCTCTTAACTGCTATAATGTGATGCAAGTCATTTGATTATATTTACAGCAAATAGGTCTGTATTGATTTCTTCCTTTTAATTTTTTTTCCTTTTTATTTTCCCTTCTCCTCTCTCCCTTCTTTTTGAACTTAAAATAGCACATTAATTTTTTAACCACTTTTTTAATAATAAAATTTCATCTTAAAAATCTTAAAGATTGAATTGCGCTGTTGTGTGGTTAGCCTCTTAACATGTTCAAGTTGTAATATCCATGTATTAATTATGAAATAATAAAAACCAAGCTCATCTAGACCCTGATGAGTAAATAACATGTTAACATTTAATAAAATACAGATTAATTTAAAAGCAATGTACAGATAACAAATTGTACTATATAGTCAGTAATCAGAAACTTAACAGTATAATTGCACAAAGGATTATACAAAATGCCTTTCATGAAATTTCTAGTATAAGATACCATAATTCTGATATAACAATTGACCCAACTCTTTGAGTTTGGATATACAATTAAAGAGATTCTTCAAAATAACAATAACGTAATCAATACATTTGCTCATTACAACAGTGGGGAAAAACAAGTAAGTAAATTCTATTTACATTTAAAGAAAAACTAGTTGCCTTGTTGCAGAAACAACCATTTACTCATTAACACCTATGTGGTCTGGAATGTCACCCCTCTAGCAACCTACACACTCCTTGTATTACAGAGCATTTTTTTTTAAATTAAAAAGCATACATAAACAAACATAAATGTTTTGTGAACAAAAAAGGCTATTAAAACTGTATAAATAGCAATATCATCAGTAAGAAGAATTCTTTATAGTGATAATAGTCCATATATTCATAATATTTCCCATAAATACTGTAATATAGTATAATGCACACAAACATCACATTATATTTTTTCTAAATTTCCACAAACAAATTTTCATATCTTGAAAACTATGCAGCCTAGACATATATTGTTAGAATGTTAACCTGGCATAAGCTTTCACATGACAGAAATTCCTCTATAACTGTATGTTTTTAACATATGTACAGACATATGAAAACATATATTTAATTGTATAATTAGTAATACAAATAATACTGGATGTCTCCTAAGATGTGCAACTTACACTGCAATTATTAAAGGCAGTAATTTTCAACAACATCTGAGGTTTCACTTAATATCATGCAACAGTTTGTAAGTCACTTGTTTTTAGATGTATTAAGTACATCTGGAAATATTGCTTATTTGTATAATTACTAAGAAAGAGCTAGCAATATTTCCAGTATAGTGTGATATAAATCACCATTTTCAGTGAATTTTCCTGTCTCCACCATTTGTGTTTCATACTGTGCACCCTAACAAAATGTACATCTTTCAGATATGAAAAATATAAACACAAATATGAAAATATGAATAATTACTGACAAACAAAGAATGATTTCTCTACTGCAGGATATCCTAGACTAACAATCTTAGTGCCATTTTATTAATAACTCCTTGTCCTTTCTAATATTGCCTATTATTAGCTGGTAAGTCACTTAGTTAATGAAGTGAGACCCAAAAAAGTTCTGGAAACCATAGGTAGGCATGGGTGTGAACTGGAAGTATACAAAAAAGCAATTTTAGGCTTGAGAGAGTTAGGGCAGTTGCATAGTCTGTATATTATCAATTGTTGTAAGCATCCCCACTTTACACAAGAAACAAATAGCTGTCCCAAAATTACAGTTATTATCATCATCCTTTTAATCCTCATTAACCCTTCTACATCACTAAACTGTTAGCAAAACACAACCAAAGTCTCACATCCAAGATAAAAAAAATTAATAGATTAAGGCTTGCATACCCCCCAAACATTATAATGAAGCAAATACAGCCATCACAATTATACCAAAGGGCTTTTCCATAGCAAAAAAAAAAAAAAAAAAGAAAAGAGAAAAAGCAGCATGAAGTCCCATCACAACAAAACAGAAAGTGTAAGATTATGCTCAACAATATACTAAGATTGAAAGTACCTTTGCTACAAATATGCAACATAAATAAGGAATAAGATAAAGCTTGCTTAAATGCAGAAACAGAGTTTAGTAATATGTGATTATCATCCATACTAAATGACTGTGGCTTAAAAAATAAGGAACTTGCTTATGAGTGTATTACACACACACATCAAGAAAGCTGACTTCTTACAGACTTGGCAAGAATGTAAAAAAAAACAGGATATAGCAGAAAAAAACAAATCTGCTTTCTTTAAAGAATGGACAACAGGGCATGTGTTTATCCACAAGACGTGTCCTTGAAAAATATGCTTTTCTAAGAAAGTTTATCCACAAAGTGTTTCCTTAAAAATATGTTTTTCTGCACTTATCAGCATTTACACAAGAACAGATGTGTCAACATTTGCGTCATCAAGGCAGTATCTTTCCAAAACCAAGAGGGAGTGCTTAACTAAAAAAATATATAAAGTCTATATTAAATCCAGTTATGTTAGGGGTATTGGCAAGGGCACATTTGTCCCGAGGTAAATGTTCTATCTCTCACATCATCTGTACTATATAAGAAGTAAAGTAGAACAGTACCTGAAGTGGCAACGTTAGTCCATGTGGTTTATTATAAAAAGTTATTTGTTACTGCTCTGAGTTGATGCTGCAAAGTATATTCTCTCATCAGTGTATATTCTGCAAGTTTCTGTATGCAACAGACTGTGAATGCAACTATAACCAGACTTTGATTTCAGCAGAATCCAGCCAGCAAGACTGAGTGTCTTAAGAAGACTTCAAATCCATCACAGTAAGCAGAACCATAATAACTACAACAATAAAAAAATAATTTTTCAGAAAGCTTGCTGATTATGCACATTCAAATAAAAAATGTTCACCTTTAAATATCATATCAAGCAAAACAGGGAACATTTTTAAAATATACATTAAAGATCCCATCCAATTTAAAAGAGAAAGGTATAGGCAGAGAAGGGATAGGAAATGTAACTATTCTGAAACATATGATTGCTAACTATAAGATGTAACTAATTTAAATATATTAAAAACAGTAATAAATAATTCTATAGAATAAGTACTATAAACTATAAAAAGGGGTGAAATCCTGTTATTATTAGTAGGTAACCGTAATCATTCTTGACTTCTAGTTTAACCTAAGGTTTATTACCACTTTGCTTTCCATGTTATAACTATTACTGATTATTTTGATGTATTTATATCTATAAATATGTACAGTATGTATATGGGTCTACTTCACATAATCGAACAGCCAAATGTTCGAATTTCATATGGCCGAGACCATATGATTGAACATTTGAATGTTCAAGAATGTGAAAATGAAATAAATAAACAAACAAAAAAAAAATAAACAGTGCTAGCAGGGGGGCAAGCCACCCTGCACCCACAACGTGGGGGGGCTGCATCCGTCCCACACCTCCTGCTATTTAAATATACCAACTCCAAGATTGCACTACATTGCGTTAAAGGGAAATCTTCCCATTCTGTGCTCTATAAAGATCCCCATTCAGACCTTTTGAACTCTTAAAAGTTCAATCGTATGGTCTCGGCCATAAGAAAGTCGAGCTTTTAAAAGTTCGACCATCTGAAGGGGACACGTGTGTGTGTGTGTGTGTGTGTGTGTGTGTGTGTGTGTGTGTGTGTGTGTGTGTGTGTGTGTGTGTGTGTGTGTGTGTGTGTGTGTGTGTGTGTGTGTGTATATATGCATATATATATATATATATATATATATATATATATATATATATATATATATATATAGATGTATATATCTAAATCAACACGCATATAAGTTATCACATAAACATACATACATAAATAGATATAAACACATAGATACACTTGCAGGTCAGTTTTATATCAATCTAGCTATATCTATATCTATCTATATACATTTCCCATTCAGAACATTGACTTACGAGAACATTGACTCTCATAACAGTGAGACAACAACAGCGAATGCTTAAAACAGTGAACTCCCACAATGGTGAATTTCACCTGCTGGAAACTACTTGGCCACCACAGTGACCTTTGCCCTTTTTTCCACTGAAGTTCGATTTCGGAGTATGTATATTAAGGTAGGGGGGATGTGGGGGGCACAGCCACCCATATGGGGGGTGTGGCGGTCAACACCCCCCACTCTGATAGGTTTTATTTATGTATTATATTGTTTTCTCCACTACAGTGGGTTTAATTTATTTATTATGCTGTTTTATGGGAAACTAACCACTTGACCACCACTGATGAAAACAACATAATACATAAATTTAACCCACCAGAGTAGAAAAGCAAAATAATAATAAATTAACCCCCCCACTCTCCCCACCTAAATATACCAACTTCATGATCGCACTACAGTGGAGGAAATGGCACATATCGTCATTGGTGGCCAAGTGATTAGTTTCCCGGAGGCGAAATTTACCATTCTGAGAGTTCACTGTTTTAAGCATTCACTGTTACCTTCTAGCTGTTATGCGAGTCGACATTCCAGTAAGTCGATGTTCTGAATGGGAACCCTATATGTATATATATATATATATATATATATATATATATATATATATATATATATATATATGCAGAACTACAAACGTGTAAAATACAGAGATGTATACATATTTATATACCTAAGACTTGTAATAGAAGAAAACAGAAGGATATTTTTGCCTCATTATATTGATAGTGTCCAGATTTCAAAGTCCAGATAATCAGTTTCAATTAAATAAGACTGAAAGCCCAAATTACTACAAAATATTAATTTGTCTTAAGCTATTTTTTACTGTTTGTTCTTTCTGCCATTTTTTTCAGCATGCCACTTCAGTGATGTAGTGTTTCAGTCTTCTGTTTGTTGTAAAATCTTTTATTTTAATATAAGTGACATATAATGTTTTCTTTCCATCTGGAAGAAAATATGTTAATTCTGCAGGGAGCAATATGTGTTTAAATTCCTATTTTCGTCAATTATTTTGTTAAAGGTAAATACGACTTTCTTTTCTTCTATCACTGAAGATGAGCAATCATTGTCAAATCAAAATTGGAGTATTAGAGCATGTAGTTTTTAACACTAATTTGTTTATCTTACAAAGAAAAACCTCTGACAATGACAGACCTTGGAAAGTTATTCTTTGTAGAAGCCTCTGATAGTTTTAAAATGTTTGGAAGTCAGAAGTTTAAAACATTTGCCATATTATCTCCTTATTTGTTTGTTAGTCCATAAATTCTGATCTTAGTCATTCTAGAGCTATTTTCATGATCATCAGTTTTATCCAGAAATGAATTATTTTGTTTTAAAATAAAATCTGTGTGGTTTTCTTCATCAGCTGTTCTGCCATCAATGCCATTTTGTGCTTCTGCCATTACAGATATATATGTTTTATGTTGCTTAACCACTTAATTCAGCATTACTGTTTGCTTGTGGCATTTCCCTTTCATTGCATCCATTTTTGTATCTAATCACATTTGCAGAATTATTACATTTCCTTTCCCTTCTCTGCCTATGCCTTTCTCTTTCTGTTTTTAATGAAAAGTGCTAAATGTTACTGAGTAGACTGCAACCCTTTTTTAAATGATAGTTCTTGCCAAGCAAGTTTCAAATAGCTCATTTTGAGAAATCAGATCAAAGCCTTGCCCGGAAAATAATACAGAAATTACATATTTTTTAGATAAACTTTTTCAGTAGTTTCCTATGCTACTTCCCTTCAAGACTGAAGAGATTACAACGTTTCTAAGAAATAAATCCTGTCAGAAATGAGGGAAAATTCCTGTTTCTATCAGCTAACCATCTTGGCCATACCAGCCTTGAAACATTCTACAAGTTTCTTGTCATATCTCTCTCTGTCTCTCACACACACACACACACACACACACACACACGCGCACACACACACACACACACACACACACACACACACACACACACACACACACACACACAGTCAGTCACAAATTCAGGGTAATATTTTAAATATTGTTCTTATAAACTTTGAAAGTATTGCATTAACTTTGATTTTCTAAGGATATGAAGTACAAAACTCAAATCCCCTATGTAAACAAAAAAAAAGGTTTTAAGTAAAGCAGCCTAAAAGTATGAGACAAAAATCTGAACATTATGCATTATTCTCTCCCCTTTCCTCACACACACATGCACTCAGCAGAGCCCACATTCAGCTACAGACTTTAAATACTATAGTTTTGTAGTTAGAAACAAATGAAAGCTGCAAAAGTAATATGTGTTGTATTCACATGTGTTTTCAGACAGATATGAAATCTGAAAAGCCATCCTCAATTTACTATTAGGTCACAATATTCATGTGGCCCCATGCGTATGTGTAGGGCTTGAGTGTCTATGGTCCTGCATTCTAGTACAGGGTCTACAACCTTTTCTTCACTTAAAGGAGCAGGTGCCAAGTTGGAAGCAATCTCTCCTTTGTCTGAACAAGCAAATAAGGTCACTGGTGAAGTCCTCTAAGGCTTACATCGAGTCCAAATTGGCCACATCCACTAAGGACAATCACAAGTCCTTCTTCACATACATCGGCAATGTCAAAGGTGACACCCAAATCTGCTCTGAACTGGTGGTCAAAAACACCACATACACAAAAGCTGCAGATATAGCCAACCTGCTGGCAGACAGGTTCAGTGAAAACTTCACCCCCTGTTCCCCCATCAGTAAACCAGGACATCCCCAGCACCTGCCCCCCCATCACCAGGGACAGGTCTTTAATGCCCTCTCAAAGGCAAAAAAATAGTCTCCATGGGATCTGACATCATCCCTGATTCTATCCTACCTGAATTCAGGCATGAGCTCTTGGCTCCATTAGGCACTCTATTCAACCAAAGCCTGAGCACTAGCTTCATCCCAGCTGAATGGAGAATAGCCACTGTCATCCCTCTACACAAAGGTGGAGCATCCACTGACCCAGGCAATTATAGGTCAATCAGCCTAACTAGCCTGATCTGCAATGCCATGGAATGCATTATCATGGACCTTATATACAAGGACATTCGCAACCTCCAAACACTTGACCCCACACATTTTGGTTTTGACAAAGGGAGATCATGCCTGTTAAACTTGGTCAACTTCTTTGAAACAGTCATCAAAGCGATGGACAAGGGGAAGATGGTGCACACCACCTACCTTGACCTAGCCAAAGCCTTTGACACTATTCCCCACTCGGGCATAATAGATAAACTCTACAAGGTAGGCATCAACCCGTATGTTACCAGACAGGTAGGTAACTGGCTCACTGATAGAACCCACTCAGTCAAAATAGGAGAAGCCACCTCTAGTAGTAGACCCATAACGGGCAGTGTACCCAAGGATCAGTCTTGGGGCCTCTACTGTTTGGGATATACTTTTCTGATGTACAAGTCAAAACCAGTGATCTGTGACTGACTACGTTTGGAGATGACTGCAAGCTGGGTGCTGTCTTAAATTCCCCTAATGATGTGAACATCCTCCAATAGGGCCTTATCCAAACTAATGACTGGTGCCAAAAGTGTGGCCTCAAACTGAATGCTAAGAAATGCATCATTACCCCCTTTGGGGAAAATGGTATCCCCACTAATTATCACATTAATAACAATGTACTAAGCACGCAATCAGTCATGAGGGTCTTGGGCATCCAGGTTGATAGCAACCTGACTTTTGACCACCACATTGCCTCCATTGTATGGAAAGCTTTCTACATAGCCCACCACATAAGTAAGGGTATTTCATCCAGGAACAAGAAGGTCATAACATCCCTGTACTCCTTCCTTATCAGGCCCATTATCAAGTACAATGCCCCCTTCTGCATGTACCTTGCCAAGCTCATGCAGCAGCTGGAGAGACCACAGAAGTTCCTGACCAGGAAAATCCAGGGTCTCAAACACCTATCCTATACAGATAAGCTAAAAGCCCTGCCCTCTACTCAATCTCATACAGACTGCTCAGAGGTGACTTGTGTTTGGCATACAAGGTCATCTCAGAATCAGTCTTGATGGAGTTGCTGCATATTTGTAAGTCAAACTCCACTTGTGTAACCCACACGCAAGGCCTCAACCTGGTCTATGACATTAATAGAACTTGTTGGCTAGATCTGTGGACTAGACTCCCTCTCCATGTCAAGCAGAGTACCTCACTAGCCCTCTTTAAGAGGAACCTGGACGACTGGATGGGAAACAGAAAATACACCCCTGGGATCCCATCTGCTTCCCTGCTGGACAGGAGAAACAAGTGCTGACTTTGTGGGAGCATGAGTGAAATTCTTGGCTAGGCTTATAAGGGCCTCTGGGCCAATAGCCTAGTATCATCCCATAAACCTATGAACCTATATGGGCAGCAGGCCAATAATATAACTGACAAAAACATAAGGGAACATCCCAAAAATATAAGGCAAAAATCTGGACAGTTGGCAAACTTCTTCTCCTTTCCTCTCTCACAAAATTTCTAAAGGCACTGTATCAAAGCATATATATTTTTTATACTCCCACTGTATTCAAAATCTTTGCTTTTCTGATAATTCACCTTTAAAAAAACAAATAATGTAACTTTTGCAGTTACTGTGAAATAATCCTTGCTCTTTTCTCCAACCTGATGGCTGACCCATTCTTTTTCAGATGTTTTGCTAAATTGCCCTTAAAACGACAGTTAAAAATCAAATCCTGTCACAATTCCTAAATAATGGTCCCTGTGGGGAAACAAACCTTGCCCATCATTGTCATATTCACTGTTACCAATATCTAATCCAAGCTCTAATGAATGTTTGACTTGATTAAAAAATAGTAAAAATTAGGAAATAGCTTATAGCACATGCCATTTTAAAGGCAGATCACTGCTGATGCAGAAGTGCTTTGAGCTTGCTGCAACCAGTCAAGTCCTTGCTTCACTGAAGCAGACCAGAAAAAGAAAAAAAAAATCGTGCTTAACCAAAGCAGACCTGATACATTGATGCTTTTTGCCAGTGACACTCCACTCACTGGATGGAGTATCAACAACAACAAAACAAACATAAATTAATAAAAAGACAATGACCTTAGCTCATTGCAGTGAAACATCTGAGTACTGGTGCTGAACACAGGAGAAATCCATATGCAGCATGGCTTCATCTCATTGAGAATCATCTACAATAGAAAAAGAGTTAGGTCCTCCTGTGGTCATGGATTTTGTGAGGTCTTAATACTGGCTATGGTCATCCATGACTGAAACCTGTCTCTCATTAGTTGATAAGATATCTTTCACGAATGTGTGTGCCTCATTAATTAATATCACTGCTGAATCACAAAATTTCCTTTGTCATAAGTAAACCCATCTTTAGTTAGTTAAGTATGCTATCGAGTCTTTCAACTTGCTTTCCAAGTAAAATTGAATTTTTATCTCCTCATAAGATATTTCTCTGCCAGATGCACAGCCCCACATTACAGGGAGTGACACAAGAAGAATATATGCAGTTGCCACTAAGTAGAAATAGATGAAGAACATAGCTGATGAACAGACGAGAGAGACTCAGGGCATGCGTAGGTAGGTAGTCTTACTCTGCTTACAATGATGAAACAGAAGGATACGATAGAGTACATCCTGGAGTCCTCTGACATCTGATGAGTGTCTATTGGGAGACCCCCTGGCAAAGACCTTTAGCAGCTCTATGGATAGTGCAGACATGTTAGAAGACTGGAAAAGAGCAAATGTGATACTATCTCATAAGAATAGAGCAGAAGTGTGGGAGTTACAGGCCTGTTAACTTAGAAGCAATGACTGGAAACAACAGAGAAAGAATCATATGGGGACACATCATAACATCTGCAGGTGATGGCAATCTCCAGGGCAGCACCTTCCTTGGGTTCATGGGCAGAAGATGCTGGTAGCCAAACTACTCCAGTTTTATGAATGGTTTGCAGATGGACTAGAGATTTACCTGTATTTTACCAAGGTCTTTGATTCAGCCCCACAAAGGAGGCTGATAGGAAAAATGCATCTGTTTGGGGTTTAATAGCTTCAGAGCATATACTGGTGGTTACCCAGTGATATACATGGTCAAGCTAGAAATGTTAGGAATCACCATCTGTTTAGCTCAACAAGAAACTTGGCAGATCAACATGAATGATGTTAGCATTAATTATATTTATGAAACACGACAGAACAAGACAACCTGAAAATATTGGACTTTTTTTACTTTGTTAAACTTGTAGGGGACTCTAAAGCATATGCCCTATTTCATGTCATTAATGTGTGGATGACCACTTAGGAGAGAGGAAAAGGAAGGAAATAGTTAACTCTAAGTAAAACAAACTTTTGTTCTTAACAGTAATATTTGTATAGTACATGATAGCTGCATGCCATAAAGTAAATAGGAACCTTTGTTTTTTTTTTCCTTCTTTTCTCATTCTCTTTGTTCAGTTTTTAGAAATGTAGACATTACAATGTAAAAAAAAAGAAGAAAAGTCTGTTCAAAAGAGTATGATACAAGAAAAATCTTGTGCTTTTTCTGATGTTTACATAAGGGAATGACTGGATTGAGATTCTTAGTTTTATCTAGATGCATGTTTTAAGAGAAAGCAAATAAATAAAAATGGACAGTGAATATAATAAAGCTCTCCTCTAGCAAATAGATAAATAAATACTTGTAGAAGCAACCCTGTATCTGGTTTTCATGTCTCCATGGAGACAATCTGACAAATACCAATAAAAAACAGAATACTTCTTTCTTTTAATGGCTTTTTTCATTGGCTAGGAGATAATATTTTCTGAAAGCATTCAAGTATTTTCTCATTCTGGGAGAGCAATAAAGATAATACAAAACCAGACAGCACTTAATAGAAGAACAGGCTAACATACACCTTAGCATGGATAATCTTCCTTTTAGAGTACCCCAAGTCAGTGAGTGTGGCTGTAAGTTTCGGACATTTGTTTATATTAGGAAGGTAAAACTTCAGTATTTGAAGATGTACATACCTTTGTGTGTTAATATTAAGTTAATAGGCTGTTGGGTTGTACTGAGGGTGTATCTGTTTTTTTTTTTTTTTGTTTTGTTTTTGAGGATTTTCAGTAAAATAAAAAGTTTTGTAAGATGTCACATAGACTCAAATGGATATGACAAAAAACAACACTGTGGGGACCCCTAACCGGGAAAAGCCAAAAGACACAGCAACAACAAAAGGTCAACTTGCCAAACATTAGTATGTGCATGTAACACAAAAGCTGGAACTAGATACCTAACAAAAACTGTTACAAATAAAAGGTAGAAATATTAAGATTTTAACATAATGAGCCTTTTGATATTATCTTTAAATGTTAATGGTCTAACAAATATATGCAAAAAAGAAGGAGTAGTGAACTATATTATAAAATCTAGAGTGCAAATAGCTAAGCTACAGGAGACACATTTGAAAAGAAAGGAACATGTGAATTTGATGAAGAAATGTTTTCAGGATGATTATTCAGCAGAATATCTGGGACAAAGGAAAATAGGAGTATTTATATTAATTTCAAGAGGATCTCCAACAGTGATAGAACAGGATAAAAAAGATAATAATGATAGAAATGCAGTACTAAGGGACTACTGGCAAGGAAGAAGGATTACACTGGTATGTATTTATGTTCCACCTAAAACTATAATGGAGCTTAAGAAATTCTGGGACAAATAATCATTGGGGAATGGCATTTGATTTGCAGCAGGAAAGATGTAACTGTGGGACCTAGAAGTGAAAATATAACAAAGGAGGGTAGATTTTGAAGAAATTTATGAAAATATTTGGCATGGAAGATGTGAATTCAGTAGTAGGAGTTCATAGTGAATTTGCTTATTATTCCCTGAGATACAAAATCTGGGCTAGGCAAGACAGAACTTATATTTCACAGGAAGATGTACATTTAATTGAAAGTTTTGATATGCATCCAATCCCCGGGATTCATGAAGCTTGCGCCAGGCACAGGCATAGCGTAGGTGGTATAACGCCAAATATGGCCGTCGAGCGATTCAGGTACGATCCAATCTCACGTGCACAACCGGCGTATGTCATAACTGCACAGCCCTCAGCTTAGGTATGCTAATCAACCCATGCGCAGTGCTGCACCATGCAAATGAAGGTATATAGTGATTCATGAAGTGGTGCAGGCGTAGCGTAAGCCCACAGAAATGTAAACCAAAAAACATGGTTTACATTTCCCCAAACAGAACATCCGAGCTATGGAAGCGGCCCCTACTCATGTATTACAAGGTTAACATATGCCAATGGCTAAATACACAGCCAATGGCATAAGAAAAGATGCACAACACCTAAAAAACAACATTTAATGTCATGTCCACAGTAACACAAAGTACAACCGCAGGGCATGTGTGCACAAACTGGAACACAAAGAAAATATATACAAATGTCATAAAATCGAAATGTAATACAAATCAGGATTTCACTATAATACACAATGGTATGCATGGTACACCACAACCAAGCTGCAAGGGTTGCTAAGGGTCTGTGACAGTGTTCGGCGCGGTAACTATGAATTAGTAGTCAATGCCATGCAAATGAGGCAGGTAATACTGAATCGCAAACGTCCTGCTGGATTAAGGATGTACCATACGGCGCAGTGCTATAACACCAAGGAGTGGCTCAGAGGTATACATGACATCAGCAGAGGGGTGTGCCACCGTAGCTGTAAGCACAGTGGAGCAATGCAAATCTGGCCTGGCCGTTGCTAAGCAAAGCTGCAGGACAGGGGTGGGGAGGTAGGTATAGAATCATTTAGCTGAGAGCACATATGGTGCCCGAAAGTGCATGTGTACGGGGATGAAAACGTGCCCGAAACTCAGTAAGCGGATGCACGCGCCACAAACAATAGCACAAACAGGAAGGTCAGGGGAAGAAAAGAAGGAAATGCCGCAGTAGGGTAACTGGAGTACAACTGAGCAATTAACACCATTTAACTCACAGCGGGCAATCGACGGCAGCTGACAAGTCTGCTCACAGAAACCTGCAAAACAGGATAGGGGAGGCATTGGATTGCAAAGAAAGGAGGGGAGGCATTGGATTGCAAAGAAAGGAGAACTGTCATAGCAGAGCAAAGCAAACCTACAGTAGACCGGCAATAGAACACATTACACAAGATAAGCCAGGCCTAGGAAAGTACAAATGAAAGCAGGCTGCTGGATGCATGCCAGAAAATGGTAGGTGAAATGTGAAGAAATGTAAAGGGAAGGGCAAGAGGTAATCCACAGCAGCCAAATGTAATTCAACACTAAAGGCACCACAATAGTAGTTCCTGTAGTAAAACACATTAGATACCCTGTAGCTATTATCTTACATGCACACCCTATGACACCATCGGTGTTCACAGTACAATAGTATAAAGTGTGAAAGCACCCTACACACACCTGTGTATTCCCAAACACTGCACCATAGTTGTAAACACACGGGGAACTTTTAAAATGTACATGCTGGGAATTGCCATAGCTGTGATTCATCACCATGTGTTAGAGACTAATGGTGTTGTGGAGGATGATGCCGACAACCACTGTAGGCCCCGGAGGAGGAGAAGAGTGTTCAGACCAAGGGTAACCTACCAGGGGCTACATGATCTGGAGATAGTAGAGCATTACAGGGTGGACAGGGACATCTTACAGCAAATAGATGAGCTGTGCCGGCCACGCCTGAGAACCAGAAACAACAGAGGGGAACCCATCCCAGTGGACATGAAGGTATGTGTAAGCTTGCGAATACTAGCCACAGGTACCTTTCAAAGGCCAACTGGAGATATAATGGGAATCTCACAGGCATCAGCATCCAGGGTACTACACCATTTCCTGGATGCCATGTTACCACATGCCAATGAGCATATATACTTCCCCCGAACTCAGGAGGAGTTGGCCAACAATATGCATCACTTCCACCATGTGGCACACTACCCGGAGGTACTGGGTGCGATAGACTGCACGCACATACATATCAAGTCACCAACTGATGAGCATGGAAGGCGCTACATAAACCGCAAGGGATTGCACTCCATCAACTGCCAGGTTGTGTGCCATGCCCAGGGCATTATCATGGATGTGTGTGCTGGCAGCCCTGGAAGCTACCATGACTCCCATATCTGGCATGCCTCACAGCTGTATCAGGTAATTGTCAGGGGGGACATCCCACATGGCCATCTTGTGGGGGATGCTGGCTATGCCCTGGAGCCATGGATGATGACTCCCATCAGAAATGCACACACACCCATGCAAGAACGCCATAATGAGGCACATGCACAAACCAGAATCATCATAGACCGTGTGTTCGGGATGCTGAAATCATAGTTCAGTTGCTTGGACACATCTGGTGGAGCCTTGCAGTACTCTCCAGGCATGTGTGCCCACATCTCCATAGTATGTGCCATGCTACATAATATGATCCTGCGGAAACAGCTGCAGCAGGGAAAAAATGGTGAAGGCCTTCATAGCCCACCGCAATTTCCAAGGCCATCACAGGCACAGAGGGATTCAGACCACGAACACCCTGTGCCAGCCCCATAGGCAGATGGAGGCGTGCCCAATATGCCTACACCTTGGCAAAGAGGGAACGTATAGCACATACTCTGACAGTGTAGGCCCCATGGACTGACACACCTCTCCACCTGCACACACAGTAAAATGGATGGCACACACACACGACCACCTGTAAATTGTAATGTATAGGTGGCCCACTGTGTGAATCCTACATAGACAGCCCTCAAACATTGTACACATAACAGCTATTGGAACAAGGAATGTCAACACCTGAACAGTACATACGCCTATTAGCATATGTTGGTGCTGTGTGTATAGGTTCCTAGGTACATCGGTAGGTACATGCCCGATTGTCAGAGGCCATACACCAAACGAGGCAAACAGTGTCTGCTGTCGCCACAACATCGAGTAACCAACTGTCGCTCAGTGGAGCAGAGGCAATCGCGGGATCACATGTGTGTAAGCACTGTTCTGCACACACTCTGCACGGATTCCCTGCTGCGTTAATGAGGGGCTCTACATAATGTAATCATGGATGTTGTGTCAAGGCATGGGGTGTACCCATGACAGGTATTCGTCACCCCAGCATGCTCCACCTACAGTCGTTTGAAGGTGTAGCATATTATTGTGTGTGGCTCACTGGGATATACATGCCCAATGCTGGAGCACATCCAGTAAACATCACATGGACATACCATTAATTGGACTCATCCATATGTAAACTAACTGAGTTACCCATGTGAGTGCAGTATGGAGCAACAGCCGTAGTATACTCCACATACAAAATGGCATAACACGTGTACAAATCCCAGATGGCCAAGTGGTAAATGCAGTGACCGTCGTGCATGTTCCTGGCCCCACATTCTGCAAGGGATGTAACGTAATCCCGAAGGCACGAATAATGCATGTTGGATGCAGGTCATCAGATCATGTTTAGCATACGTTAGTGGGAATATACGTTGCCCAGTGCTGGTAAGCGTCATTTAAATATGACAATATGGATATGCGCGAAACAGGGCTAAGCTTCTCTGAATATCGTGCAGATCACGGTCAATGATGTCCAGAACAGGTGAAACCAACATTATTCACCCCTGTACTAATAGCGCCTGTTCTGTAGGGTAAAACGACCACTGCCAGGAGTAGAACACGCAATCATGTATACAATCACCTAACACTATGGTAGCCAAGATGTACTTACAGCAGGTGTGTAATGTGACAGGTTCAGACACAAACGTGCGGAGTCCAGGAAACAGTATACACCATACATATATATATATATATATATATATATATATATATATATATATATATATATATATATATATATATACATATATACATATATATAATACAGATAGAAAGGGTGATAGAGAGATATATGTTGATATATACGGATTCACCAATATCTGCAAATATATAGATAGGTCAACGACATTCATAAAACCTTGGAGGTACAAATAAATAGGATACCGCCAACTATGGAATGTGTCACATACCAACACGCTTAACCACGAGGCTGAAAGACTGAAAGAACACAGTACCGGAACACTAGAACCGCGAGTAATATTATCACGATATGAAGGGACATTTAGTTACCGCTGCCAGTGTTGCGGTCCACGTAGGTACTGTGTTCAACTGTGTTTGTGATTGCCGTAGTCTGTGTATGTGTGTGTTGAGGGTGCCGTGTGCGTTTCCTTGTGACTGTAATGTGTGTGTGTGTGTGTGTGTGTGTGTGTGTGTGTGTGTGTGTCTGCATCATGTGTCTGTTAGTGCCAACTCGGAGGTAGATCATTATGGTAGGTGTGGGTATAGCTAGCCGTAGGCATACTGTTACCACCTGTCCCGCATTAGGAGGGACAGACCCTCTCTGGGCAGTTGTGTACTGACATAAAACATTATAAAAGGCAACTGTCCGAGATTGTAGGACATTATTATGTCCCATATATTATGTAATACTTGCATTAAATAGTTATGCCTGTATGTAAGAAACGAAAATGTTACATGCAATATGATAAGTAGCCAAAGTCCCACAACAATAAGTATGTATTGAGGATAAAAGTATCTGCTATCCTGTGTACTGCCCGTGGGTATGTGCCGGCCTGTAAACACTGATGTGTGTCCCGCAAGTGTCCCACAATGGCCATTTGAAAAGGTGGCAACTCATGCCAAAGAGGTTCAGTTACCAACACAACTGCAATGACTGCAAATATCTGGGACAGAAATACACGGGACAGCTGTCATTTAGAAACATCTCTATACATATCGCTATAATTCCGGAGGTATGGAAGTATCAACCTCACCTGCATACTATATAGAAACCAATTAACAATGACCCAATGTATAATCCCATAACAAATGTATACTAACTGATAGCTCTTTAATTAGGGAAGGAGCCCACACGCATATATGGAATATGTAGAAATGCAAGCCCCACAAACCTGTATATGCTATGTACACCCACCTACATCCCCCACAATAGAAACTATAGCAATACAGACTGTAATTACAGCACAAACATCCAGTCAGTCAATTACATCTGCAGAAGCATTAACATACCGTGTGAGAGACACATTTAAAGGCGCCATGTGAAATCGTAGCCATTGTATAATGGAACAAACGGCGATGTTACAGGTTTTGTTTGCAATAGTCCCTTATCAGATGGTTGGGATGACAGGTGCACTCACATGTAGAACCACATACTTTAGCCGTCACACACAATCCACGGGGTACATGAATCCAAACTATACGTGTCTCTACACATAGCAGCTGCAATTACACACAACAAAACACAATACAGGCCGTCTCCCCGAAGGTAGGGAAAATGGGCAATGCCCAAGTGGAGAATTCAATTATACCCCACTGTTGCCACATAATTGGCAAATGGAGTAGCTGCACAGCTGATGTGCAAGTAATAAGTCACTCAGGAACACCAACTGGCATCAGGAAACCACATGTTACAGGTATCGACGTATATAAGGATGACTTGCCAGGCATTTAAATCGTATGCTCATACCATAGAACTGTTTAAACAGTATAAGAGAGATAGTTACGAAAGTCCAGAACGATAACAAGGTATGTAGAACACTCGGTATGTAAGTGTATGTATAGCCTGTTTTGTATTAATTATGTTAGTGTATGTATAGCCTGTTTTGTATTAATTAAAAGTGTCCGCAATGCATAAAATGGGAAAAGGTATTTATGTAGTGATGTCTTGCTGAGCATAGTAACGCTTGTAGAAATTGTGTGTCCTGCAGTGGGCCACAAGGTAAACATCACAGACACCACAAGGGATGCTACATGAGGGCTTTAAACAGAACAATTCCATACCACCCACCGTCAGTGGTAGGGTGTGTCCAACAACTACGTGCCATAGCAGGGGATAGTATATGTTGATATACTGTCACAGTAGGCATGTGTATGGGCATATAACGACAATGACATGTCTAAGGTGGTCCCGCTGTGCAAGTATGCTTTGTATTATAGGATACTATGTAAAATATGTGTAATGTGCAGTATTGTAGGTAGATATGTCAGATATGCTACACAGCATAACAGGCATATCATGCATACCAAAGGTATCGTCTATTAGCATGTACAATATACAATAACAGGATACATATGGCTTGTAGTCACGGGACACTGTAATAGCATGATAGCTAATCTAAATGGAAGGGCTACTCAATTAACCATGCACAAAGGCCATGTAATAGCTTCACAGGTTCATAGTGGGGTACTATGCAGTCTGGCAAGTCTATGTGTAAGCACAACTGCAGTGTTCACACCAGCAGCGCCTCTCTAGGGTAGTGTCCTGTCTGTGAACAGCAGAGCCATGTGTTACCTGCACCTCTGCACAGTACAGCCACTGCAGTGATCCCTGGTATACATGTGTCTCCCATCCCCCAAGTGAGGTATCACATGAACAGTGCTACTGAGTGTCCCTGCGTGATGTACATAGGAATCATGTTCCAAAGCATGGTGAGTGCCTGGTTTGGGAATGTAGCCCTCAAGCACATCCCACTCATCATTGCGTGTGTGCACATATCCATGAGCATGTTGCTCACAGTGGCTTTTGCTTATGTCGCTTATGTGGAGTATATCCATTAATATTGTTGTGGACATGGGCCCTGTCTGTTCAGCAGAGGTCACCCCTGAGTATGTAGTATGCAAATGTGTACAGACATGGTGTCCGTAGTTCTGCCGCATACTTCAACCATTGAAGCTCAATAAACGTCATGGCATGTTAATGCTGTGGTATGTAAAGCCGTGGCTGTTGTGTAAGGTACACCCTAAATGGGGTGTTGTACCCTTGAATGTGTGTATACATCTGGAGTGCAGAGGTACAATGGGTGCCTATGTTCCAGCTACAAACCCAGTACAGATAAGTGTGGCCATGCAGAAGGATATCCACGCCACAGTGGCAATATGGTTATTACAGGAGTGGGTGCGACATACGTGTGTACTATGATCAAATACAATGTGACATGTATGTAGGGGACTACCACCTATGTGATAGTCAGTGGGTGAATGGTGTAATGCAAAGGGGATGTTCATGCACCTTGTGTCATGCAGCTTGAGGCCATGATATTGATATCAGGTATCCGTCACAGTGACACCCTTATGGAGGGAGTCAGTATCAGCTGGTGGATAAATCATGGCACTTTGTATGCAGTTGTCTGTAAAGCTAGGTAGGGAAAGTCCCTCTGTGCTAGCCTGTACCTCAGGGAAGCATATAATGAACATGTGGGGCGCTATGACTGAGGACTGTGGTATGCCAACTGTAACTGAAATACAGTAGGTACTATGGTATGCTACCCTCATTGTGTGTGTCCTGTTTGTGAGCCACTTTGCATAACATCCTGAGACATAGGGGTCAATGTGCAGGTGGATGTGTATGTTGTCAATACCAGAATTGAGAATGGTGCTAAAAGGCAATGAGAGGACAATGTAGGCTGTGTGGACCCCCTTACCATCATCAACTACCCTGGTAATTGTATGAAAGGAGTCCACCAGGTGTAGGAGACATTCTATGGCCCTAACAAGTCCAACCTGGGTGGCAGCAAAAGACTGGAGCCCACCAATGTCTCTGTGAATGACTCCCATGATGATGTGCCCCATAGCCTTGCAGAACAGTCCAGCCAGGTATGTAGGGCAATAGTCCCCCTCATGCATTGTGGCGCCACCTGTGTGGAGTGTGATAAATTTTGCTGTGTGCCATTCAGGGGCCACAATGTCTGATACAAGGCTATTACTGAATATGGTGGCCAAGTGGGGAGACATGTCATTCAGAGGTTTGTGTAAATCACAGCCTGGGATGTTGGACGGTCACATTGGGCCAGTGTTCCAGGCCATATAGAGTGCAGGTTAGTACTGTGTAGGTGTGATGGCAGGGACATCGCAATGTTCCTGCATGGATTGTGGCCCTGTAGTGAGTGAGAGGGCGTAATGTTAGCAGTGAACCCATCCGCCAGCATGTTGCCAACATCACCTGGTTCTGTAATGTTCCTGAGTAACTGTTGTATGTCAGAGCAGATGTGGGTATTGCCATTGACTACTGACATACCTCCATATTGCCTTGTGGTACACCCTGGAATGTGTCGCAGTAATGTTTATGTAGCTAGTGTCGGAGTATGTGATGAGGGATCCTGTAGCCCTACTGAGGCTGACCAGTGAGCTACCCCACCCATGGGATTGTACTCCACTTTGCAACAGCCACCACCTGTTGTTGTAAATTATGTCCATGGAACTTGACCCCCAGAGTGGCGTCCATTATCTGGTGGGTACAATCATGGCTCTGTGTGGAATAGCATGATCCATGCAGTCGTGTAAGTGCTAATGAAGTGCACTGGGGTATATTTCAGCGTTTGTATGTGCATTGTCCATCTGCACGGGTGTCATGACGTTAACTACTGCTGTCATAAGATGTCTGTAGTAGGTGTTGTAGTACTCTTGTACTGTGTATGCCATGAAGGGTGTGGTGCCGGGATGTGGATAACAAGGGTGATTAGCATATGTTCGGAATCCACCAATGAGGGGATACCCCAGGTGTGGAACACCAGTCACATGTTGGTAGTGTCCATGTCAAGGACATTGTTGGTCTTGGAGGTGGTGTGTATGAGTTGATCCAGCTGAGTGGAGGTTATGAATCCCGGACAGCATTGGCCTAATGTGTCGGTACATGAGCGGCTATCCCAGTTAAGTGTGGGATAGTGTCAGTCTCACATCAGTAGTACCTGTCTGAGCCCTACTGTCCAGTACACCAAGAAATGAGGTCTGGTAACCGTGGGGTATGTTGTTGAATCCGTAGCTTGTTACAATGTGTATAGCAGTTCTGGCCACAGTTAGTTGCACGTGGAGCACCTCTGATGCATTGTGCTAAGTAACTAGCCAGGATGTGTGTACAACATAGTGGAATATGAGAACACCTCAGCCGTGGGTGTGCCGGTCCAGGTTACATGACTGAAAGGTATGGTCTGTGTATAACCTGTCATTGCAGGTGTGCTCTGCAGAGCCTAGAGGCAGGTCCCAGTCACTGCAGAGTTATTGAAGTGGTCCATTATAAGGAATGCCTTACCTGCGTACGTCAGAGATGAAGTGTCGCAGTAATGTTTATGACCCCATGTTTGGCTTGCCTGTTCCAGTTCTGGTGGTGAATGTTATTGGAAACTGTGCAAGACAGGCAGTATAGAAGCAGCAAGATCCTTACATGTTATCTGTACTCCCAGGGCTGACAGGTGCAGGTCATCTGCGCCAAAGCATCGTGTTTTGTTGACCATGTCAGTCAAAGCGGACAGATACCAGATGCCTGTGGAATGACAGCAGAAGCATAGGCAACTGTTTAAGTGACACAGTCAGTCATTGTACAGTGGTATCAGGTCTGGATGAATGCATAATGCTCCCCAGGGCTTGGCCTATACCTTCAGGGCTACAAGACCGGTGAGCTATTGCATGTCCCTGCACACGTAGTCTGTGAATTTGCATCTCAGGGCAGTCACACTAACATGGAGAATGACAGTCAAATTGTACCTGGTGAGGTGTGGCATGGGTGCATAGGTTATGTTGCAGAACCAGTTACCCGACAGCAAGATGTAAGTGACTATCGCCTTGTGTAGCCTGCTGAGTGGAACATCAGTGTGACCGCCTACAGAGTCACCTATGACAGGTGTGTTGTGTATGTTATAACACCCTATTGGCTGTATGTGATGGGCACACATGAGTCTGTGGGCTATAAGTTATTGTTGTTGTGTTTGGTGATGGGGGCTGCCCTTGGTGCCTACACAGAGTATGAACAGGTACTGCACAAGTTGTACTCGTATGTGTGGCCTGTGGTGGTGGAGATCTTGTGAGACTATGTGATGAGTGAGGTGTGTTGCAAATGCTACACATCCCCACATGATTGTCAGGTGCAGTCAGGGTTGGTGACAGCATTACCCCCAGCAGGGCTGCACATGTGCATCTCCCACAGGCTGTAGTGTCGTATGTTGGGAGGTGAACATTGACTGTGTACATGAGACAATTGCTCTCTTGCCACATGTACAACATATTCATCATATAGACAGGAAATAGCACTGGTACGTGACAGTTGGACATGCCTGTATATACAACCATGTCTCACAAGATATGTGAGTTACGTGTGTACAACAGCTGTTGTACTGTAAGCAAGCTGTAAATGTAAGGACAGACAGTGTACTTGTGAGAAATGGTGTGCAATGGATGCTATATTAATCAGTAGCTCATGAAGTGCTCACAAGTTCTGAACAAGTGCTGAGCATGAACATACAATACAGATAGGCTGTTGGATAATATCAACCCACAAGTGGTGATGACAGTCATAATTGGTGGCACCACACTATAACCCTGCTGAGTATGGTCTGCAAGTCCATGAACCATTATCAATGTAGATGTTAGCAGTACAGATGTACATGACAGTACGGATGTTTGACTACATATACCTTCGTATGTCACAGGAGTGTTCTACCAGTGGACTGTTGACAGAATCAGTACTAGAAAAGGTGCCAGAGTGACATGTGCATATCACACCAGTGCCAGCTACAGTAAAACAGGGTTAACGTGTTGTACCCCACCCTCATTGTAGCCCATACCACACAGACAAATGTGAGGCATCTGTGTATGTAAGGATGTGAATGGCCATGACCTATGAACAATAGCTGTCTCAGTGTTGTGAACAACATACAGAATGGGCTTTGTGGGTGAGATGCGTGACATATGTGCACATTCTGACGGATGATATCAGCATTGTCACCACTAGGGCAACATCCCTGTACCCATTAACTACCACCTAGGCTGCGGTCAACATTATGGACCCTGTGTAATGGATGGTGCTGTGCATTTCACCTCCCTGAGTTGGTGACATCTCCAGGCCACTTAGGTAGTCATACGAGGTACCCATGTCATGACAGGGTGCCATTCATGAGCATGGAGATCATTGGACAGGCATACACAGCACTCGGGTGACCAATATTGGATCACATATCACCTTTAAGGGGTATTGGTCATGTGTGGATGGGCGATACCAGCCTTCACAATCCTCACCTCCACTATGCAGCATGCTGTCTACTTTGCATAAAGACGTGCTACACTATGATGTTGGACATGCTACATGTCCATATCCTGATCTGAAAGACATACGTCATGGACAGCCACCGTCCTACTACTAGGATCGCTACATGCTGTACAGATCCCTGTGCCATACATGTGACATACTCCCACTATAGCATGCAACCCTGCCCATCAAAGCTGTACATGTCATCTCTGTCATACATGGTGTGATGGCCGCATGATAGATGTAGTATCAACTGTCTGGATCAATAATGTGGCACTGATGCACCTCGCGGTGGCAAAATGGCTGTCGGATACAGCTAGGAAACCTTACCCGTACATGCTATAGTTGATAACCATCCCTGCAAATGACGTCTGACTAGCCATTGTCCCATGTCTATCACATGTGCAACACGGGTGATCTGTGGCAGGATGCTGAACAGCTGTACAGTGCAGTGTAGATGTATATGGCAAAACACATGCATGTAAAGGTTTCCATGCGTATGTGTGCATTGTCACTGCTTAAGTCCATTAAGGCAGTGTATGTGTTGATATGTGACATATACACAGCATCAAGGTCAACAGCATTACCCTGGACACATCCAGGCATGTGCTGATAGGTAAGAACACCAGTGCAGGCAAACAGACATGCCCACATCAAGACAGCATTCACATGGAGTATGAACAATGTAATGAGGTGACACACATATATGGTGATGATATCCAATGCATAACGGGTGTTACATGTGTGTGACACAAACTTGTCAGTCTTGTCAGTGTCATGATGATTTGCAAAGATAACTGTGCAGATGTACTAGATTTACTAGACATGTATGTGCAGCAGTATCTCTGTACATCTCTGATACTGTGACCTGTCACCATCATTATGTCTTACAAATAATGCCTCGTACACGCCTGCCACCGTACAGCCGCCAGGAGGATGATGTCCTCATCCCATACCTCCATGAGAACTATGAGGTGTTGTTCAGCCATGTGCCACAGCATGCCCAGCAGCGTGATGACCTGTGGCAGGATCTTCGCAGGAGGGTGAATGATGTGGGTGGCCATAACTGCACCTACCAGCAGGTGCGCAGACACTGCACGGACCTGATACAACATGCAAAACAGCGTGCCACTGCAATCGCCAGGGAACAAGGTGGAACAGGTGGTGGGCCACGAACCCAGCCCCCACTCACACACACCAAGGAGCTACTGGCCAGTCTGGGGACACCCTCAGAACAGCATCCACAAACACTAGCTGCCATTTTGGAGGTGGGTGTCTCCCAACCAATACGCCTGGAGTTGCCTGGTAAGTCAGTACTGCACATATGGCTATTCTATCCCATTTAGTTGCATGTGTCACTGTACATTATGTAATGTAACAGCATATGCAAGGTATGTTGACACACATGCTGCATACTACAGTATGCTACCCTGTGTATGCATACATGTGCATACCATATGCTATTGTACAGGCGAATGTGTTAACATGCACAGTGCACCCTGTGGCTGTCATACAGTCATGGATAATGTTCAAACTGCTGTGTCACCCCTATACAGGTACCTCTGGCGTGCTGCACAGACATCAGTCCATTGTAGGTGAGACTGTTATCAGTATCAGGCATGTTAAAGCATAGATCTATTCGCCATGTGGCCAGTTAACACTTGTACATTTGATGTTCGTTCCAGTCATGATATACAGGTCACATCACCCAGCATTCACACTGGCCACCCATGTGCAATATATACAAACAAAATGATACACCGACATGAAACCACAGTATTTGTCATTGCTACATGTGTGGACAGCTGTGCATACAACGGTGGAGGTGTTGTATAATGTAGGCATATGTACTATACATTGGAACAACACGTGTGGTACGCAAACAGTACCACACAGTGAGCTGTGATATGGGCAGCCCACAGGAGTCACCATTGTGTTATATGCCCCTGCAATGGGTGCACACATTGTGATGTGCCATCTGACATGTTCCAGACACGTAGTGTTCTGGCTGCAATATTGTCACACTATCCCATAACCCATACCCCACATACCAAATATACAACCCGTTGTCTGCATAGCCCTGTGGCTGGTGACATATCTGACATCTATGGGTGTATGTCATATGGGACAACACAGACATGTGAGATAGACGGCCATCACACACATTTGGCCGACACATATGCACACATGGCCATGGGGGATGGCCAGAGACATGTAGCCACACAGTAGATGTGATGTGTATACACCCTGTTGCACATTGTCCACACATGGTCCAGTTATAGCCTTAGTTGACTGATTATACAGTTGATGTGGTACACTGGACATCCTAAAAGCCTGTGCACAGCTAGTGGAGGTGTCACTGAAGTCTACCATATAAGATGTGTTGAACATCACGACTGTCATAGCATGACAGTAGTCACCTGTACAGCTTCCACAGACACTGACACCACATCAGGCCACAGACACTGTACATTTCTCTTTCTGCTGTAGGACATCACTGTTAGCTGTGCACCTTGTGTGTGTGGTACAAATTGTCATGTGGGACACGGTGAATTGACAAGTCTGCTATGTGTGGACATGGTTACCAGGCAGCTAAGACTCTATAGTAGTTGTGCAGGGGTGTCATCTGTAGGTCCTCCAGTGACCTGTCACATGACACAGCATGGTTTGGTGTGTATACACCTCAGCATCGTGGCTCACAATCCACAGTTATGTCATGGGTATGCATGCAGTTATGGCTATGCAATGTGTACATATTATGCACTGTATAGCAATATAGACGCCTCATGATGCCATGCAATGGCACTTTGTCTGTACTTCACACTGTATAGCAATGTAGACGGCTCACACTACCCTTCCATGCTCATGCACATTTGCTAAACATGCATTCTATCTGTAGGGCATACAGACAACACCGCAATGTGATGCCCATTATGACACTGCACATGTGTCAGGACACCATTGTGTCAGACATGTATGCATGTTAATGCACATGTCAGCAGATTACAAGTCAAAGTCACATCAGCCATGTGTACTGTTATCCTGTTCTGGTCCACATGGTGTATCACGGGGATGCATGCATACTACCATGATTGTGTGAACTGCATGGCTACTGATATGACACCTGCTTGCTGTAGTGTGCACCCCAGGGAGGTATGCTAACTAACACTATTAATGTCTGAGCTGCATGCCATCTGCTGTATCACAGGCATGCTGCATGCCGTCTGTCAAATCACATGCATGGTGTGTTTGCGTGTGTCTGTGTGTGTGTCTGTGTGTGTGTGCCTGTGTGTCTATTGTAATTTAGAGTCTTTCTTTGCATTCACAAGTGATGTAGGTGCTTTACCCTCTTGCGGTCCATCTGATGTTAGTGTCCCCACAGATACTAGCAGTGATGAACATATGCATGAGGTACAGGCAGGGTTGTCAGGGGCTGAATCTGTGCCAATGGTTGCCATCCCAGCTATGTCCCCCGCTTCCCTGCACACAGTTCTGCTGCCAACACATACCACATCACCAGTGGCCATAGAGGAAGGACAGTCAGGGTCTGTTAGCATGGAACAGGAACATGTGGTGGATACAGAAGGTGTGTCTCCACGCCATGGTGTCAGTGTAATGACTGCAGATGTGCCACACAGGCATGTGGCTGGTGCTGCTTGTAGGAGGACCTCTGGCAGACATGCACCTGCAGGACAAAGCGCATCAGCTGGTATCACCAGACGCATGTTCCAGACTGTAATGGCGGCACAGGCACATGCTGAATGGCAGAACAGAGATGGGCAGAGGCTGCAGAGGGCTGCTATCCGTACCCTAAATTACAACATCCAGGCATTGACAAATGCTCAACAGCAGATTGCTGATGTTCTAGACAGGCAATTGGGTGACATGGTCAGAATCCTTGACCATGGCATGGCAATCCGCGAGCGTGAGCTGTCTGTGCTGGAACATCTGGTAGGAGTGAGGCGTAGGCCACATGGACGTAGGCCAGCTACACCACCTAGTGCAGGTCATCGTGAGCGTGCCACCTCACATGCCTGCTCCCATAGTGCCGGTAGCAGTAGCAGTGCAGCTGGTGCTGCGCTGTCCACACCAGGACACAGCAGGCCACGTGGACGTGGCCCTGGACATTCCCAGTGGGGACAAGGTTCCAGTGGACATGTGTCATCGGACAGTAGCCAATCTGTACCTCCGCCTGGTAGTGCCCGTGCAACCCCTGGCAGGCACGGTCATGTGGCCATGGCCGGACACAGTGAGCTGTACAACCTGGTCTGTACAATCTGGAGCTGTCAATAATGCCCCTGTGTAGGCCTCACAAAAGGCAGAACTGTGTTCACACATACATGCACACAGCAAACACATCTGTAGGGCACCACCACACCCACATGCATACTGAACAAACATGTCCAATCATATCACCGGCCCTTACCCACACACATGATGTCATCCACTGGTGCAGCCTATGCCCCTGGCAAACATTATCACCCTGTGCATATGATGAGCCCTGTGCCACATCTCTGTCATCCACACTATCGGTGCAGGGACATGCTCAAATGGTCTGATGCACAGGGTGAACAGAATAGTGAGAGAAGTGTATATTACATTAGTTGTGTAAGAATAGTGAGAGAAGTGTATATTACATTAGTTGTGTAAGAATAGTGAGAACTATATATTACATTAGTTGTGTACTGTTAACACGCACCAGACATACCATGTAGTACAGGTTTAGCATGCATTGTTATATGTTCACAGTATGTGTCTTGGTAACAACAGTAACAGCATGTTGGTAATGATGCCCTGGTTCCCTCCTTATGGTCTACTTGCATTTGCCTACAGGTAGCAGTGTTTGCAGTCTCCCATGTGTAACTGTGGAGTACTCACAGGCACGTATGGCAATATCAGCATGCTATATGCAGCCTCAACCTGACTGTTGGAAAGGCTAACATACCACAGATGTCCACACATATACTGATCCAGAAGCATGTGGGCAGTTTAATAGGCTACAATGGCTAGAGACATGACATCCATACCAGGTCACATCGCAGGTATGTTGACATGGTGCATGGGGTTGTACACAGTGGTCCGGCCGATGATAACGTTAGAGGTCACCTGATAGCATGAGGCCTCACTGTGTAGCAGTAATACCCTGTCACATTACAGGAACATGCCCACACTCACTGGGTCAACAACACTATAACGCACACCCCATAGTGTTGAGGTGAGGACCTCTGCCTATGTGGTCATCACCCTCACAGTACTGTGCACCCACACGATGCGACACAGAGAAAGAACATGTACAGGTAGCCAGTACGGCTGAGACCGATGGCATCAACAGGGTAGTAGACTGCATCACCATGAGGGGTTAGGGATCCTGTGTGTTCTGTATGGTAGCATACACCCTCACTCCATGCACCAGACAGCCATACATACATACACACACACACACATACTGTGGAGACCACAAATGTCATACACATACGGATAGCTGATGTGTGTGATACACACACCACCCCTGCCTACGTCATGCTTTCCACACTGCAGTATGTACAGATCTCTACAACAGTGTACAGGGGTGTGTAACAATTGGGATGTAATCCCCACCATATGTGACATATATGGTCACACAAGCAAACACACATGGCAGTACTGTGAATGATACACCTGCAATATGATGATATGTCTGACAAACATGCAGCAGTATTGGCCGCATTATGTGTACCAACGCTACGTCTGGTAATTGTGGTGATATATGCACATGGGAGGATGTAAGTGTTACAGGTGTCAGGTGACATGCAGTCAGTAACACCTGACCGCTGTGTAGGTTTTATGTCTTCACCGTCAAGTAACAGTAACATAGTGTACTGTTTGCACATGTAATGGTAGGATGGAGTGTGACATACCTGTAAGCCGTCCCCGGCAAACATCCATCTACACAGGTGGATCACCACTTTATGTACACACATCCATCCATACCTCAAGTACATCCTACCGTACTGTCAGTATGTCACCATATACAGGTGTCAATGATGGGGCTGCATTGCAACTGCATGTTGTAGTTAGGCACAGATGAGTTACATACATCGGTCCTACATACCTGTCATGTAGCCATGTTTGTATGCATTACAATTGGTGGACATGTGTAATGACATACATAACACATGGACTGTTGTATGATATGATGGGTGTCATGGGTAACTAGTACAGAGGGAATGTGTCCTCGGTCAACATTACTACCTCATGTACTGTTAGCATTCAACAGCCATGGACCCACCTTCCATTTGCGTGTGTGTGATTGCTGTAGCCACTTGTCTGCACGGAGGACAGCAAAAGCTATGTTATGTACATATGTGTTGTGTGTGTGGTCCATGCACATATCCACTGTGATTACATGTATGTCATATCCAAACATGTGTGTTCTTTGGTGTACAGCGACAGTCACCTGTCACAGCTGTGTAAGACCCAGGGCCCCTGGTATGTGTAGAGCCGACCTGGTTTTTACAGTGGTATCATTGCAATGCATAACACATGATGGAACCCTGTTGGTACATGTGTAGTCTGCACAGTTGCTGTAGACCTATGTACAGTCCACTGGTCATGAGTCACACGGTGTTGTGGTAATGTATGGCTGTGTATTGCTGGTCCAACGACATGGTGATGTCTGAGGGCTACATTGTAGACTGCGGTGTGTACCTCTGTGATCTGCACCTGAGACATCTGTGATGGCTCCTGAGTGTGTACTGGTCAGTACATGTGAGTGGCATTCATGTACGTGGGGACAGTAACACCATACTGTGCCCTTCCATGTTTAGAATCCGTGTGCATGCAAGACGGCCCTTTGCAACTGCTAAGTGTGTGAGCATGCCCAGTACGCCATTGTGTAGATGGACACACAGTACATTCCAAACTGCACCCTTCTGTGTTTAGAATCCGGGTGCTGGCAAGACGGCCCTTTGCAACTGCTAAGTGTGTGAGCATGCCCAGTATGCCGTTGTGTAGATGGATATACAGTACATTCCAAACTGCACCCTTCCATGTTTAGAATCCGTGTGCATGCAAGACGGCCTTTTGCAACTGCTAAGTGTGTGAGCATGTCCAGTACGCCGTTGTGTAGATGGACACACAGTACATTCCAAACTGCGCCCTTCTGTGTTTAGAATCCGTGTGCATGCAAGACGGCCCTTTGCAACTGCTAAGTGTGTGAGCATGCCCAGTATGCCGTTGTGTAGATGGACACACAGTACATTCCAAACTGCGCCCTTCCATGTTTAGAATCCATGTGCATGCAAGACGGCCCTTTGCAACTGCTAAGTGTGTGAGCATGCCCAGTATGCCGTTGTGTAGATGGACACTCAGTACATTCCAAACTGCGCCCTTCTGTGTTTAGAATCCGTGTGCATGCAAGACAGCCCTTTGCAACTGCTAAGTTTGTGAGCGTGCCCAGTACGCCGTTGTGCAGATGGACACACAGTACATTCCAAACTGCGCCCTTCTGTGTTTAGAATCCGAGTGCATGCAAGACAGCCCTTTGCAACTGCTAAGTTTGTGAGCATGCCCAGTACGCCATTGTGCAGATGGACACACAGTACATTCCAAACTGCGCCCTTCTGTGTTTAGAATCCAAGTGCATGCAAGACGGCCCTTTGCAACTGCTAAGTTTGTGAGCATGCCCAGTACGCCGTTGTGCAGATGGACACACAGTACATTCCAAACTGCGCCCTTCTGTGTTTAGAATCCAAGTGCATGCAAGACGGCCCTTTGCAACTGCTAAGTGTGTGAGCATGCCCAGTACACCATTGTGTAAATGGACACACAGTACATTCCAAATGGACGTCTGATACTAAGCGTGTGGGCATGCCCAGTGACACCTTGTGTTGGTGATGTGCCTCTGTGTATGGGCATGGCCATTGACATCCTGCATAGCGATGGTAGTCATCCAGGCAATAGATGTCCATTTTCAACGTCACGATGGATGCCTACATTGAACACACTGGTTGACTGTCTTGAAGGGTGTACTGTCTGTGGCGCATCCCGTATCTATGTAGTGTTGTTGTAGTGCTCCATAGATATTTAGTTGCCCCGATCACACCACTGCCGTGTGTTTGTTTACGTCTACCTTGTGACAGTAATATGCTTTCAGACTGCTCACTCTCTATACATTCCCTATCGGCGTCCTTGCCTTTGCGGATGATGTCATCCACCTAGAAGTATGCCTCTGGGAGTGCTGTGTTCAGTAATCTCGGTAGCGTGTTCTGTAACTGCGTAATGCTGTAGTGAGATAAGGTAGTTAGGTGTATGTTCGACTCCCAGCCCTGCCAGGTGTGTGCCTGTGTGTGTGTTTCCAGCTACCTGGTGACACAGTAATGCTTTTAGATGGCTCACACCACATACATTCCCTATCGGCGTCTTTGCCTTTGTGGATGATGTCATCCACCTAGAAGTATGCCTGTGGGAGTGCGGTGATGCCGGAACTCGGTAGCACGTTCTTTTACTGCATAATGCTGTAGTGTGGTAGACTAGACAGGTAGATGCTCGATTCCAGGGCATGGCAGGTGTGTGTTTGGCAGTTATACCATATGTGTTGGTATCTGTGGGTGGCTAGCTGTAGGATGTGTCCAGTTTGTTTTGTTGCTGACCTATTTAATGTCCACAGCCTGCATATTCTGCCAGACACTGGGTTGTCAACACATAAAGTCACCAATAGGTCTGGTGATTAACTGTCAGCAGCCCGACTCTTACCCTTGCTATGGTCTGACCCATGTGACGCAACATAACACACGTGCCTTGATATTAACAACACTACATGATGCAGGTGGCACATGTAGTTTCCTTTCCAATCCTGTCTAATGCATTGCTGTCATGTGGTTCGCTGTTGTGATATCAATGCCATATCTACATATGTGTATACATGTATATGTGTGTATGTATATATACATATATATATATATATATATATATATATATATATATATATATATGTCTACAAATAATATATGTGATATATGTAGATGTAGAGGTGGACATAGATGTGAACATATGTCTGGGGACATCAGCACTATTGACTATTTGTGCCGGATGATCTGTACATGATAACCTGGGATCTGTGTATATCTGCCATGGCATGGTGTTAATGCACATCGTCTGTGGTGTGCAGGGCCACGGGTTGTAGTCGTGTAGACACTGGTTATTTTGTTGCTGGGCAGACCATGGGACATCGAATATGGTGATGGTAAGGCACCTGTTGCCAGTTGTGTGAGGATCTGAGCGACACTGAGCAGTGGTTAATATGTTTGAGGTTCTGTATGGGTCATATAACTATTCATTACAAGACTATACTTTGCAGATGAGGTTGACTATGATGTATCACATTTATCACCAGGGTGTGCTGCTGATCCCTGGAGTGTATGTGTGTAGTCAGCCAGGTGCAGGTCTCACATATAGTTGACAGCATGGGAGGGGGGTCAGGCATACTGTACGTACATTGCAGAACTGTGCCTCAGGACTGCTCCTGCCTTAGCAAACCTAAGCTAGGGGTGTGTCTATGCCTGCCTGGTGATGTTGGGAGGGATGACAGCAGTGGTGGGGTAGTCAGGGTGTCCAGGCTGCACAAACAGGTGTTGTTCAGCATAATCAACTGATGACATGGCCAGCCCACACATGAACAGTACATTAATGCGAGCAAGCAGCATACACACATGTTTCATCCACACTACACCACCGGTGTATACCTGCAGGGACATTTCTCGACACAGTCCAACCAAATGACACGGGCTGCAGCAGGCAACATATACCAACATGTGCAGGAGGCTGGGGCAGTGCGGATGTGTATGCTGCCGAACAACCCTTACTGGGGTGACATAAGACTTTATAGATCGAGGGTGACTTACCAGAGTCTACATGGGTTGGGGATGTTGCAGCACTATGTAGTGGACAGAGACCTCCTACAGCAGTTTGTTGACCTGTGCCTAATACATTAGACAGGCGAGGGGAACGCATCACAGTGGATACCATGGGATGTGTTGTCCTAGGTGTATTAGCCACAGGTACCTCACACAGCACAACTGGGGTATCATGGGTATCTCACAGGCATCTGCATCCAGAGTATTGCACCAGTTCACAGATGCCATGTCAACACATGCTAGTGAGCACGTACAGGTCCTCCCCACACGTGATTAGTGGACCAGCAATATGAATCTGTTCGACCACATGGATGAGTACCCTGGGGTACTGGGTGCTATAGCCTGCACATGTAGCACCACCTGGGGAGCAGGGTAGGGCCTACAGTCAGTGCAGGGGCATACCCTCCAACAGCTAGGCCCTATGCAATGGCCAGGGCATGAGATTGAATGTGTGTGCTGTCTGCACTGGAAGCTGTGATGTGTCCGATATATGGCATCTGACACAGCTGTAGCACACCAATGCCTATGTGGACATCCCCTACAGTCTCCTAGTGGGGGATGTTAGGTAAACACTGGTGTAGTGGCTTATAACACCCATCAGCAATGCACACACACATGAACACTCACACCATACTGAAGCGGATGCACAGGCAACACATATACATGTGCATGTGTTTTGGATGCTTGGTTCACAGTTCTGGTATCCGGACACATCTGTTGGGGCTCTGCAGTAGTCACAAGCTACATGCATACATGTTGTTAAGTTATTTGCTATGCTACACAATGTTATCCTGCAGTAACAGTGTTGCAGCAGGAACAGCATGGGGCAGGGCCACACAGCCCAACACCACTGCCAAGGCCTGTACAAGCACAGTGTGACTTGTTGAAGGAACTACCTGAGTAGGGCACAGTCAGCGACAGCCCGTGCACAGTATGACCAGCCCTTGGCAAAGAGGCAACACAAGGCATATGCACTGACACAGTAGGTACCCACGGATTTCCCCTCTCTGACCTGCACACAATACAATGGATGCCAAACATGACAGTACCTGTGCTCGGCCATGTATGGGAGGTGCACTGTGTGCATCCGACATAGGCCGCACTCCAGCACCGTCCTGAAGTCTGTAACACAACCAGGGTATGTCTATTGACCTAACAAGTGGCAGTTGTATTAGATTATGTACTTACCCATTGCTCTGGTATGTATGTGAGAATACAAGTGACTGTGGTGGCCAAATGTTAGGGCAGCAGACAGTACACATCCATAGTGGCACCATGACCTTTGTAGCACATACGGGGGTCACAGTGGTAGCCTGTAGTACACAGGGTGTCCTACCCACTGCAGATTATGGGCTGAACATCATGTGTGTCCGTACAGCCCACACATGTTCCATACAGCTGGACAGATGTGGACCAATACAGACAAATGATATACGATGGCCTGTGGATATGCCCAATGACTGAACCCAACCCCCTATGACACACGCAGACGACAGCAGGCCAGGCTGTTTGATGTAGGATGTGTACTAGGATGTCCAACACCACTGTGCTGTTAATTAATGCTGGGAACTGACGTACCCTGGTATCCCTCCAACCAGCAATTTAGGTAGGTCCACAGACTCACATGGAGTACCCGGCAGACCAGTACAGTAGTGGCAGATGTGTACAACTGTTGGCTATGCCCCCCATCACACCTACACATGTGAGAGTCATGTGCACCACCCACAGTGCTGTGTAGGACTGTGGTTGCATGTCCCTCCACGCTATACAGACATGTAGCAACTGTCAATGCCACATGACCATTAGCTACCCTGCAGACACAGCATGTCACCTGTCTGTGTAGAACGGAGGGGTCAGCAACACGGTACTAACTATCTGGATATGTGACACATGCAATACAGTTGACCATACTTTGCATGCTCACACACATGACTGTATTGTCAGTCTACAACATGCGTAACAGTCATACTGGGCATGCTCACACACTGAAACACAGGATGGTCAGGCATGCACACACCAGTGGTCAGGACATATCTGCCAGTACATTGCTATACTGTTGGATGTCTGCACTGTATGGTGTTTGCGGTCCATTGTCTGTACATATGCCATGGTCTATTGTTAATTCACATGAGCTATGTGTGTATAGGGCGGTTCTTTGTTTGTGGACAGGCCGACGCCTTTGGATACAAACCGGGTAAGGCACAGTCCAGCAGGTGGGAGCTGTTGTGCGTGGGTTTGCACAGTGTTAAGCACTGCTGACCTCTGGTCACAGCACCTTATACACGTTTACACTCCACATTTCTTTGACAGGGCACTACTGGTATACTGGTAGACAAACACGCTTACAGCTGCTCGCTCTCCGACATTTCCGCTTACATTTGTCACTCACGCTGGGTGTGTGCGATCCCTTGTGATGTGTATTACATCGGACTACATGACTACAGTATTGGGTATGTGTAACCATTTTGCGATGGCAGCTGTTCAACTGTACGGACTCGGCGGCCTGTCCAGTGATGTAATCATATTATATGCGTGTTCCTCATACGATCTGCTCCCATCTGCCTGATAATGGGAACCGATACTCTGCAATGCTGACATGTGACTTGAGTTTGTTAACGCAGCTGTCTGCCGCGTCATGCTACTGCATACCAACTGCACGTTGACCACCTTTCAGATTGCACGACGGGAGACTGTAGGAGTGACACCTTTCCCACTTTGCATGGGACAGTCCCTCATCACACATCACATGTGACAATACCAGAACTCTCCACCAATCGGGGACACATTTCTGCAGAATCAGTGACAGGTCATGAAAAACAGGGACACTTTTACAAAAGTAATGCTATTAACCTGACACATTGACAGAATCAGAGCATATGACATAATACACATATTCTGAAGTAACAGTTGTTTATAACTCTTACTTATTGTCATTAGTCAGTAAGTGTAATTCACCACCTTTCCTTCAACAGCCGCTACATTTAGGAGGGATTAAGAAGGACACAGTTAGACTTTCAGTCAAACTCAGGGACGTACCTGACATTCAGGGACAGTTGAATGGTATGGACAATACTCTAGCCATTTCAACTGCCCTGATTATGGGACCTTCTCATGTTGTAGGTGTATGTACTGGTTGCTTGTTACAGGTCTTGTATACCTGACACGCCGATATGTCATATGTAGTAGCATAAGCAACTATACTGCTGCTAGACTACGCTTTGATTTGCTCCGATATGTATATTTCAGTACTATGCATGGCTGTAAGTATGTTCTGCCCTGGTACATCTGACAGTTCTACACAGCAGGTTCCACTTTGGCTGTTCTGACTGGTGGCGGACCTATAGACCCTATATGTAGAGCTATCACATGTGTCGGGCAACACATACCCACAGCATACCTCTCAACTGTCCCTGATCTTCAGGGCTGTCCCTCATTTTGAATCAAATTTTAACTCTGTCCCTTTTAATCCCTCCTAAAACTAGTGACATTTGGAGGAAAGGTGGTGAATTACACTTAATGACTACTGAGAATAATTAAAAGTTACAAACTTCTTTTACTTCAGAAAATGTGTATTAATTCATATGCTCTGATTCTGTCAATGTTACCAGTTAATAGCTCTAATATTTTAAATGTGTCCAAGATTGTCCTTGTGTTTTCTTGACTTGTCCGTGGTTCTGTTGAAATTTGTCCCCAATTGGTTGAGAAGTCTGACCCACAGCCAGTAGTACACGGACGACCTCCACGGTTTGCATACATTAAGGTTATTCATGTAGCATTATAATTGATAATACTGTTTCCTATTATATGTAGCTGTTACTGATACAACAAATTGATGTCTGACACCACTACACACACTATATAGCCTCCATTCCTGAACTCACAGGCCCAGACCTCTCAACCAATTGGGGACAAATCTCAACAGAATCAGGGACAAGTCAGGAAAAATTCAGGGACAATCAGGGACACTTTTAAAATATTAGTGCTATTAACTTGAAACATTGACAGAATCAGAGCATATGAATTAATACACATTTTCTGAAGTAAAAGATGTTTATAACTCTTAATTATTGTCATTATTCATTAAGTGAAATTCACCACCTTTCCTCCAAAAGTCACTAGTTTTAGGAGGGATTAAGAGGGACAGGGTTAAAATCTGAGTCAAAATCAGGGACGTCCATGAAAATCAGGGACAGTTGAGAGGTATGCACAGGCCATGTGCCATAACTGTCATTTTGCAAGACACAACTGCCCAGACGGGTGTGTTCCTTGCAGGCGTACAGGTGTTTAACCTCTTCTATTATGCTATCATTTACCTGAGGTGGTCAGCAACTTATGCACTTTCCGTCAGTAGCAGAACTCACATACCAATGGGTGTGACTGAACACCGTATCAGGAACAATGCATAACAGCCTGCGGGACACATTTAGATGATTGGTTCTATTACCCAGACACATTCAAAGTCACAGAACATATGTATTCATTCACGTTTGTCGAGGTACATGCTGCTTATGACTCATACATGTTGTCATCTGTCATTACCTGTATTCTGCCACCTGTTCACCTAATATCAGTAGTTCTGGCAGTGTTTATTTGGACTTTGTTACATTCAGATACATAACTATGGACGTCCATGTTAATCGGGTACACGGCACTGTGTAGGTCTCTATGTATTCCCCGATGGTTTGCAAACTGTCAGGTAGATGTGCTCTTCAGGTTTGGGAGGTGTAGGTGTATGCTATGCCCACATGGGAATATTAATGACTTCCACTGGGCGGGCCTACTACATCTCTGCCAACCAGCACCTGCACACTTAAGCCCATTAATGCATACCCATGGTCCACCTACCTGGCACCCCTCTACAGAAGTCATGACAAATACTTACTGCGAGTGCAGCTGGGGTATAAGCACACCCCTACACATTGCCCACTCTCCCCATCTCGGGACACATGTTGTATGTTTTGTCAACCCATGTATTATCACACTTGCACAACCTACTGTTCCATGTACACCTACATCCTGCTCGTATTAGTGTCGGTAGATTCTTTCATACCTGAATTTTTGGGGTCCCGCAAGGGACACCGTTATCCATGTTTAAAGTGTAGACCTTGCAGAACTCTCCCACTGGTCCTTTCCTACTGGTGTTTTGGATGGCGGCAGTGTATTGATCTGTATTGCCTGTCTGTATGTCTGTCCGGCCAAGCTGGGTGATGTGGGGGGGTACAACGTTTCTTTATTGGACCTCCCAGTCACAAATGCCCGGGCTGTAAATATGTTACCCCTAATTGCTGTGAAGTAACCTATTTATGTGAATGTGTATATCTACACTGACATATGGTTTGTTTTGTGTGTATCTGTATATATCACTACCTGTTGTTTGTGTATATATATCTATCTATATATATCCGTAGTATATCCTTGTGTGTGTAACTATATATATATATATATATATATATATATATATATATATATATATATATATATATATATACGTATTGTGTATGTAAATTATTATAGCTATGTGTATATATACGTTTTTATCTATATATATCTGTGTGTCCGTTAATCTATACATTTCCCAGATACACATGCGTATTGGTTTTATCCCTGCTTCAATAGCATACTATTGCCTTAGTCAGTCTGACACCGACACTTCACTCTGGTGAACTTGTTCTCAGTATATTGCATGTTATGAAGCGGACAGATGTCGCAAGTTTTTCATGTCTGGGGTGCCGCTGCTAACTGGGTTGTGATAGTGTCATTCGACCTATTCCTTGTATGCACAGCCTATTATTCCTGCTACTGTGTTTGCTTCTGTACACATTCATATTATTACTGTTGATAGGATGTGTGTTTGTGTTACTGTGACTGTACGTCGACAAATTGTTGTCTTCATGTAGTTGTGTCTTTCTGCTGTTCCCGGTTTGGGGTTGTCACAGCAGAACTCCGTTCCGCTCACTGGCACTTTTCTACCTATCTGTTGAAAAGAGAGGAATTTAAGGAATGGGCAATGCAGTTATTAGAGAAGACAGAAATTTATTCTGAAAACTTAGCTAGGGAGTTGGATAAAATTAAAGTGGAGCTTAAAAATAGGATGGAATTAAAAGAAACAGAGATATGGTTAAAAAGCAACAAGAATTATTTAGAGGCACTGACAAATGTTAAGGTTTTGCAGAATAGGAGGAATCTCACAAAACAAGAAGAGAAGCAATTGTAGAGTGCTAAGCAGAAAATAAAGGATTACCTCAGTAATATGCATGTTTAGAAAAATTGCTGTTAAGCAACTGTTTTTTGATAATAATGCCAGAGCACAAAAACTTTTAGTGCAATGGCTCAAGCAACAGAAAGAAGAAATGGTTGTCAGAAAGCTTAGTGAGCCTATAACAAGGAAGATAACAACAGCTCCTGTACAGGTACTAGAAGTATGTTGGACATTTTATGAGAGTCTGTATAAAGCAGAGAAATATAGTGATCAAGAAAAAGTACAAATGGAAATGTTTATGGAAGAATTAAATATGCCAAGGTTACCGCGGTGGTGCAGCAGTAGCGTTGTTGCCTCACAACAAGAGGTTCTCCCGTTCGATTCTCGGCTGGAGTGTGGGGAGTGCCTTCTGTGTGGAGTCTGCATGTCCTCCCCATGGTTGGGTGGGCGTTCGAAAGACATGCGTAAATGGGCGTGCCTTCGTTGAAGGTTGAACATCGAGCTGGCACCTCGGTGTTTGCAAAAATCTACTGCCACTAATTAGCAGACCAGAGTTCCGCTGTGGTGACCCCTAACCGGGAAAAGCCAAAAGACATACAACAACAAGAACAACAGAGGTAGATGAGGCTCAATTACTAATAGGATAAGAGGAAATGAGATAAAAATGGTAATGCATAACCAATCAACAGGAAAGGCCCCTACAAATAGATGGTATTCCTGTGGAAGTTTGGAAGCTGGGAAGGAAAACTGATAAAGATCTGGAAGTTTTTTTTAACAGTGTTTTAAGAGGAGGAGAAGCACCAACGTCCTGTAAGAAAGTGGTGGTGACTGTAATTCCTAAAGAGGGTAAAGACCCATTAAATCCAACTTTATACAGGCCAATTTCAATCCTGAACCATGATTATAAAGTGTTTGGGTCTATAATGGCTAAAAGAATGGCAAAGGTGATGCCAAAATTGATAGACATGGATTAATGTGGTTTTGAGAAGTGGAGGGGACATTAATAGAACACTGATGGTCCAGAAGGAAGCTGAATGTTAGAAAATACCACTGTTGTTGGTGGGCCTTGATACAGAGAAAGCATTTGACAGAGTGGGAGTTTATTACATGGGCAATGGAAGCAATTGCATTTCCTGATAAAATTATAAGGTTGATTAGAAGGATATATGAGGGATCAGAGGGAAAAATTAAAGTGTCTGGCTTTCTCTCTTATAATTTCTGTTTGAGCAGAGGAACCAGACAGGGGTGTCCTCTTTCTCTTTGTTCTTTTCAGTATATTTAGAACCACTGGAAAAGAAAATAAGAGACTCAGAAATCCAAGGATATAATTGGTATGGAAGTGAAGAAAAGCTGGCTGTATTTGTAGATGATATTATTTTATACATGATAAAACCAGAAAAGGACATTTCAATATTGTGGAACAATTTGAGGCAGTCTCATATCTTTTTGGGATACATGATTAATGAAGCAAAATCAAATGCAGTAGCTGTAAATGATGTACCCTACCCACACACTAATTGGTTCAACAATATCCATATGTATGGGGACATGATAAAATGATATACTTAGGAGTATGGATTAAAAAGGATACTGGTGTGTCAGTTAAAGATATGTGGGAAGAGGCTAACCAACAGACAATACAAAACTGAGAAATCAGAAGCTCTGTTATATGGATATGTATAGCAAGATACAAGCAGCTAAAATGTTTTTAGTCCCTTCCTTTTTATACATAGGTCAGGCATATTTTTATTATCCAGAGCAGTAGTTGTGGAGAGCAATTAATAAAGAGCTGAAGGATTTTATCTGGGAGGGGAATACAGCAAGAGTCAAGTGGTATAAGTTGTTTCTTCCAATTGAACAAGGCAGTTTGGGATTACTCAATTTAAATGGGTATTTCAGAGCTACACCGTTAAGGCTTCTATACATAGCACAAGCAGAAACATATAATTCAAAGTGGAAAGAGATGATGATGAAACAGGGGGGAGCTCAAGAAGGAGAGACTGGGATTTTGGATGCAGATCCTTAAAGAGAATATAACTAACCATGCATAATATTATATTTATAAAGTAGCAGAATGTATTTTAAAAACTAAGCCAACACGGGAATGGAGAAAGGTGATCCTGCTGGTAGGGATTACTGCAATTAGGGATACAGACAATAGGCAAGTGGGGGCTGGAATTTATTGGAGAAAATTGGCAAAAGAACCAATACATTGTGAGCAAATAAATAGAGACAGCAAGGTAATAAAATGGGAAAAGGACAATAAATTATTTAGACTATGGAACACAGATTGCATTTCCTATCAAAGATAGATATCAGAGTATATGCATAGAGAAATAAATAGGGGACCCTAAGTGAAAGACCAGAACTGGTGGAGTTTTTAGTTGAATCTAAAACAGAAGCTGCTGTTAAAAAAGAATAATTAGTAGAGCATGATAACTACAAGAATAAATCAGAGGAGGTTAGAGAGGATTGGGAAGAGAGATTGGATAAGCAATTCACAAGAAAACAATGGGGGATATATATATGTCCCCCAAATATGCAACAATGTCTAGGATCTTTGCTTGAAAGTGTTTACATAGGTATTTTTATACCCCAAGTAGACAACAAAGAATTTTTCCTTCTGTTGGAGGTGTGATGGGGAAGGAAGAGGTAACTGTGAATATATTTTCTGGAAGTATAATGAGTTGGTGGACTTTAAAAATTACCTGCAGACTGGTCTATCACAGATACTGGGTGAGCAAATTGGTGTAACTAAGGATATGATTTTTTAAGCTATTATACAGAATCAGAATTGCCTAGACATAGTAAGTCCTTGGTGAGTCTAATTATGGTGGCTGCCAAAAAGGCAATTACTAGAAAATGGAAATCAAAGTCTAAACCAACTTTAGTGGCAGTTGTGAATATAACAACAGAGATAAAGCAACTGGAATTGGGATCTTTAGAAAAGGGTAGGAGCAAATTGCATAGGAAAAATTGGAACAATACATGCAGAGGAGGAACAAGGTTTAAAAGAAGGCAGGATCTGAATGAGCTATGTAATGTTTGACTGACAATAACTGGATAGATTTTAAATGATGTGTAATATTTGTAACTACAATTATGTTAAAGTGATTTGTTTATGTATAATGTTTGCAATTAAAATTATGTCAATATGTTTTTTTTCATTTATATAAATGCATGATTGCATATGTCATATATGATAGTTTAATAAGATGTTTTGTGTTTAAAAAAATACATAAATAATGTATCGCTTCAGCATTTCACACCCAACTGACTATAACTTATAAATTACAATGCATTGTGAGCTATGTAGATTTTTAAAAGGCAACTCCATACATCAGTCTGAAAATGGCAATGGTTATTTCACATAAGCTCAATATATACAAATATTTTATCAGTTTTTTTTTCCGGTTATCCTCACATTTCCCCATAAGAGAAAATGATACACAGTCAAGTCAACACGCAGTTAACACTCTGACTCATCCTGCCAAAGGGTACAGTTAATATGTATATACAATACTGGTATTTACAAAATATAAGGAAATGAATTATTAGCAAATACTTACTGTCACATTGGCTCTATCACAACTCTGAAAGTGGTTTTATCTACAAATCTGTTATCTAGTCTTTGTTATTTGAATATCCCTCAAACTGGAATTCTAAATAGATTGGGAATCCATAAAACTTTGTAACATACTTTTATTATGTGCATTAAAATGTTTAAATTTGTTATGTAAAACAGAGTCAACAGGATCTGGAACAGGAACAGTCACAGTCAGTTGTGTTGGTTGGACAGCACATGGTTTGCCACTGTTAGAACTCAAACTCAAACTTTCATCCAAACTTAAATGTTTGATTGAGATTTTTTGTTTGTTTGCTCATTTTTTTCATTATCTGTCATAACAGCATTTCTGTCTGTGTGGAGTTCTTTCTAGTATTTTCTTTGCTTTCCTTTGATTTGATCATATCAGCAATGTTGCTGAAGTAACTAGTTTCAATTCTAACTTTCTGGGTATTAACAATTAATTTTATAGAGACTAAGCTTTGTATTGCAGAAGGACTGTATTCCACATTTACAAGACAACAATCCTCATAGCTTTCTTATGAGAGAGATTCTTCACTGTTTGGCTAGATCTCTGCACTCTCCTATTATACTGTGGACAGTGTAGGCAACATATTATATATTTGAATTCCTAGTCAGACAACTTTTTTGAATTCATAACTTTTGCATTGTGGGATATTGTTAGACACAGCAACATCAGGTATTCCCTTTCCTTAACATATAGACTTTAATGCAATAATTACGCATGCATTTTTTTTTCAATGTGAATATTTCATGGAATGTGTAACTGTAATCTGCACATATGATTTGTAACAAAACAACTCACTGCCCTCTCTGCTCCACGAATGGCCTAGAACTGCCATCTCATCCTTTGAATTGTGATAGTATGCAGTGCAAATGGCACAACACAACAACCCTTGCACTACCTTACTAACTTAATGTCTGCAACCCTAAACTTAATCCTGTCCCTGCCCCTAACCTTTCACATAAATTTAGAAAAACCCTTTCAATAACACTAGCACTACACAAGATGAGCTCAGACACATACCACATGCAACAACACATATGCACAATATTAAGAGTGGCATTCATAGTCATTATGCTAAAACACAGTGAGTAAATGCATGGGTTGCAAGCAAGTGCAGCACAGATGCAATTGATAGATAATACCTGAGCCAAATCAAATCTGTTAGAACAAGCTTGACAACATTGTATGCAAATAAGGGAATAATAAAATATAAACAAAGAAAATATGAAAAATCTGTGACTTTCTTACGCAAATGAGGCACTTTTCCTGCCTGAAATTCGTAGCTGCTTTTTGATGCACAGGGTGCTCTGTGAGTATATGGTTATAAAAGTGAATATATGCCTTTCCATTCACGTAGAAATCTGTGAATATGTTCACTTCTGGTGCAAGGTTCTCTGTTTTGCACTGTGATTTGCTTGTTTCAGTCATGCCAAAACCTGGTGCTCTGAGCAGTACTCTCACCAGCTTAGGAGAAGAACATTTAGGCAAAGGGTAACTCACCTTAACTTTGTTGAACAGGAATTACTGGACAGTTATAAAGTGGTCAGTGATATAATAAGGGCTTTGGTGAGTTTGTATAGCCCACAGATTGGACATGAGGGAATGTTGGTCTTCTCAGAACTAGGATACCAAGGTATGTATAACCATCACTATTTTTGCAACTGTGACTTTTCAAAACCAAAGTAGGAACACATTGGGCATGCCACAGGCTTCTACCTCAAGAACACTGCAGCAGTTCATCAATATACTCTTGGCACATGTGGATAGGCATATCTATTTCCCAGTCTCAGCACAGGTCTGAGCCAGTGCCATGTGTGCCTTCTATGGGATGTCACACTTTTTTGAGGTGTTTGCACAAAAAAATGCATCAATACTACAATGAGGTCCCCATCTGGACCATAGGGAGGGGAGCAGTAAAAGATCAGGAAGGGCTACTATTCTGTTAGATGCCAGGAAGTATTTACCTTGGGGGGGTCATCACCAATATGTTGGGCTAGCATTCTGGGAATGTCAATAATTTCACATTTGGTACACAAGGTTGCTGTACCATCTCTTCCTGCATGTGACATTCCTCATGGTCACCTAGTTGATAAGTACAAAGAATGCAGTGCTATTAACCACTTTTATTTCTGTATCTTTGAGTGGCATCGGTAGTACTGAGTGATCGCTCCCTGCTTTGTTATATGTCCCTCTCCTATAGGTTCATTGTTTCATAGGTGTGCACTAGGCTAATGACTACTGGATCCTTTTAAAGCTTACCCATGCATCCCAAATCTCTGTCAAGTGCTGGTATCTCTGCTAGTATAAGCAGGGGTTTGGGAAATGAAACATTTACAAGCAGGGACCTGGGAGATGAAGCATTTAATTGCTGCTTGTGTTCAGTAGAGACATAGTTTTCAAAGAAGGGGTGAATTTCTGGTTCCCTAGCCAGTAGTCAAAGTGACACTTGAATTAGGTTTGGGAGGAACTCTGCTTCACAAAGATAGTGAGCATGTTGCAGAGAAGGGGTAGCCTCTGTGTTAACTACGGTTATTCCAGCAGGTCCTATTTATATCATAGACAAGATTTTAGTCTTTAGAATGGGTATGCAGCTATGCAAGAGGTCCATCAAAGAGGGTTGTGATGATGCCTCTTATTTCGGGCATAGATCTCCCCTCAGCAGACTGTAGAAGACAGAATACAGGGATAGTGCTTTGAGGTCATCTGCATAGGACATGTTATTTACTTACTGTATTCTTTTAGCACGGAACCTTTGTGAATGCTCCAGTTATTGGACATGCCTTGTTAGATTCATACTGAGTAGGGCATTGTGCTCTATGATATGCCTGATGAGTGCTTAATACAATGGAACAATAACATCCCTGTAACAAGATGCCACACCTTTGTTAAGTTGCATGAACTACTGTCACTACTGTAGACACATGATTGTCGAGTCTAGATTACTATCTGCATATGTCCCTATGTCCCTGAACTACTTGGTCAACTCTTAGGGATGTGTTTTAAATATGGTACTTACCATGGATGACTGACTTTCTGAAGGACATTCTTATGCATTTCTTATTATTCAGCTGTAGTCTATGGCTCTGACACCAGTTATTTATCTGCTTATTTGTCTGTGTCAGCCCTTCCTCGAGAACATTAGTGTCAAAGGGAAATTGTATGACTGCTCCTAATATGCAGTTGTCTGCAGATTTATTCAGCCAGAGGTCTTTGATGTTGGTCTTGACTTAAGAGAAGTAGATGCCAAAAAATAATGCAGTCACAGGACCAATTCCTGAGAGACTCCATTGGTGACTGGCCTTCTTACAGAGGTAGACTCCCTAGTTCTAACTTCCTGTGCCCTGTATTTGAGCAAGTTGACTATCTACCAGTTGACATAAGGTTTTATACCTAACTTCATGAGTTTGCCAACAATTCGCAAGTATAGTATTGTGTCAAATTCCTTAGCCTGGTCATGGTAAGCAGTGTGAACTATTTTTCCCTCATCCATTGTATTGGTGATATTCAGATTTAGTAATCATGACCTACCCTTGATGAAGCCCAACCCGGTTGGGCCCAGTGTCTGGCAGTTTCCTATGTCATTTATTGATCATCTCTATGATTATTCTTTCCATGATTTTGCATATAATCCTAGGGAGACTTCTGAGTTTGTAGTTTCTGTGGTCTATTGATGTCCTCCCCGTTTTGTTTTTCATGTTACACAGCCTCTCCACTCAAACACTGGCTTAATGTCAACAGTCTGTAACTCTCAGGGATCTGTGGAGGAGCACTTTAACACCACCCTGTCCCAGACACAGATAGTCACTGAGCAAGTGTTTGGTGTACTCAGAGCTTGTTTCTGTTGCCTGAATGACTTGTAGAAAACCCTTAACTATGAGCCTGTTACTGCATGCAAGATGCTTACTGCCTGTTGCATTCCACACAACACAACCATGCTCTAGCATCACAGCCAGCCATCAATAGTGGCAGTGCAGCTCCCACTATCATTTGTCACATCAGTGCTGGTAGAGAAGCTGGGCTGCCACTGGCAGTTCCACTGCAAACACTCTAGTAGTTCTCTGTATGATAATCATTTGTGCAGGTGAAGTAGCAGTATCTAGTCCACAGCTGTGAGCTATCACATTCAGTACATGACAGTGAAAATTTATTCATATGATACTCAATGCATGCAGTGTTACTTGTGGTCAGCTTACAGTGTACATCAGTCATATCTCCACATATCATACACAGTTCTGTTTGTCATATGATGTTATCATCATTTATTCAGTGGTCAACGGCACAAGTGTTATTTTTACTGGCAGAGTTTACATAACATTTAAAGGAGTAGGTGTTACGAAAGAGGTCTATGGTTATGCTCCGAGTGTTACTTACTGAAGTTGTGTTTACCTGTTAAAAGAAATGTATTTGGTTTTCCATCTTGTAATTCATCTTTGCAGGTAGAAGGAATAAGTGCAGCATTTGCCTCTTGTGCAGGGTGACTTCTTGAATGAGGTCTGTGTTACTATGGTCAAAATTTAACTTGAGTATGAAAGGCATCACAGACCATGTCCCCCAAAGATAGTGTGGGAGATGGTCTCAGAAATTGTAGGCAAGTGCTAGCATGTGAGCTTGATGCCAAATTGCTGTGATTATGGGATCTACTGGATGGAGAGAAACCTCATTACACTGATAGAAGAGTGCTGCAGGACCAAGATCTGATGACACCTAATTGCCTTCTTATTCTGGGAATCTGCATGAATGCAAGCAGTACATTCTTGGGATACCCATGGTGGATGGTCTACTCATCCACCACACATTTGGACACTCCCTTATCCACGTCCAGCTGTGCCCCCACTGTGTGCATGGTAAGTCCTTAATAGTGTGCAAATGGAGGCTGACATGATGATATGTGTGCAACCATTCTACATGGTATTGCATGGCAATGGGGTCATCATGGCATTGTCTGCAACCTCCATCATTTCCATGCAGTGGTGAAATTCCTCATGTATGCCATGTGTGATACTCATTTGTGTAAGTGAAGTAGCAGCATCTAGTCCACACCTGTGAGCTATCACATTCAGTACATGACAGTGAAAATTTATTCATATGATACTCAATACATGCAGTGTTACTTGTGGTCAGTTTATAGTGTACATCAGCCATATCTCCACATATCATACACAGTTCTGTTTGTCATATGATATTAGTTATCATCATTTATTCAGTGGTCAATGGCACAAGTGCTATTTTTACTGACATACTTTACATAACATTTAAAGGAGTAGGTGTTACTAACCATCTCTACCTGACTAACAGTGGCAATAACCTGGGCCTGAACTATGTCACAGAACATAGACAGCTTGGCAGACAAGACCTTGTATGTCTCTGGAGCTAACTGTGGAATATGTCTTTACCTGACACTCCTGTATTGAGGTGAAGCTGTGGGTATGTCTCCCTCAGAAATGGTAGTGCCTTCATCAAGAGGTTCATGCTATGCACAGGAAGCTGGTATTGATTTTCATGTTGTCCTGCACTGATATAATGTTATTTCCTCATCATGCTGAGTGTGTTATCTTGTCCCATTGCCAACGTTCCTATCCACCTGATGTAGGATAGATGGCCCTGCCAGTAAACTTTGTGACTGTATTCCACTGTCTTGAGGCTGTGTCATAAGAAAGTGAGTTATGGCATTATTGTCAATAGCCACTCTGTTATCAACACCATCCTGGGGTGGTGCAGTGCAACATTTATTTTTTTCTGGTGCTGACCTTGTGAAAAAAAATATGTCAAGATGTAGCTAATCTGGCCTGTGACTGTTACATATGATTTTTTCTTAAAGGTATGATTCCTCACATATCATGCAGTATCTGTTTGAGCTGTTACACCTGATGCTGATGGAGTACCTGATGATGAAACATTTAAGAGTTATCTGTACACAGGTACCATGCCAAGTACACCTAGCCTAAAATTAGTGATGCCAGCCAAGCACTAATCTTCTGCCCTGCGTACGTATTGATGCTGAAGGTAATAGTGTCAATATCAACTTGAATAATTACTGCAGCACTCTTCTCTGCATCAAAGTCATCAGCATTTGTTATAGGTAGAAGTACTGCTCATCAATTGTTAAAGTCTGTAGTGTTGAAGGTCAACCACTAGTGTTGTTTTCTGCCCAGCCTTTATCCTGGCATGCCCACCAAGTCATTAACTCTTTTCCTACAGTGTGCCAAGGTATGGGGCCAGACAGAGTTATGCTATACCCTAGACAGTGCAGCTCATACCTCTACATGCCATTCTGAACCTTGACCTAGGAAGAAGCAGTCCATTAAAGTCCAGAACTGTGAACAAAGATGATCTGTAAGAGACCAAGATTCTTTTTTGTCTGCTAAAGACATCATACCCGCAAAAAGGTGAAAGATGCCATATTTGGCATTGCATAGAAAAAAACTGAAATTTGTTCAGAGTTTGGGGATCACTTGACTTCATTGACAAGGATCACCTGCTCTGGAATGCAGAATCACCACAGGTGCAATGATCTCTACTGGTAGGGGAGTGACGACCTGCAGAGCTTAAAGAAAGTACTGCAACTATTTAAATGTGTTACACAGATTGCTTTGTGGTTATAAGTGCTGTAAAAGTTTGTAGGCATATCACAGACATTTTAATCTACATGCTGAGAAACTTTTCATGTATCTTGCAAATTATACCATTTTTGTTTTATTATGTTATAAACTGCATTTCATTAAGATTGCTGCATGCCATTTATTCTATTAGCTGTACTGGTTTAACATGCTCATAACTCATTTTCCCTTGTTAAATTTTTTGTCAGAACTGTTTTTTAAATATGTTATTTAGATGTTGCATTATCAAGGGCCATTTCAGCATCTTCCTCTGAAAGATGTTAAATACTCTTAATGATGTATTGGAGGTTTCCAGAACATTCCTCAAGCTCTGCAAATACTACACAAAGAGGTGCCACACCCCTCATAAGGGGACACATTTATTGGACTAAAGCTTTGCATTAATGCAAACTGCAAGGCTTTAGGATCTGATTAATGAAATATAAAAATAATAATGAATGTGTAATTATAATAACATATAAGTGCTACCAATGCAAAATAGTCTTATTAAAAAGTGAACATTAATGGTTTATTCCTTGGACAGTGGACACTTGAAAGATGTATATAGGCTAAGTAACACCTGCAAGACTGCTCTTGCTGAAACTGACCATCTGCTGAGGTTGCCATAGCAGCAGAAGTTTCACAAATACATAGATGAATAACCCAAGACGTGATTCCCCCCAGTAAATGTATTTGGTGTCGCTGAATGTAACAACTGCAGAAGTTCAGTACTGCCTGTAACAAATTATTTTCAGCTGCACAACATTCCCTCATGTTACAAGAGGCATGACTGACATTATTTATTTATTTAGTTAGTTAGTGAGTTAGTTAATTATTGACTTTGCAGGGTGGATCCCTTCTTTACTTTATAGGCAGAATTCTGACATAGCTGTTTCGTTATATTCCATGCTGGAAGACTTTGCTTGTCATTATGGCAACCTCAGCAGATAGACAAAAGGATAAAGCATGGGACTCATGGCTTCACAATAAAACACAAACTAATAGACAAGCATTCCTGGAATTAAGGAACAAAGCCAAAAAAACAAATTAGGGCAGACAAAATTATACTGATATCCAATCAAAACACAAAACAAACCCACAAAGGTTCTGGGCTGCCATCAATAAAATCATGCAACCAGGATAAAACAGAACACCACCCCCAAACATTGATACCTCCACCAATAATATTTCCACTCAAGTCAACCGACACTTTACCAAATCCATTCTAGATCTCACTAAAAATAATACTCCTACTACACATCCAAACCTGCCATCCTCACCCATATACCAATACTGCTTCTTATTACAACCTGTTCCCACTAGCACAATATATAAATATCTGAATAAACAGAAACCCACAACCCCGGCTGCTGATAAATTGCTGGCAGAGTATCTCAAGATCACAGCCAAAGCCATCTCCTATCCCGTCTCCCTGTTAATCACTCTTTGTCAGAACAACATGTCCGACCACTATGTAAAATGTCATATATAATACCATTTCACAAAGGGGGTAACCTCTGGGACCATCTAACTACCGACCGATTGTCATTGTATCTCCCCTGTAAAAAATCCTTGAAAAATGCATATATTCCCAAATAATTAACTACCTTCTTGCTGATAAACTGCTGACCAGCACCCAACATGGATTCTGTCATAATCCCAGTACCACCACAGCCCTTATTAGCTTACCAATAATGTAAACCAATACTGAAACAATTGCAACCTTGTCTCCACTGTCTTCCTAGATCTCTCCAAGGCCTTTGATACAGTCTCCCATGCCAAACTACTTACTGCACTCTCCAAACCTAATCTAAGCCACTGCACTCTAACCTGGTTCCAGTACTACCTATCAAACCCCCAACAGGCAGTAAAATGGCAAGATTCCTTATCTCCCTCCTACCTGTAAACTTAGGACCCCCCCCCAAAGATCCATCCTTGGCCCTCTCCTCTTCACCATATTTACCAATAAACTTCACAAAGCAACCCTGCATGCCACCCTGGTCAAGTACACTGATGACTCCACCCTAATCTCTTCCACCACATTGTTCCCTGAATGCCAGAAATTAACACAAAATTACTTTGCCAATGTTGATACCTGATTAGCCAACTCTCAAATAATACTTAACCCAAAAAAAATCACAGCTAATGATATTCTATCCTACAAAAGCCATAGACCCCATTCCTCCATTCTCAATATACTCAGTTAACAACACCCCTATCATACCTGTCTCATACGCCAAACTACTAGGAGTTATTATAGATCACAACATGAAATTCGATATGTATATTGCACATACCATAAAAAAAGTTCATAAAAAACTCAGAACCCTATATAGATGCAAAAAGTATCTCACCAACAGCAGTAAAGCTATCATCGCTAGAACCTACCTAGTCTTCACATTTCTCTATGTCGCCCACATACTCATCAACCTAAATAAAACAGACTTAATCAAACTAAACACTTGCTGCAATAAAAAGTTTGCTACTGACTCTCCCTACAGTACACATCACTGTGTAGCACTCAAGCAACTTTCTTGGCTAGAATTACCAAACCTGCTCACCTTTAACTAACTTACAGTAGCCCACCAAATACTATATAATCCCGATAAAACTCCTAAATTACAAGGACTACTGAATATCTACTCCAACAAATGCCCACTAAGATCCACCAACAAAGCATTAGTCAACATAACTAATAGCAAAAATAGCTTCAGGGACTCTCTCTTGTCTTCTTCTATTGCAAAACCATGGAACAGCATCTCCCTAGAAATCAGGACCACAGAAAACAAAAACAATTTCAAAAAAATCCTCCGGTTCCATTTATCTAAGTCTTGGATATGTAACTGTACAGACCCTGGGTAGCTCCCCCCATAATAGCTCTATAAGACACTCTCTACATAACTGTATTCAATTATATTCTTCTTACACAATAGTACTCTCGTCATAATAGTGCTCAACTATACTTAGTCACTATCAACCCTTCACTACCACCCTCCATTACATAATGAAGCTCTCCAACTGCTTAAGTAGAACTATATACTCCTACAAGAGAGTGCAGCCTTATCCCACTGTATATTAATATAAATTGCTTGTATTGTGTCATTGTTTTGTAAGCAAATTGCAAATGTAGCATCATAATGCATCTTTATCCTATGCTGATGTTATTGCGTAAGTGTACATCACCTCCTTTCATTTGTTCTGTACTTAAATGACATGTATCTATTGTACTAACCATTGTATTAATGTAATCATATATATCAGAATGGAATGCCCAACAACAGTATTGTATGTTTGTGTACTTTATTGTATGTTTATCATACGCAGATATTACTTTGTTCTTTACTTAACTTACCTGTTATATTTTCTGTACTAACCATTGTGGAGCTTTTCTCCCTGGACATCCACTGAAAAATGGCTTCTTGCCCAGTCAGACTCTCCCAGTAAACAAATGTAAAAATAAATAAATAAATAAATAAGTACAACTTACAGATTTACATGTTACATTTTTTTTAATAACAAAATAATGGTTTGTTTGTCTTTTCCTGGTTAGGGGTCACCACAGCGGAACTCCAGTCCACTAATGATTGGCAGTAGATTTTTATGGTGCCGAGTTGCCAGCCTAATGCCCAGCCTTCAGCGAAGGCATGCCCATTCACGCATGTCTTTCGTAGGCCACTTGACTGCGGGGAGGTTCTGCATACTCCACACAGAAGGAACTCCAGCCGAGAATCAAACAGGAGAACCTCTTGCTGTGAGGCAAGAACGCTACCGCTGTACCACCACGCCATATAACAAAATAATGGTATGCCGTATAAATTGCAGGATAAGCAGGGTGGGAAAGGTGTTTGCATAGTCAAAGCTGGGTGGGGAAACCTTTCACAAACATTAACTATTACTTTTAAGCACACAGACCATTACTTTCAGGTTCATTCACCCACTCTTTTCTTAGGTTTTACAAGAAGAAGAAAATAAGAGTTATGTATATCAGATCATAGGAATTTACTAGGCTAATGACCCTAGGGCCCTTACAAACCTAGCCAAGCTCTGCCTTTGTTTCCATAAGTAGAGACACAGGTGGAACCCCCGGGGTGAATTTACAGTTACCCATCCAATCATCCACATTGTGCTTGAAGAGGGTCAAAGAGCTGCTTTGTTTACATGAATTGGGAGTCTGTTCCACAGGTGTAGTAACCTCTGGAGACAAACCTTTCCTGCCAGCAGGTTCTATTAATGTCACATACCATGTTAAGGTCTTTACAGCAAGTAACCCATGAGCCATTGGACTTACGGATATGCAATATTTCCAGTAAAGCAGAGTCAGAGATTGCCTTATGTGCAAGGCAGAGATCTCATCTGAGTAGTTTGTATGAAATGGAGTAAATTGACAGTGATTTCAGCAGATCCACATAGGACAGATGCTGAATACCTTGAGTTCTCCTTGTGAGGAACTTTTCTGGTTTCTTCAATTGCTGCAGGAGCCTGGAAAGGTACATACCGATAGGTGCATTGTACTCAATTATTGGCTTGATGAGGGAAGAGTACAGTGAGGTTATAACTTCTTTTTTTTCTGGAGGCAATGCCCTTAATTATGAGATGAGAAATACAGAATGCCCATCTTACCACTGTGGAGACATGGTGATCATCAAATGTAAGGTTGCTGTCAAGTTGTGTGCCCAGGTGTCTCCTTAGGGTGTTTCTATTAATGTTGTAGTTAGCAGAAACATTGATCTTACTGAAAGGGATGATAATACATTTTTATGCACTGAGTTTAAGGCCATCACTTTGGCACGATTCATTTGTTTGCGTAAGACAAATATTAAACACATACTAAACATCTTGGTGTTATTATTGATGACCAATTAAAAATTGGTACCCGTATTCAGCACTGTATCAAAAAGACCAATCAAAAACTCGGCCTATACTACAGACATAAAAATATCTAGCCCCTGGCTCTAGGCAGAAACTAGCTCAGGCCTTCCTCCTTCCGTGTCTACTTTATGCCTCCCCCATCCTTTCACATCTACAATCTACCCTTCTGGCTAAACTTGGTCAATCATACTATAGTGTTGCAAGATTTGCTAGTTACCAACCCTACAAATCTCATCACTGCCATGCACTAAAACAACTCCAGTGGCCTTACTTCCCCCAGCACCTGCTTCACTCCTAGCTGCAAATGACTCATATTCTGTTCTTAAAACCCCTTTCCTGTCCTGCTCTATCCTCACTAATATCACATTATACTCCTCCCAGAACTCTTCGCAGCTCTGACCAGCTCCTTCTCGACACCTATAAAACAAACAGAAACATTGATAAACTTTTTTACAAATATAGTATTTCCCATGCATGGAACAAACTCCCCCTTAACATCTGAATAATTTCTAACATAAATCTCTTTAAATCCAAACTTAAAAAAATTCTCCTAAATGCTAACACCTGTTACTGCAATGATCCCACTTAAATCTTACCTTATCACCATACTACCTCACACTTTTAACACCCACCTATTGCAAATGTCCTATCTCATTTCAATCTCTTTCTCCTTTTGTTAATTAAAATAAATAAATAAAATTCTAACTTTTGCACTGCATCTTACACACATTATTGTAATGTTTATGTAAACTTTATTTTCAGGCCTTTTGTAAATTTTTAATGTTCTCATGTAAAGCACATCATTGCAATGTTTTCATAAAACTTCATTGTCAGATGTTTTTCTTTTTTGTAACTTTGTAATAACCGGCACAGAGAGAAACAAACTGGAACCAAGAACACTCTCTGTATGCTGAAAAAACAAGAAAGTCACTCGAATGATGAAACACAATTTATTCCATGGTATGATAAAAACTTCACAGCATTAGCAGCATATACAAAAAGTAAAAACTGTATACTCCACAGTAACACAATATCCACAGTCAAGCGCTTTTGTCCATCCGGACTTCTTCAGAACTGTGAAAGTAACTGAACATTCTCTATTTAAAAAGACATCAACCAATCACTGTAAAATTTAAATAAAATATGCAAATAACATTTTTTTAAAAAAAATAATAACATACTTTAAAACACTCTGATTTTGTTATATATACACATTAGTGTTGAAGTTAATATACCCTGGAATCAGAGTTTTTGTGCCTTGTATTTTAATTCAGGCTTAAGAGAAATAAAATCATTTAATCCTGGTACAGCATTTGAATTATAACGTAGCTGCCATTTCATTTCAGCTCTTTCTAAATCATTCTTCCAATCTCCACCCCTTATATTCTTTGGCACAACTTCCAGAATCCCAAAAAGAAAAGTATGATTAGGGTCGGTTTTAATATGCCTATATAACCCATTGTTGTCATCCTGTTTTCTAGTATCATAGAGGTGCTCATATATCCTCTTTTTTTCATCCTCTCAGTTTACCTATGTAAAATGTACACCACCCCATTTGTATTACAGGTACCCTTTACCAACTTAATTTCAAAACTAGTCCCTTCGATGTGAACTACAGGGGATGTCATAATGTGCCTGCAATATTCACAGGCACCACATTTCATCGTACCTTTTGTACTTGTAAAGGGTTTAGAAATAGAAGGTTCTAATAAAATTTTCATATTATTGTTGGTCCTGAATATAACTGTTGGTTCTGATCTGAGAATTTCTTCCATCTCTCTATTTCCTTTAAACAGTAACCAGTTTTTCCTTAAATAGATTTTATCTCGTTACTGTTCTCACTGTAAGTATAACCATTGATGGGGTAAAATCCCCTCTAGGTTGAGTGTTATTTTCATTCTCATCATGTAATTTAGCACCCAACAGTGGTTTATATCTTACCCCCCATTCACTTATTACTTGATGACAAATGTGTAGCACGGATTCATAAGGGTACTTCCTTTCTACAAAAAACCTACCAATTTACTCATTTATAACTTAACTAATTCTAAATTTGAGCACATCCTTGCAATACGGACCATTTGGCCCTTTACTATATTCCTCTTTATATACAATGGATGGCTACTCTTAAATTCTAAATAATCATTAGAAAATGTAGGTTTTCTATAAATCCTTGATTCAAAACAGTTATTTTCAACATTCTTTGACAATGTAAAGTCTAAATAATCAATCTTATAAACATTACAATTACCTGTGAATTTAAAATATTCACAACAACTGTTTAAATAATTGATTGTTTTCATGTTGAACATTATTTTTCCACAAGATAAAAATGTCATCCAGGAACCTTAGATAACTAATCCAGCAGTCCACAAAGGGAGTATTATGTATATACTGTTCCCCCCAACCCACCATAACCAGATTTGCAAATAAGGGTGCTCAGCTAGTACCCATAGCAACGCCACATATTTGTCTATAAAATTCCCCCTCAAAAAAGTTGTTTTTCAAAACAATCTCCATCAACGTCATCACAAAATTCATCATAATGTTACATAATGAAGTCCTTTCCAGTAATACTCTATGAAAATATTCCAGCCCTATTTCATGGGGAATTGACGTGAAGAGATCTACAACAGCAGTAGTACTCATTTTTTATTCGACTTAGAAAGTCCCAGGAGTCATTAAGAATATAATCAACAGTTCTCAAAGATTTTCTTACCACTCGGTCAATAAACACACCAAGTGAATATGTTGAACTATTTTGACTAGTAATTATTAATCTATAGGGGGATCAATGATGTTTTTGGAATTCCAAATACAATAGGTACTTTGGATTGTTATTAATCAGGAATTCAAAAACCTCTTCACTTATGACTCCTTGAAATAAGGAATCTTCTAATGTTAACTGAGTTTTCCTATGTGCGATGTTAACTTCATTTTTGGAAATGCTCTCATATTTACCTTCTTCCTGTAACACGGTAAATATTTTAGCATTATAATCCTCAGTAGTCTCTACTACCATACCTCCTCCTTTGTAAGGTTTCATACATCTCAACCCTTCATTTCTCCGTAACTTTGTCAACAATTCATTCTCTTCCCTATTTAAATTGTATTGTTTAATGATGTCGTTTTAAATAGAGATTGTTCATTTACTTCCACAGTTCTGAAGAAGTCCGGATGGACGAAAGTGCTTGACTGTGTCTGGAGCTTTTCCTCCGTCGGTCTCCACTGAAAATGGGCCGCTGGCTCAGTTGGACTAACCTGGTTAACAAATGGTAAATACATAACCAGTCATCAGCAAACTTTGTAAGCCACAGACCTTTAGTTTTTCTTTGTACTTTGGAGAAATAGATTCTGAGCAGAAGTGGTCTCAGGACTGATCCCTGTGGAACACCACTGGTTATGGGTCTGCTGTTGGAGGTGGATTTCCCTATTTTGACTGTATGGGTTCTATTGGTGAGTCAGTTAGCAACCCACCTAATGATATAAAGGTTGATACCTAGCTGGGTGAGTTTGTCAATAATGCCCGAGTGGGGAATAGTGTCAAATGCCACAGTTTTCCCCTCATCCAGGTCTCTGGTGACTGCCTCATAGATGTCCTCCAGGTTTAACAGGCATGATCGCCCTTTGACAAATCCAGACTCAATAGGGTCGAGTGTTTGGAGATTACCTATATATTTTTTTATAAGGTCCATGATGATTCACTCCATGGTCTTGCAGATAAGTCTAGTCAGGCTTATAGGTTTATATTTCCTGGGGTCAGTGGAAGTATTTTCCATTCAGCTGGGACAAAGCCAAGTGCTTAGATTATGACTGAAAAGGGTACCCAATGATGTTGCTAATTCTTGTTGGAGCTCATGAAGAACTCAGCCTGGGATATTATCATGTCCCATTGATGCTGTGCTTTTGGTCTTAGAGAGGACATTTATGACCTGCTGTCTAGAGATACAAGGTAGGAATAGGTAGGAGGAATGTCATGGAGTATGTGTGGGGGGGACAGGGGAGTGAAGTTTTCACAGAACCTGTCAGCTAACAGGTTTGCTATGTCCACAGGCTCAGTGTATGTGGCATCATTAGCTACCAGTCTGGCACAAATCTGGGTCTTACCTTTTAGGCTATAGATGTAATTAAAGAACACCTTATGATTGTCCTTAGTTGAGAATGCTAATTTGGATTCATAGTTTGCTTTGGAGGACTTCACAAGAAGTCTTATTTGCTTGTTTAAGCTGAGGAGAGAGTGCTTCCAGTTTAGGGCACACTCCCTCTTACTTTTGGACAACAACGTCTTCCTCTTATTATCAAGCCTGTTAATAGCAGTTGTCCACCAGGCAGGTTTGCTCTTCCTTGAAGAGCTTGTTTTGGTCCTGTCAGGTACAGCCATGTAAATGCAATTATACAGGTGCTTGTAGAAAGCATTGGTTTACGACTCGGCATAATTGCTAGTTACATCTGAGGGGGGAGGTGCAGTGAAGCTATTTATAACATCCATTAGAAGGTTCTGCTTGAGAGAACTGTTTTTAATGTAGTTGCTGCTGGGGGTGGGGGTGGGGGGTTCAGTGTGATAGTTACTTCAAATGAAACTGATTGTGGTCAGGTCTGACAATTGAAGACCTCATAGTGAGGGTGCTAAAGTGATTCTCCCATATTGGTAAGCACCACATCCAAGATGTTGGCCCCCCTAGTTGGGGTGTCCACCAAATGGTCCAGGGAGTTGGACTTAATGAACTCAAGAAACCTTTGGGCAAGTGAATTTGAGCAAGAGTAATTTACCCAGTCAATGGATTGATAATTAAACTCACCCAGAACCATGGTGTTTGGGTGTATATTGATGGATTCCAGTAGATCCAAGTAGGCTGAGTGGATGTCTTGATTCATGAAGGGGGTCCTGTAGTTGGCAATGACTTGAATAGGTATCCTACCAACAGTTACTTGCACCTGAAGTGTCTCCAGGGAATCATACTATTTAACCAATCTGGAGGTGTATTTATCTTTAATGAATACTAATACGCCACCTCTTAGTTTTCATGCCTCTCATTCGTGGTTTGAATGTGTGGTAGGAGGTGTAACCCAGTATGAATGGGATGCTCTCCACTGCCTGGAACCAGGTCTCCATGACTGTACAGATGTCAGAGTCTTCTAAAGTGGGGACTGCTTCCAGTGAGTGCTGTTTCATGCAAAGACTCCTAGAGTTTAGCAGCATAACGTTGATGTTGTTTTTGATAAACTTTTTACATCAATAATTTTGTCCTTGAGACATTGCCTAGAAAGGCACTATGGGGTTGGCAAGAGCCTTTTCCAGTAGCCAAAATCCCAGGGTTGACAGATGAAGACCATCTCTGACAAAGAATAGAGGTCTATCGATCATGTCATCCCAGGCTGATAGAAACTGGATCCATTTAGAGTAACACCAGAAACTAAGCCAATTATTGAAGTCAATGATTTTATGTTTATATTGTGGCATCATCCTAGGTGAGGGTAATATGTTGCTCAAGGCTAGGAACATACCTGCCTATGACACATAATCAGAGAGCTCAATCATGTCTCTTCACGTGTAGTCCAGGGAGGTGCATCTCAAGTCATCAACATCAACTTCTAGCTAAAATTATTGAGAAATGTGTACACATACAACTCATGCACTACCTCACACAGAACAAGCTGTTGTCCAACTTTCAATATGGCTTTAAGCCACACCGCAGTACTACTTCTGCCCTCCTCTCTTTCTCTAACGTCATTAACCACAACTGCAATAATAACAAACTATCCTCAGCACTCTTTCTAGATCTATCCAAGGCTTTTGAAATGGTTGATCACAAAATGCTTATAAATATCTTGAAGGCCTTCTCCTTAAACACAACCATGCACTCCAATGGTTTCAGTCCTACCTGCAGGGCAGGCAACAGGCAGTCCTATGGCAAGACAAGCTATCATCTCGCCTACCCATCTCATTAGGAGTCCCCCAGGGCTCGATACTAGAACCCCTTCTTTTCTACATCTTTATCAACGACCTTCATTCATTCATCCCAGATGCTACCTGCATTCAATATTTGGATGACTCTACCATGATTTGTTCTGACACCTCACCAGCTACTTTATTCACATTAACCCAAAATACCTTCAATACCGTGGAAAAATGTCTCTCCAATCAACATCTAATCCTAAACCCCAACAAAACTAAGTTGCTCCTCTTCTCTACCACATGCAGGACCCCCCCTGCCATCCTTCAACATAACTGATAACAATGGCACTATCATCTCCCCAGAAGCCCAAACTAAACTACTGGGTGTCATAGTTGATAACAACCCTAAGTTTGATGCACATATCAATCAAACTATCAAAACCATTAATAAAAAACTTGGTTCTCTTTACAGAATTAAACCTTTCCTTACCCCACTTGCTAGAACTGCAATTGCCTGTTCCCATCTGCTATCAACACTTCTATGCATCGCACCTCTATTCTCCAACTTAAACAAAACAGATCTTAATAAACTATCATCCTGCAATAACCACATTGCCAGATTTGCTACTGGCACAGCCTACCGGACACACCACTGTCACAACCTAAATCACCTAGGATGGCTTGAACTGATAAGCCTACTGCAGTTCAACCAGCTAATAGTGGCACATAAAGTCTTTTATCAAACAGAAAATACACTTGCACTTAAAATATTATCAGTCCCTACACCAGCACCCGGCCACTGTGATCATCCACTAGACTCCTAGTTCAAACATACAAATCCAACTACTCAGCTGGGGACTCTCTGTTTGCCAACTCTGTTGGAAAAATATGGAACAGACTCTCAGCTGACTTGACCCTAGAACCCTCACTAACTCAATTCAAAAACAAACTCAAGAAATACTTCAAAACTCATTGGTTATGTCCCTGCACTAACTCCGACTAGTGACCTCTTTATTTCTTAGGTGCCTTACCTTCAGCTACTTCTAACTTTTTTCTACCACTCCATTTCAGGAAAGGTCAATTGTATAACTGCTGCTCAGTGAGTCTTAAACTTGAATGTAATGTTATGTATATTTAGCTTTTTATAATAAGTTAGTACTATATGTGCTATATGCTGGCATTGCTTATAACTGTAATCTGCTTGAAACTAGCATTTACTAAATGTTCAATGTGAATTATTATTATCTTGGAGCTTTTCTTCCCAGCCCTCTGCTGAAAATGGACATGTATCCAGTCGGACAATTGCAGTCAACAAATGTAAAATAAATAAACTAAAATAAAATAAATAAATAAACATGTACTATGACCGAATAATAATGATACTTGTTGAGAGACTTCAGTGCCTGCATTATCTGATGCTTCCTGGCACCAGAAAGACAGTTGCCCATGACTTTCTCCTTGTTCCACCTGGCGAAGGGGATGTCTGTGTGCCTCACTATAAAGTTTCCTATGAGTAAGATATTTGGAGTGGACGTGTGTTGTCTTATGGGCTTTGATAGTCAGACACTTGTGTTTGTGGCATTATGTGTAATGTTTATTTTGGGTGTTATGGTTGGTTAAGTATGCATGTGTTTTGGATATCTCTGGTGTTTAGGTAGATTTTTTTGTGAGTATCTCTGCATATGTTGATCTGTTTGTATGATGTGTGTCATGAGTAGGAGTTGTGGTAGGTGGCTGACAACCAGCTCTGCATTGCTATTTATTGCACGAGAGAGCTGTGATTTCAGATTCATAATGTAGGTGCGTCTCTCACAAATGGTACAGGAATGATTTAGAAGTAGGGGGTTGTCAGTGTACATGACGCAGTTGTTACACTGCTTCAGTAGACCAATGTCAACCAGGCTGGTAGGAGAAAAGGATGGAAACTGACAGTTCATGATCTTAGAAATAATCTTGGTCTGGCTTTAATAGTTGAAGAGGGAATACAGCAGGGGCAGGTACTTGTAGGTTTAGATAAGAATAGCTCTGGTTTAGGTAATACTTGTGAGGCTAGAGATCAGGTGTCTGTAACCAGCAATCCCACTGCACAGTAGTGCACGATCTTGCACGATGGGCAAACAAACTCAAACAAGCACAAACTGGTTCAAATGGAGGCTTATTGAAAAAGAAAAACAAGAAACAGCCAAAATTCAATGTATCCAATCAAAACATCCCAAACAGAGCCTTGCAACAGCAACTCTAGCTAGATCAGTCCGAATTGTACCTCCCTCCCATGAGGGCACAGGGTGGCCTTACCAGACAAATGATTAGCTGTTTTACAAGCTCCAAAGGTCACAAACAGTACTGGATTCAGAAAAAAAATGAATCTAGTCTGTGCTAGTGTTTTGCAAGTGCAGCAAACAAGTAAAATGAACAAAACAAGAAGCTCAACAGTAATTCAGTTGTAAGAGGAATTCAATTTGCAGACAATCTAAAAAAATGCAGTAAAATACAGCTGCACAGTTTAAACAAAGATATGCAGCAAATATTGTTTTAGTTAATCAGAAATTGCAGACAGCTGAAAATAAGCACTTATCATTTGTAGTCTCTCTCTCTCTATAAAATAAAATGACATTGAATAATTACATAACTACCGATTTCAACCTATCCAGCTCTCATAATTATAGCGTCAGTACGTGATCAATAAATATAATCAATGCAATTTGATTTTGTTATACTAAATCAGCTATGTGAATGGAAATTGAGTATTACACAAATGAATAATTCTGAGGTTAAAAAATACCCAACCATGAAACAGTACTTGCCAATTATATTATTTAATTATTGAAAATTACAGAAATTAGCGTGGATGTTAAATTATAGTTAAATCAGTAGTACAAAAACAAACACTTGTGAAATGAAAACAGATCAGAACCTCAACCAGCACTTCTCAGTATTAAGTCATTATTTGCAGGATATAATTTGTTAATGGCAATTAAATATTCCAGAGTAAGAATATTGCTTTCCACATCAAAATAAATACATTTGCTATTCAACACTTAAGACCCTTGTGTTTTCTCCATCTCTCTCTCTCTTCTTTGTTTTTATATTTTTTTTCTTTGCCTTTTATTTTCTGTTTTCTGCAGGTCCAAAAGTGCCCAGGCTAGCTTGATTGCAAGCTTCTCAGGTATAGAAAGTTCACCATCTCTGCCTTCCCACATGGGGAGCACTTTACAGGGTTGAGACAGTGACTCCATCAATGTGGGCACCCTGTTGCGTAACAGCCTGGTAAGCCAGGAACACAAGCTTAAGAACCTGGTTGAGGCTACAGACAAGAGTGTGGTAGAGATGTACTGGAATCCTTTTTAATCCCTCTTCTAGTCGGTGCAAGAATCACTGTCTTTGCCTGCTGTGACCCTCCCCTCCTTCACTTTCCAGGTTTTTTCACCCAGGACCATGAGGGCAGGGGAATATTTGAGGTTCTCCAGACCAGGATGGTATCAGTCCATTGGCTTTCTTCTCTTACCTTTTTGTCTCAGCCCAATATCTGGATGTTTTATCTCTCTCTCCATCTGACACTCCACTGTAGTGTTCCTGTCTTATTTTGTCTGTCCATCATGTTTTGCCTTAAAAACTTTCTTTAACTGCTCCAAAACCCTGTTTCTTATCTACTCTGCCCTTATTCCTTCCCCAGTTTCTCTTATAAAAAGGAAAAACATTTGAAAAATGGGGGTCTATCCCTCAAAATAGTAACTGTACTTCCAACACATGGGTCAGCACATCCATGTTAATGTGTTTTTTTATGTTTTCCATGACTGCTATCTCTCCTATTTCCAAATGTCCTATCTTCCACCTTTCCAACCTTTTAAAAGCCATAGCATGATGCTCATATAAGGAGACACTCAGAGTGAAAAAAAACTTTAAAACATTTTGCAAGCTGTGGACCAGCAAAGCTGAGTGAGCATCTACTGGCACAAGATCTCACAGTGTATTCCTTACAGCTTGCTAATAATATGTGACAGCATTCAAGGATTTACATGTGGATCTTTCAGCACATAGTTAAACTTGATGTGACTTGTTTTATTCTGATTCAGATCTCAGAAAGTGTACTGGACATTCTTGCACAATAACTGAGGATTTCTAAAACAGCTCCACTTGTTTACTGTTTGCTCATTTCCTTTTATGCATCATTGAAGTGTGGGGCACTGAATACCACCGTAAATCTATCCCCTTACTAAGCCCTTACTTTAACATTTACCCACAAGCCCTTGTACAAACACTTCTAATCCTAACGTGAAAAGTTTCAGTATATCTGAAAATGTTGGCATTAGTTCCCCATATCCACACTTAGTTTACCTACATATACTCCATCTCACAGATTTGACATAATAACACTTGAAAAAACAGGCATATCATTCAAGCTGTCAAAAAAATTAAAATTCCGCAAACTGAATGTTAGCCCAATATACACAATATACTGTTGCTCTTGCATTTTTAAATAATACATCATAACAGATGTATCAATGATCAAAGTATAGTTGACATTGTGTAACTTTTGCAGACATGAAAGCTTCAGCCTTTGTTTATTTACTGTTTATACATGTACACATCTTCACTATTACAGCATCCTTTGTATATTCCTATGTGTAGAGTTATATCTGTGTTTATGGAAATTAATTTTGTATCGTGAATGTTTTGTTACTATATCTTGTATGTCTGCAGATTTTTCTCCCAAGAGCTCCATGAACCTGGACTATTCAAACTCTTAGGTCAACAAACAAACTATAAACACCACAAGATAGATTGAAAAAAAATGACAGATGGAGACAGAAAGAGATAGCACAGACAAGTATTACATAAGTACTTTACTTTTGATGAAGCTAGGAATTTATTAATCTGTGTGATATATGTGAATTTTAAAGTGCTAAAATTAAACATAATGTATATGCATTTGATGGAACACTTATTGTACTTCAGTGCACAGAGTGCGGTGATTACACTCTGATACTCAGAAAACGACAATCAGTTCATCATTACAGTGGCACGAGACCCGATCTTAACCTCTTGCTTAAGTCATTAAGGTCAGGTCTAGAGCTAAACTGTGAAATCTGTCAAAGGGGACCAGCAAATGACAGTGACAAGAGTAAAAGATTTTTTCTGCCTGCTGTTTGTACAGATACGGTATCCCTTCCTCTTACAAACTTGGAAAGTAGCTAGAATAACAAGATATATGTTCACCTGTACTTTCACTGCTCAGTGACTTCAGTCCTCTGTGATTTGTCTGAAAACCACAGACTTTAGAAGGAACAGACCAATCAAATGAGGCAAAAATCTGGGCAGTTTAGAGGCAGGGCATGGTGAGCGTAAACATAAGGAGCTGTGTTACACTGCCTTTCTGACTGTACTCACTAACTGGCTAAGTGATTTATAACTTTGAAAGCAGGCAAAACACTTACATTTTTTTTCATTCTTTTTTGCTGTAACTAGTAGTACATGGAGCAGATAAAGCTCCATGCATGACAAATAATTATAATTGAGTTTCGGATCATAACCTTCAATTATGTGTTCTCGACATGGATGCCAATATTCACCTCGAGAGCATTGCTCTCAAGGTGAGTTTCTTGACATCTATGTCTCAAACACATAAGCAGGTTATGATCAGTGACCCAATCATAATCCTCTGTATAATGTATAATATTTACTGTTTGTTACTGTTCATTATGACAAGATTAACTTAATGTATACAATTAAATAGTCATTCAAAGCCATTCTGATGAAGAAAAAAACTGCAGCAGGCAGATAATTCAAGGAAAAATGTAAAACATGTTTAAAGTCTATAGCTAAGATTCAGAGAAATTGTTTATGTGGGTGCATAAAACTAAAATAGCACACTCTATGTAGTGCAATGAAGCCCAATAGTGATTAGGTATGCACAGGAGTGATGCTGCATGACAGGTGTGAATAAGTGCTCAATGCACTGGCATGAAGCCCAATAGTGATTAGGTGTGGACAGGAGTGATGCTGCATGACAGGTGTGAATAAGTACTCAATGCACTGGCATGAAGCCCAGCAGTGATTAGGTGTGGACAGGAGTGATGCTGCATGACAGGTGTGAATAAGTACTCAATGTACTGGCATGAAGCCCACTAGTGATTAGGTATGCACAGGAGTAATGCTGCATGACAAGTGTGAATACTCAATGCACTGGCAAGAAGAAAAGAGACCACAGTATGACATTGGCAGCACCATCACAGGACATGTGACCATATGGACCCAGAAGCAGGCACATAGTATGCTCATGGCAATGCATGCCTACATGTGTAATGACATGTGACTGCAAGCTACACAGCAAAGGCCCTACTATGTCTATATTAGAAATCAAAAGGGCCACAGGCAGAGATGGGAAAGAGCAAACAGAGGAACACAAAAAAGGACTAGGGGAAAGGACACGTGGTATAGAAGTGGGAGAACAAGGATTATTTATTTATTTATTTTTGTTGGACAGGTGCCCATTTTATGATATGCAGAAGAAGGTCACAGGGTAAGGCAGGATGGAAACACATGTGTAAGAAAGAAGGTATATGGATGGTAGAAATGGCTGCAGGGCATACAAACCAAAACAGAAGACAAACACCAAATAGGGAAAGTACATATGGGGGAACACTAAAAGCAAGCAGACAAGATATAATAACAAAGGGGGAAGATGACTGAAGATGAGAGGACTGGACTGCAAACTGGGGGTGGAAATGAAATAGAAAAAAAAGAACACTGATGGGGACAGTGTGGGATGGTGATTGAATACCACATTGCATACTGATGCTAAGTGGAAGACTAAGACTTTGGTGATTGCAATCATGGCTGAGATTAGACTCACATAGCCTGCTGGTGAAGAACAGACACCTGTGTGACACTGATCATTGCACAGAGATGCACTTCAATTTGTGTGTCCTACCACTGATCTACCAAGGCAGTCAACAGGCTGTCTGCCTCCTGACATGAGCGATGCTCATCAGTGGGCAGCCTACATCCTACCTGGAGAAAGAGCATCAGTGAACCCTCTGTGTCATTCCCTCAGGATAAAGTGTCATTCCCTCAAAGGATGACCTTTGTCATTCTGCAGATAGACAAGTATGGAGACCATTGCATATGCTATAGGTGATAGTGAGGCAGACGCACAGTGAGGTGTTTGTCGCTGCACCCCATCCATTGCTGCTGAAAATAATGCATAAAATATAATTATAAATGGACAGAAGAAAAAGAGCAACAACAACAGGACAAATATGAAAAAAGGAGACATCAATAATGAGATGATCAAAACAAAAGCAATTATCTGTCAATACAAGCACTGAAGGAGTAAAACAAAGATGCAATTGCAAACCAAAGCAAGGTAGAGGCCTTACATAAATGAACTACAGAATTACGTGCACCACAAGCTGCAAGATTACATTTCAGTTTAACAGTTATGCATGTGTAGAACAGTGGCACAGTCTATGGTTGTTAGCAATATATGTGCAAGGAGCAGCAAAGATAAGAAGAACCAACCCTCGCTGAACACATAGGCCGGGTCCTGAGGAGCTGTGCTACAACACTCCAAAGGGAATACAAGTGGGGCACCTAAACCCAACTGTAATACCACAACTTGACAAATGACAGCTATTGTAAAGTGTCCCTTAGCCTGACAGTTGCATGGCCATGGTATCCCAGGTGCAACTGACACAAGCATGAATGGTAGAATGCTAAGTGTAAGCATAAGCCATGACAGGCTGATAAGGGTAATGTAAATCCTTGGCTGTGTGGACTAATAGGAGTGTAGCATTGGATGATGCTAACCCCAGCATGTCAAATGAAATGATGCCATCCTAGACAGTGATGGCACACCCACTATTCAGGTCAATCTTCATCACTGTGGTACTGTTGGTAATATATTTATTTATTAAAGTCTGATTAATGGGGTAGAGCACTGATCTCAGTGGGCAGATTTCAAGCACAACCAAGGTGATTACAATTAATTGTTAGAGTGATAAAGTCATAACTCTCAAACTCTTAACATAAAAAAAATCTGAACATAACCTAAATTAATGTGGGGACAAAGGTCTAAAAATAGGGCAGATTTTAAATATTACGCTTATAAAGTAGCTAGAATAATAGAATTTGTGTTAGCATTCATTTTATGAAGGAAATGAAGTCTGAAACTCAAATGTATGTCATTATTTGATTACTTCAATCCTCAACCGTTTGTCAGAAAATCACACAGTTTATGAGGAACAGACCAGTAATCTTCTTCTTCTTCTTTCAGCTGCTCCCGTTAGGGGTTGCCACAGTGGATCACCTGTTTCCATTTCTTCCTGTCCTTTGCATCTTGCTTTGTCACACCAACCACCTGCATGTCCTCTCTCACCACATCCATAAACCTTATCTTAGGCCTTCCTCTTTTCCTGTTACAACATTATATTATATTATTATTATTATATTATATTACTGGAACAGACCAATAATATGAGGCAAAAATCTGAACAGATGAGAGGTATGGATACAATGATGCCAAAAACAATTGAATTCACACAAAAACCCAATACTGAATGATTATTTATAGTCAATAGAGTGACCTTTTGCAGAAAACAGATGAGTGTAATAATGTAAACATATAGAAGTGTGTAAAATGTACAAAGGAGAGAGAGTGGGAGGGGAGGTGAGGGCATTGATGAGGTGGATGAGACGCAGAAGAAAAGGTTGGGAGACATAAGTCAACAGATGAATGTCTGGTGCTAGGAGCAGCAGAAAAACAGTTTCACTTGCATAGGTTGGAGGGTATATGACACATAAAGCAAATCTGTAAGCAATGAGAAAAGTAATTAGTAGCACCACAAACATGGACAGTGGAGCAGATAACTAAGAGATATACAGGCACAATGCCAATTCAATGTACGTACCCCAATACCTGAGCATGTGTGAATGCCTCCTCTTGCATAGAAGTCTATGTTTCTCAGTCTCACCTGATGCTGAATAGCAGACACATCCGTACATACCCATCCCATCCCCCACACAAAAATCCACATCAATGAACACCTATGACTGCATATAACTGTACCAGAACACTTCCCTTTGCATAAGCAATAACCTCATATACATACTTAGTTTAGATCTCTGTCCTGCTCTCCCCTTAACCTGTTCTTCCCATTGGCAGAGAAGAGCAGGGTGGCAGCACTTCATGTCTTTGCAACAATTATGGCACTGCCAACCAGTACAGGTGATGTCCATGGCATACCTAATTACTTATGCAAGACAGTGCAATGTAGCTACTTTGTACTCGGTGGCCCCCTCATAGAAGTTTTGCAATAGATGTTCATGTTGGTGCCAGTGGAGGAGGCAGAAAAATATTTTTGTCTCCCTCTTACTCCATATAGAAGCCCTTCCAAATATGGGCCCTCCAGAGGCCGTAGACCCATAGCCAGTCTACAGGTTGATAATATGAAGAAAATAATAACAGATTTGTATTGATTCACACTGTGGGATGCATATGATACGTATCAATGAGCAGGTGGCAGCATGACGTAACCCAATGCCACAGCAGAGTTGTGTGACAAAATCAGACATACACAGTGTGAGGGACCAGGAACATTGGCTATATGAGGTATCCAGCTTGTGCATGCTACTTTCATCTACAAGAGCTTGCTAGCATGTTGCTAATCTCAGCATTGTATTCTCATGGTATTCCAAGGGGATGTGAGGTGGATTAAAAGACCCCTTTTCAGTCTACAATGCATGATCGTGGGCATGCATGAGCCCTATAGTTTTGTCATGGGCTGACATGCAGTATCCTAAATCTGTGATTCAGAGGCATTTAACCTAAATTGACCGCTTAGCATAGTTGCTGCTCTACAAGCCCCAAGTGCAATGTAAACAGCTATGGAATAGTGTGTGAAACTGAGAGAAAATAATTACAGTGGTCTACATCTGTTGTGTAAGGGTTCACAGGCAAGTGGCTAATAGGAAGGGCAAAATGATATGTATATATTTTTTTTCTTGGCGGTGTTGCTCCACAACCATTGGTTGATAAGAACTGGCACAAACAGGGAGGGTGGAATTTATGAAGGAGACATGACAGGGCATGAGTGTAGACATCAGTAGTCCACTATTTGCCTTTAGAGCAATGTGAATGAGATATGACAGGGCATGAGTGTAGACATCAGTAGTTCACCATTTGCCTTTAGGGCAATGTGAATGTGCAGCTCAGACAGAGAAGCCCCTGTTGTAAAATGTGTGCATTCCAACAGATTCGACAGGCATCTGAGTGTCTTCACTGCTTTTGTTAGGTCAGGGATAATGCCATTACCATCTCTACTACTCCTTTGCCTCAGCCATGCATTATGGCTTGACAGCAAGCTGTCAGAATGCACACATTCTACAACAAGTGGTTTGTTTTGGTATGCAGTGGCTGGGGTGGCAGGGCAGGCTGGGAGAGGCACACATGATAAGTGATACAGGCCATGGGTTAGCATATAAGGTACTCATTGATGGATGGCAGGGTGCATGTGACAATGTAGCTTGTCACCATGCTTCCTTACCGGCCTGCTATGGGACATGTTCTGTGATACTGACACGAGGCACCCTTTGTGACCAGTATTGTTTTGTGTGTGTGTGTGTGTGTGTGTGTGTGTGTGTGTGTGTGTGTGTGTGTGTGTGTGTGTGTGTGTGTGTGTGTGTGTATGTGTGTGAGAAATATAGATGCTGCTGCATATATTTAAGCTCACTCATTAATTATAGGTGCATCTCCACTTTCACAGGTACATTATGGTGTCAAAGCAGCAGAAGTTCCTCAAGAAGCTTTCCCAGGCATTGGCTGATGTACTCTTTAAGCACATTCAGTGAATCCTGATCACAGGAAAGACTGCTTGGCACTTCTGGGAATATGTGTGGCATAAGCTGGCTACAGATGTCAACACAGTCAGTAGTCACAACACATAAGCCCAGCAGGTCTATCACAAGGTCAGTGATATGTTTATTTATGCCTGGACAAAGCCCCACACCACAGAATGAAAGAAGATGGCTATAGATAGGGGTCCATTGTCACAGACTACTCTTATGGACACAGAGGAATTCCTGGGATGCTTGTCTGGGGAGAGAGAAAATACTCCAATACCTGGAGATAATCCGGATTTTGAAGCTGAAATGGTCACATTATCATTTGTGTCTGTCATGGATGCCTGAGTTTGGAATTTCCATTGGACAGCAATATGCTATTGTGATTCGCCAGCTATATGAGCTCATAGATGCTGAACATTGCCCTATCTCTCCTTTAGGCACATCAGATGCAGGCATGGAGGCATACAGCCAAGGTATGTTTGCTTACATTTGATGTATGCACTACTGTCTGTACTATTGTTTCAGTTCTGAGAAGTCAGATTGTGACATATTAGCTGTGTTAAACACAGATGTTTACTCATCTGTTTTCACAGGTGTTATGGCTATGTGGACCTCCACTGTGGAACAGAGCATTGGAAAATGGAAATGATGGTGGCCTGAGGCTAGCCCATGAAGGCACAGTGCCACTGTCAGCAACAATAACTGTGGTGGGTACACTACCACCTACACCTACTGACAAACCTGTGTTGGGATCCAGCCCTACTTCACCAGTACCCATAGAAGGAAAGGTCAAGACCAGCATCCCTAAACATGAAGCACCTTCACCCTCCTGCTCATGCAGCAGCAGTTGGCATTATCACAACCACAGAGTGTGAGGACAATAGTCAGACACAACAGATCAGTGGTAATCAATGTCAAGGCTTACTGTCATGTCTGAATTTGATGTCACAATGGGCATTATACAATGGATGTGCAGGACAGATGTTTGGGCACAGATGGATGCCACTAATACTATGGCAGAGATGATAGATGTACTAAATGACCTATGTGATGACATATATAAGGCTGTGCAATAGATTTTTCATGTCTATATTACAACATCAAAGCTTTAGTTAATTGAATAACTAAAGCTCAATCTTGTAATATCGACAGCTAAAATTGTCGAACGGCTAATTCAACCAAGGGAAACACTTCTCTTGGCCGAATCAAAAAAAAAACTTTATATCCGAAATCAACTGGGGGCTTCACACCCTCCTACCTAAATATACCAACTCCGAGATCACTCCAAATTGGAGAAATAGGTATACTCCACATAACAGCCAAGGGAAGTGCTTCTCTGGGTTAAATCAGCCGTTTGACAATTTATGGTTTCAATATTACAAGTTTGAGCTTTACTTATTCGATTAAGTAAAGCTTCAATTTTGTAATATAGAATTGATTTCTCAAATGATTGATTTATTGTTCAGGCATCTGAGGATCTTCACGTCCTTCCCGGGGCTATCTGCTTCTATAGATCAGGGCTAAACACATTACCATCTCTACTGCTCATCTGCCTCTAATGTGGGTACATTCCATAGGCCAGGTAGACCAAGGTCACTTACTACTTCCTCCTCCACACCACTAACCAGTGGGGATCCTGGTGCTATACTGTGTGTCTCTCTGTTCAGACATACCCTATTTTGTGGTCATACCATGACCAGGCATTCACAGACACACAGTTCATCATTGTCCTTGTCAGTGGGTGTAGGACCTATCCCATTCATAATTAGAGACAATGACACTCATGGTCTCCAGTGTTCCCAAAACACTTGCCACAATCACATATGCACAGTGCAGCAGCATATGTAGGAGATGTGTTCCCTGTAACCCACAATGAAAAAGTACCCACTACAGATAGACAACTGGATGGGATATATACATATTGTATAAGTTCAAGGGGTTCTGAATTCAGGGAATTTCACAAGATTGCGGGGCAACTGACTCAGTTAGTTGACCTTCTCACTCCGATTGGGCAAGGGCTTGCAGCGTTGTTATCTAATGCTTCTGTACCATGTAATCAGGAGGGAGTTATTGTTTCTGGTCTTCTGCAGCCAGTATGCAGTTCCAGTCAGGGCCTGCGAAGAGGGGAGGTGTCAGTACCAGACAGTACGACTCGTAAGACGGGTGAATAACTTGACTCTACGCCAAGGGTGTTCCAGACACAAGGAGGGGTTTCCCTGGTGTTGGAAGAAGGCAGTAGCAGATTCAACCGAAAGCAGGTTTGGCTGCAACAGGACATAAAGACTTGGCTGCTTAGTAAACCGGCTTTCTTAAGACTGGAAGACACTGTTTGTGACAAACCACTTGTGGATAGTTATTCTAATGGACTGAATAAACTTTACAATGCTTTACTCAGGTACAATACTTTTTTAATAGATAATATGTACCTTAAAGAATGCCTAAAAACAGGGATTGTTCCTAAAGGCTTACACCTGTATAAATATCCCAACAATGTAGTTATTGGCTCTGAATTGTACAAGGAACTCATTGGTATCTTTGATAATTGTGCCCTGGAAATTGTGAAGGCCATTATTAAGAACAATGAATGGGAGATGGCCAAATTACAGGAGTATATTGATACTTTAAATGATATTATTACTAGTGACTTGTTGTTTGGGATTGAAAATAAAAATGCCAAATATTATGATGTGAGGCGTTGTGTAGATGAAAAATGTGATGAGAATTTAAGAAGAAAATATAGGAAAATGGATAGGGACTTAAAAGAATACAAGGAAGGTACACAATACTTCCCTCCGAAACAGTTTTCTAAATATATGCATAATACTGTTGAAGGTAATGGGGTGGGGGATACAATTCATAATCAGCACAACCAGCATGATATGCACAATACTGATGAGGCAATCAATAGTATCTCTGAAAAAGAGGAACCTAATTTGGGGTGGGGGCATTTTGTGCCACTACGTAGGTCCAAAAGGTTAAAAAATCATAATAATAATAGGAGTAACCATTTTTACAAGGAACCAGGGTATCGGAGGGGACAAGGGTACCATAGGTACCAGATATAAACGACGAGAACACCTGTACCCTGGTAACTAGATGTGAATGGAATGATTTCAGTTTTGCAGGATTTAACATTTTTAATTACAGCAGTTTGACAGTTACTATGGATTTTTTTTTAACCTGTTTATGAAAAGGTTTAAGTTTATTCCTACACAAAAGAGCAAACTTCCTAATGTTATACTGGACCTTAAAATGTTTATATGTAAGCTTAATCTTGAAAACTTATTAGGCACCAGTGCTCCGATACAACAAACAATGGGACCACAAAAACACAGTACTTACAATCTGCCCCTACACCCCCAACTAAAAAACCTGGAACAGGTTTTGGAAAAAGAAATTAGAAAGGTTTGCAATCACCACAATGTTAATTTTAATTTGACAACTGAGGAAAATAAATTATTACAGGAATGATGTAATAATCCTAGTGTGAGGGTGATGGAACAGGACAAGGGTGGGGGATTGTATTAATGGACAAGATACTTTATGAAGGCAAGATACTATCTATCTTGCAGGATGATTCAAAATACAGTTCGGTGTCCATTAATGAAATCAACATTTCCTATCAAAGGACAGATTTTGCCCTGAAGGATTTATTCAACCAGGGTATTATTGATTTTGAAACCTATTCATATTTGGAGAATAATAGACCTAGGGTACCATCCATTTTTGGAATACCCAAAGTGCATAATAGTGCCCAGGACCCATAGTGGTATCTGAAGGCTCCAAAATTGCCCATTTGGCCAAATACTTGGATTGGAAATTGAAAACCTCATGGAAGGGGGGAAGAACATATTCTTAAGAATTCCTGGGACTTTCTTGGTAGGGTCAAACTGGAACTTTTCTCAGATAATCTCATTTTTGTCAGAATTGATATTGTGGGTCTATTTTATCTTATTCCACACAACATGGGATTATCTTGGTTGGAAGAGGCACTTAGGTTGCAGGAAAAGGTTTCAGAAAACAATGTTTTTGTCTGCCAAGAACTGGCTGAATTGATCCTCAGAAATACTTTCTTATTTTTTGAAGGGGAATTTTTCAGACAACAACGAGGTGTGGTCATGGGTGCTAGTTGCACCCCCACATATGCCAATATTATTTTGGCTATGTGGGAGCATGCATTTGTTTTATATAGCCCATTCTCCATTTGTTGGACATTTTACAACAGATACCTGGATGATATTTGTCTGTTTTGTGGGGACAGTCTTGATAAACTGGATGAGTTTATTGGGTATCTGTCCCATACTACTACCTTTTTAAAATTCACCCATCAGGTCTCCTTTGATCAGATGAACTATTTGGATGTCTCCGCACACAAGTTTAGAGGGGGTTTAAATCTATGATATACAGAAATGAGACATTCTCTAATTTCTACATTTGGTATTCCAGCACGCACCCCCTCCTTTCAAAAGAAAGGAATTGTCAAGGGCCAGTTTGTTCATGCCAGTCCCATGACCTCATCAGAAGAGGATTTCCACATGGAGTGTATTCTTTTGGAACAGATGTTTGTGGAAAGGGGATACCCTAGAAATTTGATTTTGAAGGTAAAGGATGAGGTTTGTTCTGGGAGGGAGGAAAAATAGCCCCCCCCCCCATTTTAGGGCAAGGCCCATCTGCCTTGTGCAGTAGGACCTCAGGGAGTACTTGACCAACAATTCAACAGGGCCTTTGTTACAAACTTTAGTGGAGATGCTTATTGTATCAAGAATGTACTAGAAAGAGAATGGAATACATTTATAGAATGTACAGACTTGGATATCTTTAAGAACCAGCCTTTGAATGTGGTGTTTAGGAAAGGTAAAAATATTAAAAATCTACTAGAACAGGCTAATTGCAAACCGGTATTTTCCCATAAAAAAGCTGGTACATACAGGTGTGGAACCTGCCACCAATGTTCTTATATAATGCACAGTGATAATGTTTTTATCAAAGCAAGAAATAAAACACAGCGTGATAAGACATACACCAATTGTAACACATCAGGTCTGGTTTATCTTGTTTTATGCGAATCCTGTGACGGATTCTATGTGGGGAAAACTGAGAGACAACTGAAACTAGAATCTATGAACATATAAATGATGTCAGAAACCACAATACCAGGAATGCATTATTTAGGCATACTCTACAGTGTGAGGGGGCCAGTTTAAATTTTTTTTATTATTGAACTGGTGCCTAAGGATGTGGGGGGGGTCCTTGGGAGACCAAACTTGAGTTCAGGGAAACCTATTGGCAGGTAGTGCTTGAGGCAAATAGAAATCCTGGTCTCAATGATCATATCTCCCTACTTCCCCTGTTAAAACTAAGGTCTGCTAAGCTCTAACTTATTATTACCTTTATTCAGTTTAATTTAAGGGGAAGCTATCCATTTCCCAATGGTTTATATAACTTATATGACATCCTATATGATATTTTATATAAAATAGAAATGTTTAAATTAATAAAATTTGAATAATACATTTTAATGAACATTCATTTTACATTTATGTATTTTTATATGTGAAAATTATTTTATATGTTTTTTAAACTAGCATATTTTGGTGTTATTAAATTTTATTTTATGGTGTTTATACCTTTAAATTTAAACTCATGGTTGAATTGATGGAAAGATGGAATACTATTTATTCACTGCATTTCAGTGTTTATTTTATCTGATGAAGTCTGGGAGGTACTCAGACGAAAACGTTGTTATTATATGGTGAATGTTTATGTTTGCAACAGTATTTCATTGCCATTAAAGGAGTTAACCAAGAGACTGTGTCATTCCTGCCTAGTCCAGTATTTTTGATGTTTTGTGTTGGTTTCTGGGCTATCTCTGGTTTTTGCTTCCATATTGTATAAATACCACATAGGAAGCACTGCCCTTTCAGCACAGTACCCAGGTCCCCTCAATCATCCAGCCATGTCACTTACTCCCATACCTTTGGTACCCCCGTCTGCTAATGTGCTGATTGATGATCACTGTCACTGTGCCTCTCTCCACCTGTGCAAATGATGACAACTGTGCCCTGCCTTCATTCTGTGATACACTGTTAGGTAATATATAAAACACAGAACAGCCAGTGAATGTGTTGCTATCAATAGTCTGGGTGTACTAAAGCATGACTGGTTTTAATCTTTGTTGTTTCTACTCTCGCTCATAATTGTGGCTCAGGTACTGCTTCTTTACTGGTGCTGCAGTGTAGTGTGCCAGCCTCTGTCTCACACAGTCTTCCCTGCAGCCATTTCTTCTGACATCTTCTCATTTGACACTTCATTCACCACTGGCTCTATTCTATTGATAGCAATTGGCTGCTGTAGCTGTCTGCTTATCACCTTGCTGTGCAAATATCTGTGCTACAGGTCTCTGGTCCATGCTGCAGCACTTGACTGAAGAAATGTAGGCAGTGGAAGTGGGCTTTCAACAGTCCATACATATGCTCAATAATGTTTCAGGTCTGTGATAGTGCAGATTGGTATTGCATCTCAGCAATCCATTGTGGCTTTCATATTGGTGTCATGAACCATGGCTCCAGAGTATATCCAAAACTGACAATATGATGTCCCTGTGGGAAGTATCCTCACACAAATCACTGGTATAAGTCTGATGTGTGCCAAATGTGGGAATTGGTGGAAATGCTGGGATGGGGCATATATATATATATATTATATAAAGACTTCTGCACTGCACATCATCTGGCTTTCAGTGGAGTGGAAACCCTTCCTGATGATATGTCAGTGTTTATGTAGATGATTTGGGGCCTTGATGATAATGTGTGTGAAGTCAATGGTCCCTAGAACCTCAGGAAAACAAGCTATTTCATAAAATACTTGCAGAGTGTTGTTTCTCTCTTCTGTGGTCCATGAGAACTACAAATCCTTCCCATAAACGCTGCTCCATAACATCAAGAAGTTGCTGTAAGATTTGTGAGGCAGATGTCTGTGATACACCAACCACATTCTCTGATGGCAGCTAGAAGGTCTCTTTAGCAGGGTTATTCATTAATACACATAATTTAGAGTCCCCATTTATCACTTATTCCACACATTTCATGGGATTCCATGTGGTGATGGCATATATCTAAAAGCTTCCATACAGTATCTCTGTCAACATGTTAGCATTGATTATATCCCCTCCATTGGAGATGATGGTAAGTTAGACATGGTCAGATCCATGTGTGGCATAAAAGATTACAACAGACACTATTGTGAGCAATGGGTGTGAGTATGGCTCCTACAATATGCTGTTTGGCTAATGCAGATGCCTCTGTTTACCAAGCAGTGATGGTGTACAAATGCATTAGCATAAGTGGCTCATTGCACATCATTTTAGAAAAAATGTGAGGCTGATCTCAGCAAGCTGTTAAAAAAACCCAGAAAATGGATTTACAATGTCAGCATAGAGGAAACAGAGTCCCTTAAGTCACTAAGCAGAGACAAATCAAGACAGGTGCATGAAGTTGGAAAGGATGTTAGAAAACAAAAGGGTCTATGAACCCACCAACCTGGACTACATAAAAACAGCATATGAAGACATCAACACCAGCCTAGAAGACCTCTATCAAGAAGGCCTCATTAGTGAAAAGTTAATGGAGTTCCTGACAATGCCATTTCTGAGACTCTTACATTTTCTGGGGGATTCCCAAGCCCTACAAAAACCTACTGGACCACCCCACTATAGACCAGTGGTTGCCAGAAGTGGATCCATCACAGAAACCATGTCAATTTATCTTGGCTTTAAGATAAAGCCACTCGCTGAAAACAATCCCTCCTTTATAGTGGATTCAATGGACTTTCTGAACAAGATTAAAGACATTTCCATCAAACCAGACTCCTTTTTAGTTACCATCGGCGTAGAGTCTCTATATATGGTTCTACCCTGCTGTTACTGCATCACTGTAGTCATTGAATGCTACCAGCAAGATTTTGCCTCCCTACCAGGAGAGACTGAAGTTCTAACAAGGCTCTTCTCCATCCTACTGGGCAACAATGTCTTTAGATTCAATGGAAACTTCTACAAGCAATCTACCGGCATCAGTATGGGTGCAGCAGTCTCAGAAATACAGCCCTGAGAAAATGGGAGAAGGACACCATCTACAATTCTTCATTTTACCAACACATGGGATGCTATTTCTGCTTTATAGATGACATTTTTCTGGTCTGGAATGGCAACCGTGAGCAGCTTGAAGAATTCCTGGCATACATCAACCGATTCACTCCGTTCCCTCACCTCACGTCCAAGATCATCCTTGATAATGTAGAATTTCTGGACCTACTTGTTAGTAAGGCTCCTAACCAATACAGACTAACACATGATTTATACCACAAATCTACAAGGGTCAACCTACTGCTACATGGCAGGAGCATGCAAACCTACAGACTCAAGAAAAACATCATCAATTCCCAGGGCTTAAGGATATTGAGAGTCTCAAAAGAGATGGATAATTTCATGAGGAACATAGAGGAGCTTGAAAGAGACTTTCGCTTGAAGGGCTATTCTGGCAAGATGCTGAGGATGATCCTAGACCCCATCATTGAACAGAAAACCCAAGAGACATTAAGACTCAATACCAGACTTAGACTCCCACAATGTACCAGCAACAAAGAATGGGGTCTCAATATGGTCTTGGATTACTCCCTTGACAACACAGAGATCATCAAAGTAATTAAGGATAACTGGTCAATCATTTCTGGCAACAGATCCTTTGGACACATGTTCCTGAATATGCCCAGGTTCACTCACAGGAGAGGGAAAAGTGTCAGGGACATTTTGGAAAACACAGTACCACCACCCCCAGCCACTAATGGAGGGATGTTTCCATGCAGCACCCCCACATGCACCTACTGTAAATACATGAGTGGAAAGGACAGCTTCTACCACTCCAACAACTAGAAGAGCTAAAGGTATAGTGGCCGAGAAGATTGCAACTTAGAGGGGGTTGTGAACAGAGCTGAGTGCACTCATTGCAGAGCCTTCTATGTTGGGAAAACCATCAACCATCTCAGAACTAGGATTGCCAAACACCTGCATTACATTCAGTACCTCCAGCACACCAACCCCCTAGCAATCCACTCCAAGAGTCACACTGGCCACAACTGTTTTGTGTTCCACATCCTTGACATAAGATGCCCCTAAATGGGTGCCAAAATGATGTTTTGGAAAAAAGGAAACTGATCTAGCAACTAACACTCCAAGTCAGAGATGGACCAAGGCTTAACACCACTGAATCCATAATCCCTGTTCTAAATTTGAGGACTCTGGACAACAAGAAAGCTGGTTAGATGCTGACCATTGTGGCACCAATAGCCACCCTAACTGGTTATAATTTTTACAATTTATTGGAGTCTAGAGATCCTACAAGCCTAGCAGGAATGAAGACAAAACCACACTCAATAGGAGACTTTTTGATATCAGGACTCCAGATTCCCTTTATGGGTTACAGTTGGTGCTGTTGTTACTGACAAAGCTCATTTTACTTATACTTTTACTTATATTTTTTAACTTTAGTTTAATTTGAGTTTAATCTCATGATATTTATATTTCAATACTGCCTTTTGTTTACTTTTAGTTTAACTGTATGTAATTTAGTTTTATTTCATTTTACATTGATTTTTTTAATAGTCTTATCTTGTTTGGACTCACAAAGCTTACCTAATGACATATTCCTTTTCTGGGATACCGGTGGCACTCTGTATATATATATATATATATATATATATATATATATATATATATATATATATATTTTTTTAATAGTCTTATCTGGTTCTGACTCACAAAACATACTTCATAACAAATTCCCTTTTTACGATACATGTGGTGCTGCTGTTCCTGAAAAAGATCAGTTTACTTATATCATTTTACTTTAATTTTAGTTGAATTTCATTTTAATTGTATTTCAATTTTTACCCTACTTAACCACAATGAAAAACTAAGAAGAAAGCATTCCTGAAGAAGGTTGCAAAAGCATGGCAGAGTCCCTTTAGTCTACAAGAGACTTTTGTATAATGGTGGATTGACTATTTCAGTCTGACCCACATACTGTTTATAACTTAAAATCTTTCTGCTATGTACTCAATGTAAATTTCTCATGTAATCCAGCTTTTGCATAATTGTCTATAATGCATGGTTTACACTTTTGCAATAACTAAATGGGAAGCTCCTAGGGTGAGTGATGTCACAAAGTTTTCAATAAAGGCGAACGCCCACAGCATAGTCCTATGAATCCAGATTGGCTATAACCCTGGAAGCACTACCATCTTTTACAATATATGAGCTCACTCTCCAAAAGAGAAAACATATGGAGCAGCGCTTGAATGTCTTCTTCTTGAAAACCAATAAAGGATCTTAAAGCTCTAAATCAGCGCATTTTTTGACTGCCTAGACTCTACCATAGTTCTTAAGAAATCTACTCCGAATGAGGTTTCGGCAATAGACTTTTCACCATTGAAGACCACTGAATAAACAAGAAAGTTGGTCCCATAATCTCTCTTTTTATAAATTAAATAAATCAAAATAAAGAACTAGACTAAAACAAACCTTGCTCCCACAGGTACATCAAAGCGGAAGGGCCAGCAAAAGCCTGATACACTGGACCAGTCATGGGAAGTGGTCCTCATGTTCATTTAGGCTTAACCCTCCACAAGGAGTAAGTGAGAATTTCTGAATTAGCTAATTTGTATATGTTTCTGAATCACATCACCATGGTGTTCACCCTCATTTACACTTACAGTTTTTCTAATTACCATAATGTTGCTCATTTCCATATCATTATATTTCCATTAGCATAAGGTGCTGACTGTGCTATTTTACCAGGTTGTACAATGGCTCTAAGTGTGTCTCTGAACAGGCTCCATCCTGCACATCACTGCTCATTGCATAATTTTGCCTAATTCATTAAACTATTTCTGAATCTCGGGAAATGTTTTTAAAGAGGGCAACTTCCTGTGTACTTTCTTCCCCTGCAACTCTAAATATTCTAACTCTGAGAAAAGGTAACAATGTGTAAAGGTAAATACCCTTGTCCTACTATTAAGGAATGAAACCTTCTAGCTTATCAGTGGGAGTGGTAAGTACTAGGTAGCCTGTCTACCACAAGAGGAGTGGTTCTTGGCCCAGGAATTGTAGTTTATTGACCATTCAGGAAGTTGTCCAACTCTTTTAACTTTCTGGTTTAAAAGACCACATCTGTGCTTGTTTCCCCTCTTTCCTGTAACTAACCTACTGGAAAGCACTAGAAAGCCTTAAACTGATATCAGCCTTCTAGCTTAAAAGAGGGACTTTGGAGTGATTGAGTATCAGTTTTCTGTATTTTCTTGCGGTACTTAACTGTTTTCTGCCTAAATGCTGATTTTCCAGCACTTATTGTGATTCAAAAGCTTGTTTTTTTCACATAATGTACTTATTTGACTGCCTGCACTTTAAAAAAGTTGTTTTTGTTTAAATAAATTGTTTAACTGTTGTAGGCTACTCACTAAAGTGCCTTTTCTGATCACTTGTAGTCGTTTAAAGCTGTTTTAAGTGTACTTTTTACTGTTTTTGCCTTATCTTTTAAAAAATAAATAAATAAATACATTTCTTGTTTCCCGCCTTTCTAAGCTAGTATAGTCCAGTTTTCAGGCTAGTTCTGAATTCAGGGCTGTGTTACAAGTTTCTGAGTTACCCATACCTTACTTGGATAGAGGGAAGTTTCTCTGTTCACCTGTGAGAGAGGGGAACTTTGAGCAATCATCTGTCCCTGGAGGAGTGGTTCCAGCCCAGAAGTTAGTAGTTTAAAAAATGCATTGCATGGTTCTGTGTGCCGGGCAGCACCGGTTAGCTAGAGTTAAATTATTCTTGGCTCCACTAAGTCTCCTTCAGTTTTTCACTTGAAACTAGTCTAACTCTCAACCTAAGCACTCAAAAAGCATCCTACAGTCCAGCACTTGCTCAGACCTAACAGCAAGCACTAATATACCTCGACACTTGACTGCCCAGCAGGGCAAGGCTCTTTATCCTCCCCTCACCAACCAAGCAACTAAGCAGCTCACCCTACTATTCAGGCAAGACCAAAGGGCAACTTCAGGTGTACTCTCCAGTCCAGCTGGTGAATCTGGGTATCCTGAGGCAATGTTACAACTGCCTCATGTACACAGACAGCCCTCTCCTCCTACCACAAAACACTAACATATGTGAGAGATGCAATTATACAGCCAAACTGGAGGCTAATATATCTCCACCCAAGACTGGAACAGACAGTCATGAGGAGAAGGTTAACACTTGCACCACACCTCCAGCCTCACATAGACGTACTAAACCAGCACTGGCAAAAGATACACATAAATACACAAAATCATACTTGGAAGCTCTAAATAAAAACCTGCAAAAGCATCAGAGAGCACCAAAGCAGACACCCACAAAACCTGCACCTCCCATCACAAACCAGACAACACATAAAACACAAAATCAATGTGCCACACAATCACAGCCCTTAAGGCAAAATAACATACCTAACACACTAGTAATAGGTGACTCAATAGTCAGGCACACTGACACCCCACTCACTAGGCTGGACAAGGAGAAGGTTACTGTTAGCTGCCTGTCGGGAGCCAGAATCCACCAGATAACACAAGCACTCAGGTCACTCCAGAACAAGTACAAATATGACTTTGTCATTGTTCATGTTGGTGTGAAATACCTGAGCCATACCTCCCTGGACTACATGAAAAGAGACATGGAAGAGCTCTCTGATCATGTAGCCCAGGCAGGTATGACCCTGACCCTGAGTAGCATCCTGCCCTCACCAAGAATGATACCTCAGTATAAAGAAAAAATGATCAATTTTGACAATTGGCTAAGCTTCTGGTGTCATTCAAATGGGATCCAGTGTCTGTCAGCCTGGGATGACATGGTCAACAAGCAGTGTTGCTTCGCAAGAGATGGCTTGCACCTGTCACCCCTTGGCTTTCGAATACTGGCCAAGGCTTTTGCTGCCCCCATAGTGCCTTTTTTAGGCAAGTCTCAAAATTCAAACCCACCTCCGTAAACAGCACAAGTAAAAAACTGAGGGTTATGCTACTCAATGCCAGGAGTTTAAATCTCAAAATGCATGCGCTCGAAGCACTCCTAAGTACGGAGAACATCAACATCTGTGCAGTAACTGAAACCTGGTTCAAGGCTCCAGAGAGCACTCCAGCACTACTGGGCTACAACTCACACCACACATTTTGGCCACAGAACATGGACCGAAACACAAAAGGAGGGGGTGTATCCATATTCATCAAGGATACCCACACCTCCGGGTTAGTGGCGCAGCATGATGCCTCTGAGATCATCCATGTGCAACTAACATCGGGCAAATCTGCAATGCAAATTGTTGCCTGCTACAGATCACCCTCCATGACACAGGACCACTGGAGACACTGGAAAACATGAAAGTCCTACCGAACACCCTGATCTTGGGAGATTTCAATGACCCTACCATTAACTGGGAAAACTACTTGAGTACAAACTCCCAGGCTCAGCACTTCCTGGAATTTATCAACTCAAATGCCCTGGATCAGCTGGTAAACTCCCCTACCAGAGGCCACAACATATTGGACCTGGTCATCACCAACATGGGCGACAGGTGCTCCGTACCGGAGGTCAACCCGTCACTGGTTAGATCAGACCATAAACTAATCACCCTGGATGTCCACACCCCACCACCACCCCCAACCAAGGAAACCACAGTGAAAAACTTTTCTAAAGCAAACTTCACCTTACTTAAGTCAGAGGTGGTAAGTTTCACAGCCCCATGCTAAAGGATAACACTGCCCAAGATGCAGAATCCTTTACAATTGCACTCTATGAGCAACTACAAGGATGCATGGATCGTGCTATCCCTAGCAAAACCAAGGCTCACTCCCCTAAGAGATGGAAACCAGTCTGGTGGACCCCTGCCATAAACAGGTTATACAACAAAAGGAGGAAACTAGTTCAGAAAAAAAGCAAATCCCAAGAAGGAAAGACATCCCTGATCAGTATCAGTAAGAAACTAAGGTCCCTCATAAAATCATCCAAGGCTAACTTCAAAAGACAAATAGCCAAGGACTTGAAAGATAACCACAAAGCCTTCTTTAGCTATGTCAAAAATCTAAGTGGCAACTCACAGATATGCTCTGAGATAGTGCAAAATAGCACAAAATATACTGAACCTACTGATATTGCCAACATACTAGCAGATAGATTCGGTGCAAACTTCACCTCCCTCTTACCTTCAAAAGGGCCCACAACAATACCAGAAAAGTGTAGTGCCCCGGAAAGCACAGAAGCACAGGTGAAAACAGCCCTTTCAAAAGCCAAAAACACAGCATCAATGGGGCCAGATGGTATCCCAGGCTGCATCTTGCACAAACTACAGAACGAACTAACCCACCACCTAAAGACAATGTTCAACCTCAGCCCCTCCACAGCCTATGTGCCCATAGAATGGTGCACAGCAATGGTTATTCCACTCCACAGAGGAGCCACAACTGACCCTGGTAACTATCGCCCCATAAGACTGACTAGCCTGGTCTGCAAGGCTATGGAGTGCATCATCATGGAACTCATTAACAAAGACATTGGGAACCTCCAAACACTTGACCCGACCCAGTTCAGCTTTGTTAAAGGCAGATCATGCCTGCTAAACCTGGTTGACTTCTTTGAGACAGTTATCAAGGCCATAGATGAGGGAAAGGTGGTTCACACAGCCTACCATGATCTCGCCAAGGCATTCAACACATTCCTCAATTGGGTATTATAGAAAAACTCACCAGCCTGTACATAAACCCCTACGTCACAAGATGGGTTGCCAACTGGCTTACAGACAGAACTCACACGATAAGAATAGCGGGCTCCAAGTCTGACTCAAAACCAGTCACAAGTGTTGTGTTGCAAGGCTCAGTTCTGGGACCCCTACTGTTCGGCATATATTTCTCGGAAGTACAGGCAAACACAGAAGGACTATGGCTAACCAAGTTCGCCAATGACTGCAAACTGGGAGCCATAATTGACTCTCCGGCTGACATGGACATCCTTCAAAAAGGCTTTACTGAGACAGGCACCTGGTGTCAAAGTCATGGCCTCAAGCTAAATGCCAAAAAATGTATAGTCATCCCATTTGGGAAAAATAAACACCCACGAATTACTACATAGGCGGCAGCCCCCTTAATACAGAAGAGGTAATAAGAGATCTGGGGACCCAGTTAGATAGTAATCTCTCCTTTGACAATCGTATTGCCAAAGTAGTTAGGAAATCCTTCTATGTGGCCCATCTAATTACTAAGGAGTTCGCATCTAGAAATAAAGAGGTTATAGTGCCCCTCTACTCATCACTCATCAGACCCATCATAGAGTACAATGCCTCATTTGGGATGTACCTCACAAGACACTTCCAACAGCTTGAAATACCATAAAAGCACCTCACCAAGAGGATTACTGGCCTCAAACATATGTCCTATGTAGCCCGATTGAAAAAACTCCGACTGTACACAGTGGCATATCGCTTACTCAGAGGTGATCTCTGCCTGACTTACAAAGCCATGTCCAGCTCAGAATTGATGGACATGCTCCACCTAAAGAAATCCAAGTCACTGCGAGCCACGTGCTCTAGTGAGCTAAACCTCGCCACAAAAATAAATAGAACATGCTGGAGGGATAGATTCCTGTCACAGAGACTCCCCATGCTTTGGAACAAAATTCCTAACTACATTAGGCAAAGCCCCTCACTAACACTCTTCAAGAGAAGCCTTGATGAGTGGATGGGTAACAGAAAGTACACCCCGGGATCACTTCATTTGCTCTGCTTGACAGAGGCTCAGTTAATTAATCAATGGGGCAGCGAAAGCCGACACACTCTGGCTAGGCTTATAAATGCCCTCGGGCAGATAGCCTAGTACCTACCTATGAACCTATGAACCTATATAAACACAAGCCAAGTCCATTAAAAAAATGACAATAGCAATTTTGATGGATACGATCTGATCTACTGCTCCACAGCAATGAGATAAGGAAGTGCCATGGAATGTATATGTGGCAAAAACGTTACTCTGCCAAATCCCTAAAACGAATGCATTTCAATGTAATGCAGGTCACCCACTATGAAATTCATGCCATGTTTTATCCAGGACTCACTGCACAGAAGTACAGCTATGAAAGCATATTCAAGGTATTCTTTGTCATTGCAGTTTTTTTAGTGAAGGTTCACTTCCTTCATGAATCTTTTATTTAACTGTGAACAGAGAGTACAATTAATTTTAAGTACAGTTATCAAACAGTAAGCTTGGAGGTTGATTATTCTGTCAAACAATGAAGGTTCCTAGGGGGACTGTAATTGCTCAGTACCATATCTAGATTGTGGCAAAGGTGACAACAGCCAAGGTTGCAAGCTGTCATGCAGCATGATTGTGAGGAGTCAGTGGGGCACAAGAGCAGACCAGCATTCATTTATGAAGCCAGGAGAATATTGTGACTTCATAAATAAGTGCCAAACATGCACTTGCAGTTGTAGTAGAATGCCATTGTGTTCTAATAACTGTAGCAAGGTGCTTGTTATGATTGTAGCACTGACTGCAGCCTGTGCTAATAACTGTAGTAAGGTGCTTGTTATAACTGTAGCATGCAGCTTTAATGCAGCCTGTACTAATAACTGTAGTAAGGTGCTTGTTATAACTGTAGCATGCAGCTTTAATGCAGCCTGTACTAATAACTGTAGCAAGGTGCTTGTTATAATTGTAGCATGCAGCTTGACTGCAGCCTGTGTTAATAACTGTAGAAAGGTGCTTGTTATAATTGTAGCATGCAGCTTGACTGCAGCCTTCACCTTAGAGTCTTTTGCTTTTTATCTTTTAAATTTTAGGTCAAGCCCAGGGATCCAAATGAGGTATCTACAGTGCTACAGCTCAGTAATTACTGACTGCATAATTAATTTGGCATGCAGACTGCAATACCCAGACTAGGTGGTATACTTTGACTTTGTTAAAATTATGATAACTTTATGGGAATTACAAATACAGCAGATAATGATCATGTGAGGGTTCTTTGCTACCAAGATTATTTATAATTCAAAAATTAGGTCTTACTGCCACAGTATTATGTGGAGAAGGCCTACTTACCTTGTCAATATGATGGCTTCAGTTATTCACTCAGGCAGAGAAGGACATCTCAGGATAAAAATAAATGAGTGTTTGACAGGTAGCTCACCTTTTTCAGTTGAAAAACTGAAAGGTGCTCTGCACTGTTGTTTATCATAAAACTCATATGTCTTGTGGCCAGGGATAAAAATTGGCTCATACATGGAATGTGGGTACATAGACCCATCTACTTGCTCTCCCTGGATGTAATGTTTGTAACACACGGGGGCATTAGGAGTAGGCCATTACAAAATAAAATGGTGATAACACTGGCAAGGGTGTTGCTGTCTAGTTTGCTGTCTGCAGGCGTGGTGTGCAGGGAATTTGTCTTTGGAGGCTCTAGATGTCACCATGAATGCATCAATAAAGACTTATCTGGAGTGTTTCTCCTTGGGCCTGTGCTGAAAAGAGGCTCTGTCCTAGTCAGACTTTCCTGGTCAACAAATGTTAAATAAATACATATAAAAACTATGAAAAGTAAAAAGCCAGTAAGCATTCAGAAACATAGAGCTGGAACAATTGCTTGTCTTTAGAGTCATCTGCATGTATCTTAAAGGCCTCATTCAAAGGAGGTTTACCCTAGTACACAGCAGAGACTCTGGTTTGGCTGGGTATCTTTGTTGTTTTTTTCCTATGTGGCTTTTTTACGTGACCCTTTCACTTGTTTTCAGTCTAATTTCTATTAGGAGCAGGCTACATCAGTTTATAATGGCCCCACTTTTATAAACGTATTCTGTTATGTACTAATATTCACTAATCTGTCTGCAAATTTGCCAACTTTGAGTAAAATGATGACTTGGCATTTCTTTAGAACTGTGTAGTCAAAGTTAGTCATTAATGATAACTCTGTTTAATTTCATTAAACCTCTTTGGCTAAGAAAACAAAATGAACTGCAGGCAAATCTTTGCTTAGAAGATCATGGCAGAAAGACAGCTGGATGTAATTGTAGAAGCGTCCCAGCTTAAAGTGAATACTGCTTCAAATGACACGTATAAAAATCTACAGTTATGTTCCTTTGTCATTTAGTGTTGCTTTATCAGTTTTGAAAATACTGACTTATTTATATACAGAACTATTTCCTTTATGTGAATAAATAGTTTTTGTGAAATGAAGCATTTCACCATCAAGAACGTAGTATTTTTGAAAAAGATGTACATGCACGTGCTTTCTGCATTAATTTCTTTCTGCTTCATTTCTTTCTTCATTTAACAGGATAGAGCAGCTGATTAATTAAACATATAATTATGTACAAAAATACAGTATCTCCTGCAGTACAGAAATAATAAGTTTTCATGTACAGACTAAACAAATAATTCATATTATTTTTTTCCTTTCTTTCTGGATAATCTCACAGAACTACTTCCAAAAAGAAGCCTGTATTGGAAGACATTATTACACATAGAGTTTGTCATGTAAGTCAATACATATACACTTTCCATTAAAAAAACACCACTGTTTACTTGTCGTTTATTCATTTTTATTCTGTTCACCATTCATGGAATAGCTAGAGTTTTACAATGTCCAGTGTTAGTTGCAATTATTTAAACATTTCAAAAATGAGGCAAGATGAGGACAAAAGATGTAATAAGCAGTCAGGCTTGAACTAGCAACCCTGTTTTTACAGTGATGTTTAAAATGGAAGAGAACTAAGCAACTGTTCACCAACTCTTTCCTCACTGGGAAGAGCTAGTGCTATATCCACTGCTTGAAAGACCTGATATGAAGCCTGGGACATCATGGAAAGCAGGCATACTTTTACTAATCCTCACAAACTTGTACAGTTTGATGTTTTTTCTGGCAAAGTTTGCACATTGCATGCACTAACAAAATTGCTTTGTGTGTCTTTGAGATGGACATTATCGTATAAGACATAAAAATATTTCTTTCTACCCCTACATTTAATGGCACATGTCCAAGTTTCAATTGTCGAAGTGTCACCTTCAACTGAGAGAAAAAGCATGCATGTGTATCATTTATGGGGGAGATTAGGTGGTTTACATGAAAATGTGGGGAGCAAACAATTGGGAAAACAGTAATGCATTAACAGAAGCTGACAGAAAATAGCCATAATACACATATGATAACACTTCATTCTATCGCCCTTTCCCAGTTCTCAATAACATTATATATCATGTTCCTTAACAATGCCTTGAATGGAAGCACACTGATAACTGTGGTCCTTCAGTAATTCTAAGAAGAGCAGTCAATTTTTCAGTTGCTGGTCAGATGTTTGCAACATTACAGGCATATTCCTAAGTGTATGCTTCTGTACCACATGATGGTTCTCCTTGTGCAACTGCTTGAATCTAGTGGATTTATTTAACTTCCGCATCAACTGTCATTTAACTGGGCAGTTTAAATTATTGAATGGATTTCTTAAAGTCACTGCAAAGTCATGCAGAATAAATCATATATTAATCTTCGTATCACTTTAGTTGTGAATAAAAATGCCATTTGGCTTCATAAACCACCAGCAAAGAAAGCAAATTGCTCCCTTTTAGGAGAATCTTTGGTCAGAAGTAATCCACTGGTAATACCTGTACTCACAAAATAGAGGGTGTGACATCCCTGCTATGGGCCAGTGATCAAGGAACCTCAATCCTCATCATGAATGCAGGTGGGGGATTGTTCACTTTGAGAGAAATAGATACACACAGTATTTTCAGATGCAGCTCTCTGTACCAAGCACAGTTTCCTTAAGAGTACACAGGGAACACACAACAGTCACAGGGATGGGATCTCTCTCGCTCTACAGGCCCCAAATAAGAATCCACACTAACCACTAAGGGGCTCTATGCCCCTGTTCCAAGTAGCTGACAAACACATACACACACACACACACACACACACACACACACACACACACACACACACACACAGACCTGGGAATGGCTGGTACAGATTACCTGCTCTAACACCTCTGCTCAGGCTATAAGGTAGTTTCACTGCCACCAGCCAGCTACTCTGAGGCTCTTAACAGAGTATCCAATTATACTGAGTGAAATTAAAACTAATACCAGTGGTAATATTGATTGAACAGCAAGACTTTCAGGAGCGTGATGCCACAGCATCATTAAATAAATATAACTACTCTCAAAGGTTAAATATTTCCTAAAAAGACTAGCCACAATGAAAAGTTTAAATATATTTATTAATAAATAATAAAAGAACATGAAAATACTGAATATCTATTTACAATAAACACAAGAGTTTCAATCACAGGAAATATTAAAAAAATGGAAAGATTCACACAGATACAGAAAAACAATACTTAACTAATCTCACTATAGTTTCTTGACCGATCTAAAGAATTACTGTTTCTTACTTAATTAATAGAGCAAGGGAAGGAGATGTGGGTGAGTGGTCCTGCTTGTCAGGTCTCACAAACAGATTACTGAGTGCTGAGTGAGATCTATCACTAGTATCTAAATATAATTCCAGTGCTGGCTATGGAATGACATCACATCTGGTCACCTGACTCTGTGGGTCCCACACTATCCCCCTCACTAGCAACTTGAGCCAGGATCATATCCTAGAGCTTTAGCTAAAAGCTTACTACAACATTGAGAAGCTGTAAAACAATTACAGACCTTCCATCCTTCCTGCATAGACTAACCAGTCATTCTCTGGTACCCCCAGGGTAGCAATTAGTTTACCACTAAGGACAGTAAGAACAGGATTCCAGCCCAGACATTGCATCTCTGGCTGCATTCAGCGCTGTAAGATAAAATCTTTATGGCCTAAGCCAACTCATTTAGTTTCAGCTATTTTCTGTTAAGGTTAGCTGGACTGAACTTAACCCCTTAACTTCCAGTATCCTCTGCTAAAACATGTACATTTAATCAGTTACAATAATACAGGCTGGCATACATGTACAGCAGGGCCCACTGCTGATGCATTTTTAACACAAGTAGCTTTACACATACATTTTTATCACAAGCATCTGTACAAATCAGTGTGATGGTCAGATGACATAATTCTTTACAAAACTCCAGCTAGCTATGCTGGCATATGTTACACATGCACTGCCCTACTCTCTGTTATAGCCAGCACTTCCTCACGTCATCATAGAAGTCTTAATAGACACTAGATGTATTTCATAGAACTATGATAGTACACCAAATAAGGTTTAAGTATTGACCTATAAAATACAAAATAAATCATATCCTCTAGGTAACCATTTGTATATGTCTGTTAACAATTTGTATGCATTCTTGTGTTCCTTTTTAACTATATATTAAAAATGTATTTATCTCTTTTCATGATATTCATAAAAAGATAATACATAACACAAATGATGTGTTCAAGGATTCTTATTCAAAAGTCTGACTGTATTATTGGCCACAAAGAACTGAATGTATTATGCTTGTATTCAAGGTTCATACATCGCAAGGTCCATCATTAGTATGTTAAAAGCCTTACAAATAGATCCCTATGTGGTAAGATGGATATCAAACTGACTAAAGGACAGGTGTAGACAGCAGGAGCATTATCAGAGTGTATGAAGGTGACTAGTGGTATCTTCACAAGGCTTTGTGCTAAGAGCCCTTTTATTTGGCATTTACATTTCTGATCTCCAGACCATGAAACAGGACATATGAATAACCAAGTCTGTGGATGACTGTAAACTCAGAGTCATTGTCAAGTTACTCTCTGACATCCAAGCCATTCAGCAAGCACACTACCTCGTAGATATCTGGTATTCAAAAATGGGCTTAAATTAAATGTTAAACAATGTAGCATTGCTGCTTTTGGTAGACAACCATTCCCTAAGACATGCAACATAGACAGTACCCCCCTCCAAAATGAAAGCTTTGGTAGATACCTTGGAACATGCATTAACAATTCCCATTCCTTTGATGACCATGTAATGGTGGTGGTCAGGAAGTCCTTCTACTTAGCGCAACTAATTGCCAAAGGCATATTATCTAGATCTAAAGAGACCATTGCTCCCTTATACTCAGCATTGATTAAGCCAATCATTGAATGCAATGCTTACTTTAGGATATACCGTATTAGCATATGAAGCAAATAGGAAGATCACAGAGGATCCTAACTAAGAGTATCACTAGCTTAAAAACACTAAATATCAGGAAAGACTAGAAACATCATTTACATTTTCTGCATCTTAAAGATTCATGAGAAGAGAGCTATGCCTTGCCTTGCCTACTGAGCCATTAGAGACCAAACTCTCCAGGACCTTCTGTATCTCCATAAAATAAATTGTCCTACAAATACTAGAAAAAGGGATTTAAATCTTCACCACTAGATAAATAAAACAAGGTGAAGAGACGAGTTCATTACACAATGCCTTCCCTACCTCTGGAATAGGCTTCCACTGCATATTAAGCAGTGTGATACTGTATCACCCTTTCAAGCAGCAACTGGATGATTGAATGCGCATTCACCCATTCACTCTTGGCTTGATAGGGCTGTTTTTTATTGTTAGAAAGGGCTTAGTTTGAGGGTGGGTACTGGCAGGGTGTAATTGGTCATGTGACTCATCTGCCTTGTAATTCCTATGATTCCTTTGATTCCTATGATAACATTAGAGCTCGAGAGCCATCATAAAGTTGAGTCAAATCACCCTTGTCATGATCAGGACAGGCTAGTTTCCACTGGATAAGGGATTTTTGGGATTAATGCTGAGCAGGAATTTACACTACCCACCCAGTCATGTAGGTTTGCTTTAAGCCTTGTCAGGGAGGTACTCTGTTTAATGTGTACAGGGAGTCTGCTCCAAAGATGGGAGACGCACTGGGTAAGAAACCTGTCACACATTCAGGCATTGTTGAGCTTAAAGAGGAAGTTTATATCCTTGGGGTGAGTATTAGTTGAGCTCTTTGTGCTATGAAAGTGAAGTAAGTCAAGGGGGGTTCATAGCACAAAATATAAGGAAAAGATCATGCCTCTGGAGCCTGCCACAGACAGAGTAGGACAGAGATCATGGTAGCTTCAGTGGTTTAAATGAGAACTTTGTCTAGTTAGGAATCTTTGAGGCCTTTCATGTTCCTCAAGATGTTCGGAGAGGTACATTCTAAGGGTAGGCACTGTACTCATTGATAGCCCTATTAAGGAAGGAGGAAATGGGAAAGAGAGCATCCTTGAACCTACAAGAGATACCATTACAGGTAAGTTGTGCAAGCAAAGCAGAAGAACTTTCTTAAAACAACTAAGATCTGATGGTTGAAAGACATCTCATTGTTAGTGTAGGTGTACATATCTCTAATGATGCATTGTTTTAAGAGGATTGTTACTGATATTATAAGACAAAATTTTAATGGGTCTTACTAAAGGTTATTATCTTAATATCTAGGGTGAAGTCTTGATTAGCATACTAGGTGAACAGCCCGATCTTGGTTTTGTAGGAGATTTTTTGGTATCATGGGTTAAGTTAGCTCATTTTGATGGACTCTGTAAACTCGCTTCCCCACAGGTGTTGCATTCCATGGGATGCTACTAGTACTTTTCAATGGCTAAAGGAAATATCCACAATTAGTATATATGAGTTTGGCCCTTAATCCAATTTAGCTAGTCAGTAGACAGCATAAGGTTTAACACTGAAACTAGAGAGTTTGATTATGCTGCCTTCTTGGGGAATGGTCTAGGCAGTATGGGAAGCCTGGCTGCTATTTAAAACTTCTATGACCTTGTAAATAAAACTAATCAGGGTGAATAGACATGACCTGCCCTTAACAAATCCAAAATTGATTGGGGTTATGGGTCTTCAGGTCTCCTTTGTCATTGCTAATTAGATCAGAAATAATGATCCCCCAGTTTTACAGATAATACTTGTGAGACTGACTGAACTATTGTTACCATTGTTTGTTGTAGGGTGGCCCTTATAGAGGGGGATAACTGTGGTTGCTCTCCAAGTTTCAGTTGGATGGCCCAGTGAAAGAAGAGGATTAAATAGAATTATTATAGGTTGGGTTATGTTGAGTTTGATACCCGCAAGCACACATCCGGGAATATTTCTTTCTATTCTTTCCTTCCGCTGCTTGTTTATCATCAGCCCCCTTTTCGATCAGTTAGCCCATTTGCTCCCCATTTCTGAGGAGTACACTCAGAGTGACTACCATTCAGGCAGACATTATGAGCAATTTGTGGATTTTTTTCTTATTTTCTCAAATGGCCTAAGCACAGGTTATCTGGGAGGGGCATGCAATGAACTGCCCACAGAGGATGTCATACATTTCTGTTGCACATTTATTCCAAGCAGCCTTGCCTCCTCCAAGAAATTTACACTACCAAGTATGCCTCTGAGCTGGCATAAACTCCTACAATCCACTCTGAGAGGTAAGCAAGCTATGTTCACTCACTTTTCCCCTAAATCCTGTTTCAAAGTTACTAATTGAACCCTGCTCACCTGAGTCTCAGTCAGGGCACCACCATCTATGCATGGAGTAAGCTGACATCCTGAAATATTGTTGAGATTAGAGGAAGTGAGCAGCACAGCATCACTTTATTTAGAACAGAAAAGTTCCCGCTAAAAAAGGAATGTGATGAATAGGAGAAGAACCATGAGAACGTTTCACAGCAGAACAGCAGAGTATGATGGCAAATGTTACCTTTCTCATCAGGAACAGTTAGCAGAAACAGTCCCAATTGAACTCAAGTAGATAGGTTCTGGAGCTTACTTTAGCCACAGTAGTTTAAGTGTTGTGCAAGTATGTGCAGTGGTCCATACTCAGCAGAACGGAATGCTGAATTATGCAACAGTCTTTTATTTATAACCCAACTATTCCCTCTAAAAATAGCTATGCTTTTATCTGTTTACTCAGATGTTCCGATCTTCATTTATTTGTTAACTAAATAAATTGGTTGTTCTCCGACCTATATCAGACACTCCTCAGTCCACAGTGACAAGGATTAACACAACATATATATGGGCAATTTAACATAGACAGTCAAAACAGAATCCTCGGGATTCATAAAGCTCAGCGCAAGGCCGGCATTAGGCTTGTGCCAACCGTGTGGCATGAAGATGGTGCAGTAGCACTAAATGCATATTAATGAAGGGACGCTGCTGCCACAGCTACGTGCATAGAAAATGAGCGTGAGTGCATAGGGCGTGTCGAAGTGCCGCACTGAGGTGTGAAGATGTCAGCTGTTGACGTGCAGCCTAAAATGCTTGCATATAACAATTTGCAAGCAATAGTAATCACATCTGTCAGTGTCCGTGGATACTGAAACATATGCAAAGCATGCAAGACAGTTCCTGCGAACACAAAATGAAGAAGCAAACACAAATGCACGGTAGGGAATAATGGGTCCCTATCCCTCGAACAAATGACATTGAAAACCATGTGCCCATAGTCCAACGCAGTGTAGATAGTTATACCAAGTGGAAGTGAAACGCATCATGTTAGCGCGCATCCAATAGGTACGTCCAGCCCAATGGTCAGCGTCACCAGCTGACCCATATTGTGAGGGAGAGTACACAGCTGGGCAGATGTGTCCATAACAAATCCACGATAAATGTAAATATCTAGCGACCGTATGACAGAATTATATCCCACAATGCATGTAATAGTCACATACAATAGGTATGTCCGTATTTAACATACCATATGTGACAGGAAATAGAATAAGCATGTAAACAAAACAGAAGGAGCATATAAACTGCTACAACAATAAGGCAACATGTAGGCTTAAAGGAACAGTATTATCTGTAGCATTGACTGCGGGTATGTTTTGTCCAGTACAATCAGATATGTGTCTGGAATATATCCCATCCTGGACATAGGAAAAGGTGGCATCCTACCAATGATCAGAGCAGTCAGCCAAAATCCGCACATCTGCGGTCCAAGCCGTACTTGTCAGGATGTGTCACAGTTGAACGGGTATTACCCGGGTGTACCAACCATGTCATGAAAGTTAAGTATGGGTGTGTACCTATGTGCGTGATGTATAGCATGTGGAAGGTGAAACATGCCAGGGTAGTCCACACAACCATACAGATACCTGACATATGTAGAGTATGCAATGGGTTACCTTGACCGTGTCATGGGCCATCAACCAAAGCAGTGATGGATGGAGTGTCAAAAATATGTGTGCGGGGGGGGGTGGGTAATGGTATAATCCTCAAAGGTGAGACTGTGTCGTATGCAGAATAGGTGAACTGGAGTTGTATGAGGGAGCAGCGGGTGAAGCAGAAAGAAACACAAAGAACATGTATACACATCTGCAATACAACCAGACAGGCCATACTGTAGAACACAATCCCACAAACATATGAATATTAAAATGTGCGATACAAATGTACAGAAATATCACCGGCACATACCCACAGATTGGTCCTGATGGAACTGGCCAAATCAAATGCAAAACACATGGATGCATAATGGAATACCTAGCATCCCGTCCACAGCACACAACCCACCCCCATACCTGAACATCCACCAAATCCAGCCATACTTGGCCTACTATTTTGGCGCAACCACATCTACACATAGTGACCGATACTCATATGTAGTAGGCAGTGTCACCCTAGGCAGTTTCAGGATTGCAAACTATGTATCCCTTGCATGTAAAACCCCCAGCACATGTTCGTAACACCAGAAGAATGGTCGGTATCGGTCTTGTTAAATTTTTGGATATCTCTCATGGGATATGTAACCTGTGTAAACATTAGAATGGGTATCAAGACACAATGTCCAGTCCTGTAGACATCTGGACACAAGTTGGAATGTGCAGTAGTGGTGCACGAGACTGTCCAGCCCTAGATGATCATGCAGAACCTACTACCCAGGATCAGACACCTGCCCGTGACGCACATGTCCCGACACGAATAATCGAGAGAATATATTGCACACATTCACATAGTGGCACATGGAAATAGGGTGATGAAGGCACTGACGTAAACAGGATACCCCCTGATCCACTGTGTGAGGGACAGTTACTATGTGGGTAGGTGTGTCCTGACCAACAATGGTACAATGCCAAATGTCCTGCGATTGTAGGAAATAACTATGTAATATACTGCATGTAACAGTTGCCTAAAGCGGTCAGGTCAGGATAGAAAATACGTAATTCGTACAAGAAACAGACTAACAACTAAAGTGCTAAAGGTATAGGCTCACGGCTAGGAAACTGATGAATGTTCTAAACCTGCATTGACCGTGGGTATGTGTTGGCCTAAACAATCTGGTGTCCCCAGAATATATCCCAACCTCTACATATGACAATGTGTCAACCCTACCAATGGTCCGAGTATTCACACAATAACTGGCCAGCCTCTTAATCACTCACAAAGCCAGTGACCTTTGGAAGAAAGGTGATGAATGAGAATGACTATTTACAGCAATGAAGAGTAACAGACACATTTAACTGCAGAAAATTAGTAGTAATACGAATCTGTCAATACGTTCCAAGTTAATATTACTAATATGGTAGAAGTGTCCGTGATTGCCCCTGATTTGTCATAGCCTTGTCCCTGTCACTGTAGAAACTAGTCCCTGAGTATCACAGAGGTCCGTACACATACGTACACCAACCAAATGTCACATCTGTTGACAGGACTATTGTATACCTGTAGTGAATTTATAACTGATGTCCAGAATAATATTCATTGTATCCATAAATTAATGAAACAGTCAAATGTGAAGGGAAATGTGGAAAGCCCCCCACCCTGTATTATGTAGTGGAACCACTCTGCACCCTATATCATGTAGCGCCAACCTAATAATGTGGTCAGAGGTGCCCAAACACCTGCATCTGTAAACACAGGTAGAATGTTAAAATCTGGACTAACTCTGTCCATGTGCTACATCTGATATTTGAACAGTGCCCGGGGAGTTCTAGTCACCAGTTGGACAAGCCTAAACCTGAACCAGCACATGAAAATCCTGACAATCAAACATGTGTATGTGTGAGGACTATAGGAGTTCTGAATATCCTTGGAGTGAGTAGACATGCAGCACGGGTCTAGAGCAGTAAGAAACAGGGAATGTCGGAAGTGTAGTACTGTGGTTTTCCCAGTAGAAGAATGGATGCCTGCTGTGTAAGGGAAGCAGTGAGGCATTATGTCAGAGTAGCTATGAACCATGGGTATACATATAAATGAGGCAGAACAACAATAGTGTAGTGGTTAGAGCATCCGCCTAACGTAATGGCATTCCCGGTTCAAATACGACTATAGCACATATTAATTGTGTAATGAATGCCTCTGTGCTGTAAAGCCAACATTTATACATGTAAAGGTGACCGCGTGTCTCACATGGGGCCGTTAACCGGATACCATAAATCAAAGTGGTACTTTCATAAGGAATAAGGCACATGTAATCCCAAAGAAGTGGCCGTAAACATATGTAACTCAGAATAATTAGATGCAAGTGCACCTGTGCGGGTGTACACAGCTTGTAGCATAGCAAATGTATGTTGTCTTGTACAGCTGTAAACTTTATATATATATATATATATATATATATATATATATATATATATATATATATATATCTGTGTATAGATAAATATCCACAGACATAACAGAAATATGCAATTATCTATCTCTCTCTCTCTCTCTCTCTCTCTCTCTATATATATATATATATATATATATATATATATATGTAATGAACACCGAAAGATGAAAGCAAACATAAGGGTTGTGAAGGGAATCTAGAGCAAGTAAGGTATTATAAAGTGCTCGCAGCATATGTCAGATAAAGCTGCACAAGTGTGAGTAGAGCACTGCTATTCACACCAGAGGCAGGGTTATACCAGTGGCCATAACATCGTTGAAGTGCTACGTCAACATTATACACAGATGAAATGTAGTACATGTTGCAACCACCTACACTTGTAACCCGCAAATCGTTCGCAATCCATAACACCAGGAAAGGCACGTATGTGCAAATATGAATGGATGATGAGCCTGTGAATACACGAGGTGGTACAAAATGTGTGTAGGGCCCCAACACTCTGGAGAGGGCAATGTGTAAAGGTGTGTCATGGCTGCGATATCAGGTGTATAATGGCTGTTATGCATGGAAACTCAACATGGGTGTGCTGGAGAAACTATGGATATGCGATTATGGACACAGGAGTGCTAGGGTATGTTGCGCCGGTTGGAATGGAGCAGCCCGTGGAGGTCAGCTAGTATGTAGGTGCGATTCCCAGATAGATCGTCGTCTGCGTGGAGACATGCATGAATGGGCGTATCATTGTCGGACGTTGTGCGTCAGGGCTGGCAGCCCGGCACGTAAAACCTAAACGCCACCCATGAGCGAAACGGAGTTCTGCTGTGACAACCCCAAACCGGGAAAAGCAGAAAGACACAACTACATGCAGACATCAATATGTTGACATACAATCTCAGTAACACAAACACTCATTCTATTAACATTAATAATATGAATGGGCACAGAAACAAACACAGTAGCAGGAATAACAGGCTGCGCATATGAGTAATAGGTCGAATGACACTGTATCACATCACACTTATCAGCGGCACCACAGACATGAAAAATGTGCGACATCTGTCCGCTGTATAATGTGCAGTATACTGATCACAAGTTCACCGGTGTGAAATGTTGGTGTCATAATGACTAAGGCAATAGTATGCTGTTGAAGCAGAGATAAAACCCAATACGCATATGTAAGTGTCTATGTCCGGGAAATGTATAGGTTAACGGACACACAGATGTATATATAGATAAAAATGTATATATATATATATATATATATATATATATATATATATATATATATATATATATATATATACATATACATTTATACAGATATATATATATATATATATATATATATATATATATATATATATATACAAACACACAAAGATATACTACAGATATATATAGATAGATATATATACACAAACAACAGGTATTGATATATACACATACACACAAAACAAATATATATGTCATTTAGATATAAACATGTACATAACTAGGTTACTTTACAGCAATTAGGGGTAACATATATACAGCCCGGGCATATGTGACTGCGAGGTCAAATAAATAAACTTTGTAACCCCCACACCACCCAGCTAGGCTGGTCAGACATACAGACAGGCAATAAAGATTACTACACTGCTGCTGTCCAAAACACCGGCAGGAAAGTAGCAGTGGAGAGATCTGCAAGGTCTACACTTTAAACACGGATAACGGTGTTCCTTGCGGGACTCCAAAAATTCAGTGTATGTGTCAACCTGTTGTCATCAATGCGAGCAGGATGTAGGTGTACATGGAACAGTAGGTTGTGCAAGTGTGATAATACATGGGTTGACAAAACGTATGACATGTATCCCGAGATGGGGAGAGTGTGCAATGTGTAGGGGTGTGCTCATACCCCAGCTGCACTCACAGTAAGTATATGCCATGAGTGCTGTAGAGGGGTGCCAGGTAGGTGGACCATGGGTATGCAATAATGGGCTTAAGTGTGCAGGTGCTGGTTGGCAGAGATGTAGTAGGCCCGCTCAGAGGAAGTATTAATATTCCTATGTGGGCATAGCAGACATCTATACGTCCAAAACCTGAAGACCACATCTACTGGATAGTCTGTAAACCATCGGGGGAATACATAGAGACCAAATCAGTGCCGTGTACCCAATTAGCATGGATGTTCATAGTTATGAATCAGAATGTAACAAAGTCCAAATAAACACTTCCAGAACTAGTGATATTAGGTGGACAGGTGGTGGAATACAGGTAATGACAGATGACAACATGTATGAGTCATAAACGGCATGTACCTCGACAAACGTGAATGAATACATATGCTCTATAACTGTCAATGTGTCTGGTTAATAGAACCAATCATCTAAATGTGTCCCACAGGGTGTTATGCAGTGTTCCTGATACAGTGTTCATTCTACCCCATTGGTATGTGAAGTCTGCGAGTGATGGAAAGTTTATAATTTGATGACCACCTCATGTAGATGATAGCATAATAGATGAGGTTCTACACCTGTACGCCTTTGAGTGACACACCCGTCTGGGCAGTTGTGTCCTGCAAAATGAATGTTATGGCACATGGCCTGTGAGTTTGGGAAAGGAGGCCATATATTGTGTGTAGTGGTGTCAGAAATTAATTTGTTGTATCAAAAACAGCTACATGTAATAGGAAACAGTATTAGCAATTATAATGCTACAAGAATGACCTTAACATATGCAAACCATGGAAGTAGTCAGTTTACAACTGGCTGTGGGTATATGTTGCCTTGACACGTGATAGCTCTACATATAGGATCTATAGGGCCGCCACCATTCTGAATGGCCAAAGTGGGACCTGCTCAGTAGAAATGTCAGACGTACCAGTGCAGGACATACCTACAGCCATGCATAGTACAGCAATATACATATCAGCACAAATCAAAGCGTAGTCTAGCAGCTGTAAAGTTGCTTATGCTACTACATATAACATATCAACGTGTCAGGTATACAAGACCTGTAACAAGCAACCACTACAGACACGTAGAATATGAGAATGTCCCCTAATCAGGCCAGTTGCAATGGCTAGAGTATCATCACATGACTTATGCCTAATGAGGGACTGTCCCATGCAAAGTGGGAAAGGTATTATTCCAACAGTCTCCCATCGTGCAATCTGAAAGATGGAAAACGTACAGTAGGTATGCGGTAGCATGACTCGCTGGACAGCTGCGTTAACAAAATCATATTCACATGTCAACATTGCAGAGTATCGGTTCCCATGTATCAGGCAGCTGGGAGCAAATCATATGAGGAACACTCATATAATATGATTACGTTACTGGACAGGCCGCCGAGTCCGTACAGTCGAATGCCTGCTGTCACCAAATGGTTAGACATACTCGATACTGTAGCCATGTAGTCCGATGTAATACGCATCCCAAGGGATTGCACAGACCCAGCATGAGTGACAAATGTAAGCAGAAATTTTGGTGAGCGAGCGGCTGTAAGCCTGTTTGTCTACCAGTATGCCAGTAGTGCACTGTCAAAGAAATGTGAAATCTAAATGGGTAAAAGGTGCTGTAACCAGAGATCAGCAGTGCTTAACACTGTGCAAACCCATGCACAACTGCTCCCACCTGCTGGAATGTGCCTTACCCAGTCCATATCCAAAGGCGTCGGTCTGTCCGCAAACAAAGAACCGCCCTATTCACGTGTTGGTAGCAGTACCCTGTGCACATAGCTCATGTGAATTAACAATAGACCATGGCATATGTACAGAACAATAGACCACACACACACCATGCAGCGCAGTCATCCAACAGTATAGCAATGTACTGGCAGATATGTCCGGACCACTGGTGTATGCATGCCTGGCCATCCTGTGTTTCAGTGTGTGAGCATGCCTAGTATGAATGTTACGCATGTTGTCGACCGACATTACCGTCATACCATCATGTGTGTGAGCATGCCAAGTATGGACAACTGTATCGCATGTGTCACATGTCCAGATAGTCAGTATGTGTTGCCGACCCCTCCGTTCTACACAGACAGGTGTCATGCTGTGTCTGCAGGGTAGCTACTGGTCATGTGGCATTGACAGTTGCTACATGTCTGCATAGCGTGGGGGGACATCCAACCGCATCCACAGTCTTACACAGCACCATGGGTGGCGCACATGACTCTCACATGTGTAGGTTGGACAGGGGGGCACAGCTGACAGCTGTACACATCTGCCGCTACTGTACTGGTATGCCAGGTACTCCACGTCAGTGTGTGGACCTACCTAAGTTGCTGGTTGGAGGGATACCAGTGTACGTCAGATCCCAGTGTTAAATACCAGGACAGTGGTGTTGGACGTCCTAGCTTTCACAACCTGCATCAAACTGCCTGGCCTGCTCTAGTCTGTATATGTCTTTGGGGGTTGGGGTCATTCATTGGGCATATCCATAGGCCATTGTATATCAATTGTCTGTATTGGTCTACACCTATCCAGCTGCATGAAACATGTGTGGGCTGTACGGACACACACGATGTTCAGCCCATTATCTGCAGTGGGTTAGGACACCCTGTGCACTACTGGCTGCCATTGTGACCCCCTTATGTGCTACAGATGTCATGGTGCCATTATGGACGTGTATTGTCTGCTGCCCTAACAGTCGGCCACCAAAGTCTCTTGTATGCTCACATACATACCATAGCAATGGGTAAATACACATTCTAATACAACTGCCAATTTTTAGGTTGATAGACATACCCTGGGGGTGTTCTGGACCTGAGGATGGTGCTTGAGGGCTGCCTATGTTGGATGCACACAGTGCACCTCCTATACATGGCCGAGCACAGGTAGTATCATGTTTGGCATCCATTGCACAGTGTGCGGGTCAGAGAGGGGACATCCATGTGTACCTACTGTGTCAGTTCATATGCCTTGTGTTGCCTCTTTGCCAAGGGCAGGTCATACTGTGCAAGGCCTTTCGCCGACTGGGCCCTGCTCAGGTAGTTCTTCCGCCAAGTCACACTGTGCCTGTACAGGCCTTGGCAGTGGTGTTGGGCCATGTGGCCCTGCCCCATGCTGTTCCTGCAGCAACTGTTACTGCAGGATCAGAATGTGCAGCATAGCAAATACCATAACAAATTGTGTGCACGTAGCTAGTGAATACTGCAGGGCACCACCGGATGTGTCCAGATACTAGAACCGTGAATTGAGCATCCCAAACACATGCTCAATTACATGTCTTGCCTGTGCATCCACCTCATTATGGTGTGAGTGTTCAGGTGTGTGTGTGCATTGCTGCTGGGTGTCATCAGCCACGACACCAGTGGTTACCCAGCATCCCCCACTAGGACAATGTAGGGGATGTCCATATTGGCAAAGGTGTGGTACAGCTGTGTCAGAAGCCATATATTGGAATCATCATAGCTTCCAGGGCAGACAGCACACACATTCAATCTAATGCCCTGGCCATCACATATGGCCTAGTTGTTGGAGGGTATGCCCCTGCAGTGACTGTAGGCCCTACCCCGCTCACCGGGGGTAGTCATCCATGTGGTTGAAGAGATGCATATTGCTGGTCTACTAATCACGTGTGTTGAGGACATGTACATGCTCACTAGATCCCCATGATATCCCCAGTTGTGCTATGTGAGGTACCTGTGGCTAGTATACCCAGGCCAACACATACCGTGGTATCCACTGTGATGGGTTTCCCTCTGCCTGTTTGATGTGTCAGGTGTGGCAGGCACAGGTCAACAAGCGACTGTAGGAGGTCTCTGTCCACCCCATAGTGCTCCACCATCCCCAGCTCATGTAGCCCAGTGGTAAGTCACCCTAGGTCTATAAAGTCTTATGTCATCCCAGTAAGGGATGTTCAGCAGCATACACATCCTCACTGCCCTCAATCTCCTGCACATGTTGGTCTATGTTGCCTGCTGCAGCCCTTCTCATTTGGTTGAACTGTGAGTTGAAATGTCCCCGCAGGTATACACCGGTGGTGTAGAGTGCGGAAGAAACCTGTGTGTATGATGCTTACTCACATTACCGTATGGTTCAGGTGTGGGCTGGCCATGTCATCTGCTGATTGTGCTGATCATAACTTGTTTGTGTAGCCTGTAGACCCTGACTACCCCACCACTACTGTTGTCCTTCCCAATGTCACCAGGCAGGTATAGACACACCCCTAGCTTAGGCGTGCTAAGGCAGGAGCATTCCCGAGGCACAGTTCTGCAATGTACTTATAGTATGCCTGACCCCCCTCCCATGCTGTCAACTATATTTGAGCCCTGCACCCGGCTAACTACACACATACACTCCAGGTATCTGCATCACATCTTGGGGATAAATGAGATACACTATTGTCAACCTCATCTGCATAGTATAGTCTTCTAATGAATAGTTATATGACCCATACCGAACCTCCAAATTAATAACCACTGCTTAGTGTCACTCAGATCCGTACACAACTGGTAACAGGTGCCTTACTATCACCATATTCGATGTCCCATGGTCTTCCCAGCAACAAAATAACCGGTGTCTACACGCCTACAACCCAGGACCCTGCACACAACAGCCGATGTGCATTACCACTACGCCATGGCAGATATACATACATCCCAGGTTATCACGTACAGATCATCCGGCACAAACATTCAATAGTGCTGATGTCCCCAGACATATATGTTTATATCTATGTCTATCTCTCTATATCTACATATATCATATATATTATTTGTATACATATATATATAGATATACATACACACATATACACACATATGTAGATATTGCATTTATATCACAACAGCGGACCACATGACAGCAAAGCATTAGACAGGCATGAAAAGGAAAGTACATGTGCCACCTGCATCATGTAGTGTTGTTACTATCAAGGCATGTGTGTTCTGTTGCGTCACACGGGTCAGACTGTATTAAGGGTAAGAGTAGGGCTGCTGACATTTACTCACCAGACCTATTGGCGAATGTATGTGTTGACAACCCAGTGTCTTGGCAGAATATGCGGGCTGTGGACACTATATAGGTCAGCAACAAAACACAATGAACACATCCCACAGCTAGCCACCCACAGATACCAACAGATAGGGTATAACTGCCAAACACACACACCTGCCATGCCTTGGAATCAAGCACCTACCTGTTTAGTCTACCACACTACAGCATTACACAGTAACAGAACGCACTACCGAGTTTCAGCATCACTGCACTCCCAGAGGCATACTTCTAGGTGGATTACATCATCAGCAAAGGCAAAGACGTCGATAGGGAATGTATGGAGAGGGAGCCGTCTAAAAGCATTACTTTGTCCCCAGGCAGCTGGAAACATGCACACACACACTTGGCAGGGCTGGGAGTCAAACATACACCTAACTACCTTATCACACTACAGCATTATGCTGTTACAGAATGCGCTACCGAGATTACAGGAACACACCACTCTCAGAGGCATACTTCTAGGTGGATGACATCATCAGCAAAGGCAAAGACGCCGATAGGGAATGTATGGAGAGGGAGCCGTCTAAAAGCATTACTCTGTCCCGAGGCAACTGGAAACACACACACACACACACTTGGCATGGCCGGGAGTCGAACATACACCTAACTATCTTATCACACTACAGCATTACACAGTTACAGAACGCGCTACCAAGATTATTGGAACACAGCACTCCCAGAGGCATACTTCTAGGTGGATGACATCATCAGAAAAGGCAAAGATGCCGATAGGGAATGTATGGAGAGGGAACCATCTAAAAGCATTACTCTGTCCACAGGCAGCTGGAAACACACACACACACACATGGCAGGGCCGGAATCAAACATACACCTAATTACCTTATCACACTACAGCATTACGCAGTTACAGAATGCGCTACTGAGATTACTGGAACACAGTATTCCCAGAGGCATACTTCTAGGTGGATGACATCATCAGCAAAGGCAAAGATGCCGATAGGGAATGTATGGAGAGTGAGTCGTATAAAAGCAATACTCTGTCCCCAGGAAGCTGGACACACACACACACACACACACACACACACACACACACACACACACACACACACACACACACACACACACCACACACACACACTTGGCAGGGCCGGGAGTCGAACATACACCTAACTACCTTATCACAATACAGTATTATGCAGTTACAGAATGCGCTACCGAGATTACTGGAACACAGCACTCCCAGAGGCATACTTCTAGGTGGATGACATCATCAGCAAAGGCAAAGACGCCAATAGGGAATGCATGGAGAGTGAGCAGTCTAAAAGCATATTACTGTCCCAAGATAGACGTAGACAAACACACGGCAGTGGTGTGAGCGGGACAACTGCCTATCTACGGAGCACTATTACAACACTACATGGATACGAGATGCGCCACAGACAGTACACCCTTCAGGACAGTCCCAGTGTGTTCATTGTAGGAATCCATCCTGACGTGGGGTATGGACATCTGTTGCCTGGATGACCACTATCGCTGTACAGGATTTCAATGGTCATGCATATACACAGAGGCACATAACCAACACAAGGTGTCACTAGGCATGCTCGCACACTTAGTAGCACACGTCCGTTTGGAATGTACTGTGTGTCCTTCTACACAACAGCATACTGGGCATGCTCACACACTTAGTAGTAGCAAAGGGCTGTCTTGTATGCACATGGATTCTAAACATGGACGAGCACAGTGTGTCGATAGTGAACATTGTTAGCATGAACACTGCACTACACACATCTGACACCGGTCATCAGTGCTAGCTGTGTAGCGTTCGTGATCACAGCTGACAATCCAGATCCAAAAATGGGGAATACGGACATCTCTGCAGTGAGGAACACCTGGCATATGGCACAGTTGTGCACAATAGCACTACCACCATATACCTCAGATACAGACATGTGGGTCATAAGACCATGATGGACCGCTCCAGGTGTTACTGTCCCCATGTACATGAAGGCCACTCACATGTACTGACCAGTACACACTCAAGAGCCATCACAGATGTCTCAAGTGCAGATCACAGTGGTAAATGCCGCATTCAACTATGTAGCCCTCAGACATCACCACGTCCTTGGACCAGCAACACACATCCATACATTACTACACCACCATGTCACTCATGACCAGTGGACTGTACATAGGTCTACAGCAACTGTGCAGACTACACATGTACTGACAGGGTTCCATCATGTGGTATGCAATGCAATGATACCACAGTTCATAACCAGGTTGGCTCTACACATAACAGGGGCCGTGGGTCTTACACAGCTGTAACAGATGACTGTCACTGTACACCAGAAAACACTCATGTTTGGATATGACATACATGTAATCGCAGTGGATATGTACATGGCCCACACACACACAATGCATATGTACATAGCATAGCATTTGCTGTCCTCTGTGCAGACAAGTGGCACAGCAATCACATGCATGCACATGGAAGGTAGGTCCATGGCTGTTGAATGCTAACAGTACATAAGGTAGCAATGTTGACTGAGGTAACATTCCCTCTGTACTAGTTACCCATGACAACCAATATATCATACAACAACCCATGTGTCATGTATGTCATCACACATGTCCACCAATTGCAATGCATACAAACATGGCTACATGACAGGAATGTAGGACCAACACACATGTACATGTAGTGGTGTGCATGCAGCTACCATGCATGTGCAGTAGCTGATGTATGTCGTTCATCTGTGTCTAACTACAACATGCAGTTGTAATGCAGCCCCATCATTGACACCTGTATATTGTGAAATACTGACAGTACGGTAGGATGTACATCAGGTATGGATGGATGTGTGTACATAAAGTGGTGGTCCACCTTTGCAGATGTATGTTTGCTGAAGACAGCTCACAGGTGTGTCACAAGCCGTCCTACCATTACATGTGCAAACAGTACGCTATGTTACTGTTACTTGAAGGTGAAGACATACAACCTACACAGTGGTCAGGGTGTTACTGACCTCACATCACTTGACACCTGTAACACTTACGTCCTCCCATGTGCATATAGCAGCATAATTGCTGAAGGTAGCGTTGGTACACATAATGCAGCCAATACAGCTGCATGTCTGTCAGACGTATCATCATATTGCAGGTGTATGATTCACAGTACTGCCATGTGTGTTTGCTTGTGTGACCATATATGCCACATATGGTAGGGAATACATCCCAATTGTTACAAACCCCTATACACTGTTGTAGAGATCTCTGCATACTGCAGTGTAGAAAGCAAGACGTAGGCAGGGGTGGTGTGTGTATCACACACATATCAGCTATCTGTCTGTGAATGACATTTGTGGACTCCACAGTGTGTGTGTGTGTGTCTGTATGTATGTATGGCTGTCTGGTGCATGGAGTGAGGGTGTATGCTACCATACAGAACAGACAGGATCCCTAACCCCTCATGGTGATGCAGTCTACTACCCTGTTGATGCCATCATTCTCAGCCTTACTGGCTACCTGTACATGTTCATTCTCTGTGTCGCATCATGTGAGTGCATGCACAGTACTGTGAAAGTGATTATCACATAGGCAGGGGTCCTCACCTCAACACTATCAAGTGTGCGTTATAGTGTTGTTGACCCCGTGAGTGTGGTCATATTACTGTGTGTTTCTGTGTATGTCTGTCTGTGTTCTCATCCTGTAATGTGACAGTGTATTACTGCTACACAGTGAGGTCTCATGCTATCAACTGGCCTCTAACGTTGACATCAGCCAGACCGCTGTGTAAACCCCCCCCCCCACACCATGTCACCATACCTGTGATGTGACCTGGTATGGATTTCATGTCTCTAGCCACTGTAGCCTATTAAACAGCTCACATGCTTCTGGATCAGTAGATGTGTGGACATCTGTGGAATGGTAGCCTTTCTAACAGTGAAGATGAGGCTACGTATAGCATGCTGGTATTGCCATACATGCCTGTGAGTACTCCACATTTACACATGAGAAATTGCAAACACTGCTACTTATTGGCACATGCAAGTAGACCTTAAGGAGGGAAGCAGAACATCATTACCAACATGCTGTGACTGTTGTTACCAAGACACATACAGTGAACATACAACAATGCACTCTAGCTGCAAACACTGTAACATAATGGCACATGCAATTAGACCTTAAGGAGGGAAGCAGGGCATCATTACTAACATGTTGTTACTGTTGTTACCAAGACACATACTGTGAACATATAACAATGCATTCTAAACATGTACTACATGGTATGTCTGGTGCGTGTCAACAGTACACAACAAATGTAATATACACTTCTCACTATTCTGTTCACCCTGTTCATCAGACCATATGAGCATGTCCCTGCACCGATGGTGTGGATGACAGGGATGCAGCACAGGCATCATCATATGCACAGAGTGATAATGTTTGCCAGGGGCAGAGGCAGCACCAGTGGATGATATCATGTGTGTGGATTAGGGACGGTGATCTGATTAAACATGTGTGGTCATTATGCATGTGGGTGTTGCGGTGCCCTACAGATGTTTATGCTGTGTGCATGTATGTGTGCACACAGTTCTGCCATGTGTCCAGCCTACACAGGGGTATTATTGACAGCTCCAGATTGTACAAACGAGGATGTGCAGCTCACTGTGTCTGGCCATAGCCACGTGACCTGTGCCTGCCAGGGGTTGCACGGGCACTACCAGGCAGAGGTACAGATTGGCTACTGTCCGAAGACACATGTCCATTGGAACCGTGTCCCCGCTGGGAACATCCAGGGTCACGTCCACGTGGCCTGCTGTGTCCTGGTGTGGACAGTGCAGCACCAGCTGCACTGCTACTGCTACCAGCACTGAGGGAGCGGGCATGTGAGGTGGCTCATTCACGTTGACCTGAACCAGGTGGTGTAGCTGGAATACATCCACGTGTTCTACATCTCACTCCTACCAGATGTTCCAGCACAGACAACTCAAGCTTGCGGATTGCCATGCCACGGTCAAGGATTTCAACCATGTCACCCAATCGCCTGTCCAGAACATCAGTGATCTGCTGTTGAGCATTTTCCAATGCTTGGATGTTGTTGTTTAAAAAACAGATAGCAGCCCTCTGAAGCCTCTGCCCTTCTGTGTTCTGCCGTTCAGCATGGGCCTGTGCCACCATTACAGTCTGGAAAATGCATCTGGTGACACCAGCTGCTGCGCTCTGTCCTGCAGGTGCATGCTTGCCAGAGGTCCTCCTACGAGCAGCACTGGCCACATGCCTGTGCGGCACATCTGCAGTCATTACACTGACACCATGATGTGGAGACACACCTTAAGTAGCCACCACACATTCCTGTTCCAAGCTAACACACGCTGACTGTCCTTCCTCTATGGCCACTGGTGATGGGGTATGTGTTGGCATGAGAACTGTGTGTGGGGAAGAGGGGGACATAGTTGGGATGGGAACCATTTGGCACAGATTCAGCCCCTGACAACCCTGCCTGTACCTCATGCATATGTTCATCACTGCTAGTATCTTTGGGGACACTAACATCAGATGGACCGCAGGAGGGTAACGCACCTACATCACCTGTGAATGCAAAGAAAGACTCTACATTGCAATAGACACACAGACACACAGACACACAGACACACAGACATACAGACACACAGACACACCATGCATGTGATTTGACAGGCGGCATGCAGCATGCATGTGATACAGCAGATGGTATGCAGCTCAGACATTAATAGGGCTAGTTAGCATATCTCTCTGGGTTGCACACAACAGCAAGCAGGTGTCATATCAGAAGCCATGCAGTTCACACAATCATGGTAGTAAGCAAGCATCCCTGTGATACACCATGTGGACCAGCACAGGTTAACAGTACACATGGCTGATGTGACCTTGACATTGACATGTAGTATGACATGTAATCTGCTGATGTGTGCATTGACATGTATACATGTCTGACACAATGGTGTCCTGACACATGTACAGCAGTGTAATGGGTATCACATTGCAGTGTTGTTTGCATGCCCTACAGGTAGAAAGCACGTTTAGCAGATGTGCATGAGCATTGAAGGGTAGTATGAGGTTTCTACATTGCTATACAGTGTGAAGTACAGACACTGTGCCATTGCATGGCATCATGAGGCGCCTATATTGCTATACAGTGTGTAATACACACACACAGTGCATAGCCATGACTGTGTGCAAACACATGACATAACTACTGTGGATTGTGACCCACGTCGCTGAGGTGTGTAGACACTAAATCATGCTGTGTCATGTGAGAGGTCACTGGAAGACCTATGAATGACACCCCTGCACAACTACTAACATGTCTTAGCTGCCTGGCAACAGTGTCCCCACATGGCAGACTTGTCAATACACCATGTCCCACATGACATTTATGTACCACACACATGAGGTGCATGGCTGACAGTGATGTCCAACAGCAGCAAGGGAAATGTACAGCATCTGTGGCCTGATGTGGTGTCTATGTCTGTGGAAGCTGTACAAGTGACTACTGTCATGCTATGACACGATCATGATGTTCAACACATCTTATATGGTCGAATTAAGTGACTCCTCCACAAGCTGTGCACAGGCTTTTAGCATGTCCAGTGTTCCACATCAACTATATAACCATTCAACAAAGGCTATAGTTGGACCATGTGTGGACAATGTGCAACAGGGTGTATACACATCACATCTACTGTGTGGCTACATGTCTCTGGCCATCCTCCATGGCCATGTGTGAACATGTGTTGGCCAAATGTTTGTGTTGGCTGTCTATCTCACATGTCTGTGTTGTCCCATATGACATACACCCATAGATTTCAGATACGTCACTGTCCACAGGGTTATGCAGACAAAGGGTTGTATGTTTGGTATGTGGGGTATGTATTATGGGATAGTGAGACAATATTGTAGCCGGAACACTACATGTCTGGGACTTGTCAGATGGCACATCACAATGTGTGCACCCATTGCAGGGGCATATTACACAATGGTGAATCCTGTGGGCTAACCATATCCCAGCTCACTGTGTGGTACTGTTTGCATACCAAACATGTGTTGTTCCAATGTATAGTACATATGCCTACATTGAACAACATCTCCACCGTTGTATGCACAGCTGTTCACACATCTAGAAATGACAGATACTGTGGTTTCATGTCGGTGTTTCATTTACTTTGTATATATTGCACATGGGTAGCCAGTGTGCTTGATGACAGATGCGACTTGCATATTGTGACTGGACCATACATTATGTGTACATGTGTTAACTGGCCACATGGCTTATAGATATATGCATTAACATGCCTGATACTGATAACTGTCTCACCTGCAATGGACTGATGTCTGTGCAGAACGCCAGAGGTACCTCTATAGGGGTGACACAGCAGTTTGAACATTATCCATGACTGTATGACAGCTACAGGGTGCACTGTGCATGTTAACACATTCACCTGTGCAATAGCATATAGCATGCACATATGTGCATACACAGGGTAGCAAACTATAGTATGCGGCATGTGTGTAAACATACCTCGCATATGATGTTACATTACATATTGTACAGTGACACATGCAACTAAATGGGATATAATAGTCATATGTGCAGTAGTGACTTACCAAGCAACTCCAGGCTCAGTGGTTGGGAGACACCCACCTCCACGATGGCAGCTACTGTTTGTGGATGCTGTTCTGAGGGTGTTGCCAGGCTGGCCAGTAGCTCCTTGGTGTGTGTGAGTGGGGGCTGGGTTGGTGGCCCACCACCTGTTCCACCTTGTTCCCTGGCGATCGCATTGGCATGCTGTTTTGCATATCATATCAGGTCCATGCAGTGTGTGCTCACCTGCTGGTAGGTGCGGTTATGTCCACCCACATCATTACGCTCCTGCGTAGTTCCTGCCACAGGTCATCACACTGCTGGGCATGATGTGGCACATGGCTGAACAGCACCTCATAGTTATCATGGAGGTGCGGGATGAGGGCATCATCCTCCAGGTGGCTATACGCTGGCAGGTATGAACGAGGCATTATCTGGAAGACATAATGATGGAGACAGGTCACAGTATCACAGAGATATACAGAGGTACAGCTGCACATACATTTGTATTAAATCTAGTACATATGAACAGTTATCTTTGCAAATCTTCATGACACTGACACAACTGACATGTTTGTGTCACACACATGTAACACCCGTTGTGCATTGGATATCATCACCATATATGTGTGTCACCTCATTACATTGCTCATACTCGATGTGAATGCTGTCTTGATGTGGGCATGTCTGTTTTCCTGTACTGGTGTTCTGACCTATCAGCACATGCCTGGATGTGTCCACAGTAATGCTGTTGACCTTGATGCTGTGTATATGTCACATATCAACACATACACTGCCTTAACGGACATGAGCAGTGACAATGCACACATGCGCATGGAAACCTTTACATGCATGTGTTTTGCCATATACATCTACACGGCACTGTACAGCAGTTCAACATCCTGCCACGTATCGCCTGTGTTGCACATGTGATACACATGGGACAATGGCTAGCCGGACATTATTTGCAGGGATGGTTATCAACCATAGCATGTACGGGCTAGGTTTTCTAGCTGTATCCAACAGCCATTTTGCCACCACCAGGTGCATCAGTGCCACATTACTGATCCAGACAGTTAATGATACATCTACCATGTGGTCATCTCACCATGCTTGACAGAGATGACATGTGCAGCTTTGATGGACAGGGTTGCATGGTATGGCAGGAGTATGTAACATGTATGGCACAGGGATCTGTCCAGCATGTGGCGATCATTGTAGTAGGACAGTGGCTGTCCATGACATATGTCTTTCAGATCAGGATATGTACATGTAGCATGTCCAACATCACAGTGTAGCACATGTCTTTATGCAAGGTAGCCAGCATGCTGCATAGTGGAGGTGAGGATTGTGAAGGCTGGTATCGCTTATCCACACATGGCCAATACCCCTTAAAGGTGATATGTGATCCGATATTGGTCTCCATGCTCATGGATGGCACCCTGTCATGACATGGGTGCCTCGTATGACTACCTAATAGGCCTGGAGACATCACCAGCTCAGGGAGGTGAACTGCACAGCACCATTCCTTGCACACAGTGTACATAATGTTGACCACTGCCTAGGTGGTAGTTAATGGGTACAGGGTTATTCACCTAGCAGTGGCAATGCTATTATCAGCTGTCAGGTTGTGCACATATGTCACACATCTCACCCACAAAGCCCATTCTGTATGTTGTCCAGCTATTGCTCCTAGGTCATGGACATTCACATCCTTACATACGCAGATGCCTCCCATTTGTCTGTGTGGTATGGGCTACAATGAGGGGGGAGTACAAAACATTAACCCTGTTTTACTGTAGCTACCACTGGTGTGATATACAAATGTCACTCAGACACCTTTTGTAGTGTAGCTTCTGTCAACAGGTCACTGGTAGACCACTCCTGTGACATACGAAGGTACATCTAGTATACTCAGTGTAGCTGGAACACAGTATGGGTGATGTTCTATGACCTGTCACAGGTATGCTATGCAGTGTGAAATCATCCGTACTGTCATCTACATCTGTACTGCTAACATCTATGTTGATAAAGGTTCATAGACCTACAGACCATACACAGCAGGGTAATAGTGCAGTGCCTCCAATTATGACTGGCGTCTCCGCTTGTGGGTTGCAGTGGGTTTATATTATCCAACACCCTATCTGTATTGCATATTCATGCTCAGCACTTGTTCAGAACATGTAAGCACTTCATGAGCGACTAATTCCTATAGCACCCATTCCAACTCATTTCTTATAAGTATACTGTCTGTCCTTACCTTTCCAGCTTGCTTACCGTACAACAGCTGTTGTACAAATGTAACTCACATATCTTGAGAGACATGGTTGAATATACAAGCATGTCCAAGTGTCACTTACCAGTGTTATTGCCTGTCTATATGATGAATATGGCAAACATGAGGCAATAGAGCAATTGTCTCATGTACACAGTCAATGCTCACCTCCCAACATACGACACTACAGCCTGTGGGAGATGCGCATATGTAGCCATGCTGGGGGTAATGCTCTCACCAACCTAGACTGAACCTGACATTCATGTGGGGACGTTTAACATTTGCAACACACCCCACTCATCACATAGTCTCACTAGATCTCCACCACCACAGGCCATACATAGTATGACTACAACATTTGCAGAACCTCTCCATACTCTCTGTGTAGGCAACAGAGGCAGCTCCCATCACCAAACACAACACCAATTACTTATAGCCCACAGACTCATGTGTGCCCATCAACTACAGCCAATAGGGTGTCATAACATACCCAACACACCGGTCATAGGTGACTCTGTAGCTGGTCACACTGATCTCCCACTCAGCAGGCTACACAAGGTGATAGTCGCTTACATCTGGCTGTCGGGTAACAGGATCTGCAACATAACCTATGCACCCATGCCACACCTCACCAGGTACGATTTGACTGCCATTCTCCATGTTAGTGTGATTGCCCTGAGATGTATCTTCCTGGACTACATGTACAGGGACATGCAATAACCCAGAAGGTATCGCCCAAGCCCTGAGAAGCATTCTGCATTCATTCAGACTGATACCACTGTACAACGACTGAATGTTTCACTTCAACACTTGCCTATGCTTCTGCTGTCATTCCATGGGCATCCAGTATCTGTCTGCTTTGAATGACATGGTCAACAAAACACGATGCTTTGGCACAGATGACCTGTACCTGTCAGCCCTGGGAGTACAGATAACATGTAAGGCTCTTGCTGCTCCTATACTGCCTGTCTTGAACAGTTTCCAATAACATTCACCACCAGAACAGGAACAGGCAAGCAAAACCTGGGGTACTGTTACTCAATGCTTGACATCTTCATTTCTAACGCACTCAGGTGAGGCACTCCTTATAATGGACCACTTCGATATCTCTGCAGTGACTGGGACCTGCCTCTAGGCTCCGAAGAGCACACCTGCACTGACAGGTTACATGCAGACCACACCTTTCAGTCATGTAACTAGGACCGGAACACCCAAGGCGGAGGTGTGTCCATATTTCACAAGGATGTACACACCTCCAAGCTGGTTCCTTAGCACAATGCATCAGAGGTGATCCACGTGCAACTAACTGCGGCCAGAACTGCTATACACATTGTAACTTGCTACAGATTCATCAACATACCCCATGGTTACTGGCCCTCATTTCTTGGTGTACTGGACAGTAGGGTTCAGACAGGTACTACTGATGTGAGACTGACACTACCCCACACTTAACTGGGATACCTACTCATGTACCGACACATTAGGCCAACGCTTTCTGGGATTCATAACCTCCACTCGGCTGGATCACCCCATACACACCACCACCAAGACCAACAATATCCTAGACATGGACATTACCAACATGTGACTGGTGTTCCACACCTGGGGTTATCCCCTTGTTGGTAGTTTCTGAACATATGCTAATCACCCTTGTTATCCACATCCCGGCACCACATCCTTCACGGAATACACAGTACAAGATGTCTACAATGCCTACTTCAGATATCTTATGACAGCGGTAGTAAATGTCATGACACCTGTGCAGATGGACAATGCACTTACAAACACTGAAACATACACCAGCGCACTTCATTAGCACTTACACGACTGCATGGATCATGCTGTCCCAAACAGAGCCATGATGGTACCCACCAGATAACGAACGCCACTCTGGGGGTCCAGTTCCATGCACATAATGTACAACAGAAGGTGGAGGCTGTTGCAAAGTGGAGTACAATCCCATGGGTGGGGTAGCTCACTGGTCAGCCTCAGTAGGAATCCGTGATCCCTTATCACATCCTCCAAAGCTAGCTACGTAACCATTACTGCGACACATTCCAAGGACTACCACAAAGCATTATGGAGGTATGTCAGTACTCAATGGCAATACCCACATCTGCTCTGACATACGATGGTTAGGCAGGAACATTACAGACCGACTGCTATTGGCAACATCCTGGTAGATAGGTTCAATGCTAACTTTACACCCTCTCACTCCCTACAGGGCCAAAATCCATACAGGAACAATGCAGAGTCCCTGCGGTCACAACTACGCAGTTCCAACCTGCACTCTGTAAGGCCTGGAACACAGACTCCATGTGACCGTCCAACATCCCAGGCTGTGATTTACACAAACCTCAGAATGACATGGCTCCCCACTTGGCCACCAGATTCAGTATAGCCTTGTATCAGACATTGTGGCCCCTGAATGGTTCACAACAAAAGTTATCACACTCCACATAGATGGCACCACAATGAACCACAGGGACTATTGCCCTATACGCCTGACTGGACTGTTCTGCAAGGCTATGGGGCACATCATCATGGAAGTCATTCATAGAGACATTGGTGGCCTCCAGACCTTTGATGCCACCCGGGTTGGATTTGTTAGGGCCAGACCATGGCTCCTACACCTGGTGGACTCCTTTGATACAGTTACCAGGGTAGTTGATGATGGTAAGGGGGTCCACACAGCCGGCATTGTCCTCTCATTGGCTTTCAGCACCATTCTCCATTCTGGTATTGGCAGCATACACATCCACCTGCACATCGACCCCTACGTCTCGGGATGTTATGCAAAGTGGCCCACAGACAGGACCCACACAATGAGAGTAGCATACCATGGTACCTACTGTAATTCAGTTACACTTGGCGTACCACAGTCCTCGGTCATAGGGCCCCTCATGTTCGGTATATGCTTCCCTGAGGTACAGGCTAGCACAGAGGGACTTTCCCTGAATAGGTTTCCAGATGACTGCAAAGAAGGAGCCAGGATTGATCCACCAGCTGATACAGACACCCTCCATATGGGTGTCACTGTGATGGATACCTGATGTCAATAACATGGCCTCAAGCTGCATAACACAAGGTGCATAGACATCCCCTTTGGATTACACCAATCACCCACTGACTATCACATAGGTGGTAGTCCCCTATATACATGTGACATTATACGGGATCTTAGTACACACGTATATAGCACCTACTCCTTTGATAACCATATTGCCAATGTGGTGTGGATATCCTTCTACGTGGCCACCCTTATCTGGAATGGGTTTGTAGCTGGAACAAAGGCACCCATTGTACCTCTATACTCCTTACGTATGACACACGTTCAAGGGTACAACACCCCTTTTGTGGTGTACCTTACAGAACAGCAACAGCTTTAAATACCACAACATTAACACACCATGAGGATTATTTACCTCTGAAGGATGACGTATGCAGCACTACTACGGACACCATGACTGTACACAATTGCATACTGCATACTCAGGGGTGACCTCTGCTGAACATACAGGGCCCATGTCCACAACAATATTTATGATATACTCCACATAAGCAACATAAGCAAGGGCCACTGAGAGCAACATGCTCATGGATATGTGCACAAATGCAATGATGAGAGGGACGTGCTTGAGGGATACATTCCTGAACCAGACACTCACCATGCTTTGGAACATGATTCCTATGTACATCAAGCAGGGACACTCACTAGCACTCTTCATGAGATACCTCAATGGGTGGATGGGAGACACACATGTACGCCAGGGATTACTGCAGTGGCTGTACTGTACACAGGTGCAGGTAACACATGGTTCTGCTGTTCACAGACAGGAAACTACCCTAGGGAGGTGCCGCCGGTGAAAACACTGTCGTTGGGCTTACACATGGACTTGGCCAGACAGCATAGTATCTCACTATGAACCTGTGAAGCTATTACATGTCCTTTGTGCATGGATAATTGAGTAGCTCTTCCATTTCAGTTAGCTATCATGCTGTTACAGTGTCCCGTGACTACAAGCCATATGTATCCTGTTATTGTGTATTGTACATGCCAATAGATGATACCTTTTGTTTGCATGATATAACAGTTATGCTGTGTAAAATATCTGACATATCTACCTACAATACTGTACATTACACATATTTCAAACATTATCCCATAGTGCAAAGCATACTTGCACAGCAGGACCACCTTAGGCATGTTATTCTCGTTATATGCCCATACACATGCCTACTGTCACTGTGACAGTATATCAACATATACTACCCTCTGCTATGGCACGTACTTGTTAGACAAACCCTACCAATGATGGCGGGTGGTGTGGAATTGTTGTGTTTAAAGCCCTCATGTAGCAACCCTTGTGGTGTATGAGTTGTTTACCTTGTGGCCCACAGCAGGACACACAATTTCTACAAGCGTTACTATGCTCAACAAGACATCACTACATAATACCTTTTCCCACTTTATGCATTGCATACACTTTAATTAATACAAAACAGGCTCTACATACACTGACATACTGAGTGTTCTACATACCTTGTTTCCGAGTCTTCGTAAATATCTCTCTTACACTTTTACTGTTTAAATGGTTCTATGGTATGAGCATACAGTTTGAATGTATGGCAAGGCATTCTTATATATGTCAGTACCTGTAAAATGTGGTATCCTGCCACCAATTGGTGTTCCTGAGTAAATTATTACATGCACATAAGCTGTGCAGCTACTCCATTCACCAATTAAGTGGCAACAGTGGGGTATAATTGAATTCTCCACTTGGACGTTGCCCTTTTGCCCTACCTTCGGGGAGACGGCCTGTATATGTTTTGTTGTGAGGAATTGCAACTGCTATTTGGAGAGACACGGATATTTTGAATTCATGCCCCCCGTGGATTGTGTGTGACAGCTAGAGTATGTGGTTCTACATGTGAGTGTACCTGTCATCTCAGCTGTCTGATAATGGACTACTGCAAACAAAACCTGTAACATCGCCATCTGTTCCATTATACAACAGCTACGATTTCACATGGTGCCATTACAAATGTGTCTCTCACAAGGTATGTTAACGGTTCTGCAGATGTAATTGAGTGAGTGGATGTTTGTGATGTTATTACAGTCTGTATTGCAATTGTTTCGGGTGTGGGGAAGATGTAGGTGGGTGTACATAGCATATACAGGTTTGTGGGGACTGCATTTCTACATATTCCATATATGTGTGTGTGCTCCTTCCCTAATTGAAGACCTATAATTTAGTAGACTGAGAAACTATGGTTGTTACGGGCTTATACATTGAGCCATTGTTAATTGGTTTCTATATAGCATGCAGGTGAGGTTGATACTTCAATACCTCTGGAAATACATCGATATGTAAGGGAATGTTACTAAATGACAGCTGTCTCGTGTATTTCTGTCACAGATATTTGCACTCATTGCAGCTGTGTTGGTGACTGAAACTCTTTCGCATGGGTTGCCACCTTTTCAAATGGCCATAGTGGGACATTTGCATGACACACATCGGTGTTTACAGGCCGACACATACCCACGGTCAGTACACAGGATAGAACATACTTTTATCCTGAATACATACTTATCCTTGAAGCACTTTAGCTACTTATCATGTTTCATGTAACATTTACATATTTTAGATACAGGCATAGCTATTTAATGCAACTATTACATAATATATGGGACATAATTATGTCCTACAATCTCGGACATTTGCCCTTTTTAATATTTTTTATCAGGACACAACTGCCCTTGGAGGGGCTGTCCCTCTTAAAGTGGGACAGGTGGTAACCATATGCCTACGGCCAGCTATGACCACATCTACTGTAATGATGTACCTCCGAGTCAGCACTAATAGACACATGATGCAAACACACTCACACACATTACAGTCCCACAGAAACACACACAGCACCCTCAACACACACATACACAGACTACAGCAATCACAAACACAGCTGAACACACTAACTACCTAGACCGCAGCACTGGCAGTGATAACTAAATGTCCCTTAACAGCGTAATAATATTACTCTCGGTTCTAGTCTTCCGGTACTGTGGTCTTTTGGTCGTTCAGCCTTGTGATTATGCGTGTCGGTATGTGACACATTCTATAGTTGGCAGTATCCTATTTATTTGTACTACCATGATTGTGTACATGTCGTTGACCTATCTATATATTTGAAGATATAGGTGAATACGTATATATCAACTTCTATCTCTCTATCACCATTTCTATCTCTATTTTATATATATATATATATATAGATACACAGAGAGAGAGAGAGAGAGAAAGGGAGAACACACCTTTCGTTGTGTACATGTCGGTGTATACTGCTTCCTGGACTCCGCACATTTGTGTTTTAACCTGTCACAATACACACCTGCTGTTGGTACATCTCAGGTAGCTTAGTGTTAGGTGATTGTGTACATGATTGCATGTTCTACTCCTGGCAGTGGTCGTTTTAACCTTCAGAGAAGGCACTATTAGTACAGGGGTGAATAATGCTAGTTTCACCTGTTCTGGACATCGCTGACCATGATCTGCGTGATATTCAGAAAAGCTTAGCCCTGTTTCTCACATATCCTTATAGTCATGTTTAAACGACGCTTACCAGCACTTGCCAATGCATAATCCCACTGACATGTGCTAAACCTGATCTGATGACCTGCATCCAACATCCATTATTCGTGCCTTCGGGATTACGTAACGTCCCTTGCAGGACATGGGACCGGGAACATGCACAACAATCAGTTCTTTTACCACTTGGGCATCTGGGATTTGTACATGTGTTATGGTGTTTTGTATGTGGACTGTACTACAGCTGTTACTCCATACTGCAATCAAATGTGTAACTCAGTTAGTTTACATATGGATGAGACCTATTAATGGTATGTCCAAGTGATGTTTAATGGATGTGCTCCAGCATTGGTAATGTATGTCACAGTGAGCCACACACTATAATGTGCTACACCTTCACACAACCATAGGTGGAGCATGCTGGGGTGACAGATACCTGTCATGGGTACTCCCCATGCTTTGCCACTACATCCCTGATTACATTATATGGAGCCCCTCATTAACACACCAGGCAAGCCATGCAGAGTGTGTGGGGAACAGTGATTACACACATGGATCCCGCAATTGGCTCTGCTCCACTGAGGGACAGTTGGTTAATCGATGTGGTGGTGACAACAGACACCGTTTGCCTCAGTTGATGAATGGCCTTGACAATCGGGCATGTACCTACCGATGTACCTAGGAACCTATACATACAGTATCAACATATGCTGTTAGGTGCATGTACTGTTCAGGTGTTGACATTCCTTGTTCCAATAACTGTTGTGTGTGCAATGTTTGAGGGCTGCCTATGTAGGATTCACACAGTAGGCCACCTATACATTACAATTTACAGGTGGTTGTGTGTGTGTGCCATCCAGTTTACTGTGTGTGCAGGTGGATAGGTGTGTCAGTCCATAGGGGCCTACACTGTCAGTGTATGTGCTATACGTTCCCTCTTTGCCAAGGCGTGGGCATATTGGGCATGCCTCCTTCTGCCTACTGGGGCTGGCACAGGGTGTTCATGATCTGAATCCCTCTGTGCCTGTGATGGCCTTGGCAATTGTGGTGGGCTGTGAGGGCCTTCATCATTATGTCCCTGCTGCAGCTGTTTCCGCAGGATCATATTATGTAGCATGGTACATACTATGAAGATGTGGGCATACGTGCCTGGAGAGTACTGCAAGGCTCCACCAGATATGTCCAAGCAACGGAACTGTGATTTCAGCATCCCAAACACACGCTCTATGATGATTCTGGTTTGTGCATGTGCCTCATTATGGCGTTCTTGCATGGGTGTGTGTGCATTTCTGATGGGAGTCATCATCCACGGCTCCAGTGCATAGCCAGCATCCCCAACAAGGTGGCCATGTGGGATGTCCCCCCTGACAAATACCTGATACAGCTGTGAGGCATGCCAGATGTGGGAGTTATGGTGGCTTCCAGGGCTGCCAGCACACACGTCTATAATAATGCCCTGGGCATTGCACACAACCTGGCAGTTGATGGAGTGGAATCCCTTGCAGTTTATGTAGCACCTACCATGCTCACCAGGTGGTGACTTGATATGTATGTGCGTGCAGTCTATCGCACCCAGTACCTCGAGGTAGTGTGGCACCTGGTGGAAGAGATGCATATTACTGGCCAACTCCTCCTGAGTTAGGGGGAAGTATATATGCTCATTGACATGTGGTAACATAGCATCCAGGAAATGGTGTAGTACCCTGGATGTTGATGCCTGTGAGATCCCCATTATATCTCCAGTTGGTCTTTGAAAGGTACCTGTGGCTAGTATTCACAAGCTTACACATACCTTCATGTCCATTGGGATGGGTTCCCCTCTGTTGTTTCTGGATCTCAGGCGTGGCCGGCACAGCTCAACTGTTTGCTGTAAGATATCCCTGTCCCCCCCTGTAATGCTCTACTGTCTACAGATCATGTAGCTCCTGGTAGGTTACCCTTGGTCTGAACACTCTTCTCCTCCTCCAGGGCCTGCGGTGGTTGTCAGCATCATCCTCCACAACACCTTCAGTCTCTAACACATGGTGATGAATCACAGCTATGGCAGCTCCCAACATGTACATTGTAAAAGTTCCCCATCTGTTTACACCGATGGTGCAGTGTTTGGGAATACACAGGTGTGTGTGAGGTGCCTTCACACTTTATACTATTGTGGTGTGAACACTGATGATGTCATAGGGTGTGTATGTACCATCGGAGCTACAGGGTATCTTATGTGTTTTACCTCAGGTACTGCTATTGTGGTGCCTTTGGTGTTGAATTACATTTGGCTGCCGTGGATTACCTCTTGCCCTTCCCTTAACATTTCTTAACGTTTCCCCTCCCATTTTCTGGCATGCATCCAGCAGCCTGCTTTCATTTGTACTTTCCAAAACCTGGCTTATCTTACTACATGTGTTCTATGGCCAATCTACTGCAGGTTTGCTTTGTTCTGCTATGACAGCTCTCTTTTCTTTGCAACCCGACACCTTCCCTATCCTGTTCTGCAGGTTGCTGCAAGCAGACTTGTTAGCTGCCGTTGACTGCCCACTGTTAATTGCTCAGTTGTACTCCAATTACCCTACTGCGGCATTTCCTTATTTTCTTCCCCTAACCTTCCTGTTTGAGCTATGGTGCATGGCGCGTGTGTCCACTTACTGGGTTTTGGGCACGTTTTCATGCCCATACACATGCGCTTTCGGGCACCATATATGCTCTCACCTAAATGATGCTATACCTACATCCCCACCCTTATCCTGCGGCTTTGCTTAGCAACGGGCAGTCTGGATTTGCATTGCTCCAATGTGCTTAAAGCTACGGTGGCACACCCCACTGCTGATGTCATGTATAGCTCCAAACCACTCCTCTGTATTGTAGCGCTGTGCCGTATGGTACATTCTTAGTCCAGCGGGACACTTGCGATTCACTATTACTTGCCTCATTTGCATTGCATTGACTACTAATTCATAGTTACTGCACCGAACACTGTCACAGACCCTTAGCAACCCTTGCAGCTTGATTGTGGTGTACCATGCATACCATTGAGTATTATGGTGAAATCATGATTTGTATTACATTGCGATTTTATGACATTTGTGTATATTTTCCTTGTGTTCTCATTTGTACACACATGTCCTGCGGTTGTACTTTGCGTTACTGTAGACATGACATTAAATGTTGTTGTTTAGGTGTTGTGCATCGTTTCTTATGCCATTGGCTGTATATTTAGCAATTGGCATATGTTAACTTTGTAATACATGAGTGTGGTCCGCTTTCATAGCTCCAATGTTCTGTTCAGAAAAATGTAAACCGTTTTTTTTGGTTTACATTTCTGTGGGCTTACGCTACGCCTGCACCACTTCATTAATCACTATGTACCTTCATTTGCATGGTGCAGTACTGTGCATGGGGTGATTAGCATACCTGTGCCGAGGCCTGCGCAGATCTGGCATACGCTGGTAGTGCACGTGGAAATGGATCGTACCTGAATCGCTCGGCGGCCATATTTGGCATTATACCACCTACGCTATGCCTGCGCCTGGTGCAAGCTTCATCATGAATCCCAGGGAATATCTTTCAGAGGTGAGAGGAAATAAGAATACTCAGGGAGAACCCTCACTCAGAGGGAGAACACAAAGAACCCCAGCCAGACAGCTTATAGATAATACTGACTTCTAAAACTTTTACCTGACAATAATTTCAAAGAGGCAGTCAGAAGTGCAAATGAGTTGAAACTAAGTGCATCATTATGATGTATACATGTGCCTGTGTGTGTGTGTGTGTGTGTGTGTGTGTGTGTGTGTGTGTGTGTGTGTGTGTGATTAAAATATCATTATGCTGATTAAAATTCAGTCAACATATATCAATTGACTGTTTAGTCAAAAAATAAATAAATGAATAAATAAATAAATAACACCATACACTTTATGGATGTACTAATATAACTCGAAAATAAATCTACCAACACTCATGTTCCCAACATCAAACTGACCAAAAGCAAAAATAGCCAGACAAAGGCTGTATAAAAATAATTCAACCCTGCAAAAATAATAAAAACATTTGCACTTGCCAAGCCCACCTCCCCTGCACTCCATGTGGGTAGCTGCACCCCTTTCCCTGTGCTACTTATACTGTATATATCAGTGCTGAAATTACATAACATAAATATGAAAACTAATATCAGAGTTAAAAATATCTTGGCTTTAAGCTAATACTGAAATTAAAAAAAAAATCTAACCTCACTAAATCTAAAAATCTCCAACAAAATCCCAAACACATGAAATGGCAATCTAAAAAATATCACTAACCTACAAAATTCCAACATAAAAACAAAAAATTAAGTCAAATCTCCACACCCCATAATTATATATACCTACTTCATTGTCACTTTGAGTTGAAGAAGGGAGATAACGTTCTACAAAAATAAATTGCTGCCAATCCACCACAAACAGAGTTCACTAAAAAAACACAAAATACACTGTTAATATCCCCTTTAACAGCCACATGATTAGCCATCTCATTTCACAGAGTTTACCAAGTAATTAAGGAAGTGAATTAAATTATCATGCCCTTTTTCACATCACACACACACGTACACGTGCACACTGCACACTGCACACTACCTATGAAAAATTTAGAGCTGCCATTTACCTAGTAAATGGCTTTGGGGTGTGAAAGGAAACCAAAGTACCCAGGAAGCGCTCATGTGCATACAAGGAGTTCAGTCAGATTCCATTTAGAGGATATCCTGACTGGGAATTGAGCCAAAGAACATCTTGGGCCAGATTCCATAAAACTAAGGGATTAGAGTGTGTGCATTATGCTGACATCAATGCTAAACATGAGGATAAAGATATAGTGTGTAAATGTACCACTATATACTCAGATTTCCTTGGTTCAGAAATGAGTATTGCAGTAGCAACAGTACACTAAATACAAGTGATCCATAAGTAATGAGAAATCATTGATTAAGCAGGTTGTATATTAACAAAGTTATGGAAAAAGTATCACACTTCAAGCATCCTGATAGTCTAACATAGGTATCTAAAACAGAATCTGTCCAGTAAGGTTAAGGACAACTACAGAATATAACTGACTCTGTTATTTTAAAAAAATGTCAGTTATCCCAATCTAAGCTCCATGGCATTCGTAATACATTTTTTCAGAAATCTCTTCAGAAACTTTACAGACAGCTTCAGATATTTCCGTAAATTATTTACTAACAAAATATACTTTCTTTAAAGCTCCACGTCCTTTGTATTGTATATCTTCAGCAATATGTGCAGTAAGCTCAGAGACAACTACAGATATCTCCATAAGTCATGTAGTCATAAAAATATGGCTGCTTGCAGTTATGGATTCTGATGGAACCCGTAAAATTTCTAATAAAAAATTAATACAGGAGAAAAGCAAACATGGCCATATTGCCATAGCTAATATTAGCTAACAATGAGTTCAGGACTTGTGTGAGGAGCACTAGCAACACACACACACACTCAGAGAAAACGGGAGTTAGAAAAGAAGATGTAGGCTATGGGTGAGGAAGAGGGATACACAAGATGGATGTTGGAACAGAAAATCTGAGGGAAAGTCCGAAGGGCATGGGCATTTTTTTTATTTCTGGTGACAATAGGCCCTATTTCTTTAAGAATAGATGGAAAGGTAAAAATAGAGAAAGAGGACTTAAAAGATATCACAACGGGTTTACCCATAGAACAAAAATCACAACAAATGACAGACAGAGGTTGGACAAAAAATATTAAGCACAGATAAGTTACACAGTCGGCACACTGTACAACACAGGTAATGAAAAGTTGTCAAACAGGGTGGAGATGCATATTTGCCATGATGAAATACAGAAAAACATTTCTATGCACTACCATGGTATAACATGTTGAAAACTTAGTGGCAGTCATACCTGGATATGTATGTCTAATGGTAGATGTGTGTTGGAGAGTAATAATATAAGGATCACCATATAAAATGGATAAATAAACACATATCTAAGTAGTCTGTCAACAGTGCAAGTGTAAGCCAAGTAACATTACTGATGAGCAAATGCAGGTCTAATAATGCTAGATAAATCCATCAGAAGACAGAACCAAACCTATGACCATGCATGTGAAAGCAAACAACCAAGCACAGTGCCAAACAGAATTACTGATACAAAGAACAAAATGGCTACAAAATAGACTAGTGTTGTACACAATCCAAACAAATATGTCATGGAATGCATATATGTCACACACTTATGCCATATCATAGGCAACACACAGTTGTAGGCATATGTGTATTACTGTCAGTGGCCTAAATGGAATGCACATGAAAGCAAGGTCAGTACACATACACACACCAGTGACGTAAGAATATTTACAAAAATATAACATAACAGCATAATAAATATAGCAGGTTCTGCACATGGATGTCAACAATGTACACTGGTTAACACACAAGTATATTGAGAACAAGGATGTACTGCAAACAGTAGCCAGTGACTTGTGTTTAGATATCCTGCATCTGTAAAATGGCCATACATTTGGCACATGTTCACCATGTCAACAACATAATACATGGCAATGGTTAATAATTTCAACAAAGGCAAACATCTTCAAAATATAATACAGAATTATGAGGTGTAAGGGAGGTGGCCAACCTTGTCCCACATTAAGGAAAAGCAGGAAAAGGTAAGTTGATATACTGCAAATGCATGTGTACAGCATACAGGGTGCTGTAGATTCCACACCAAAATACATTTAAGTGAATGGCAAATGTATCTCACATCAATAGAATGATTTCTGATGTCCAAAGAAATGGCCATGTACAAATCACACATACACTATAATGTACAGTCATGCAACTTTCACATGCATAGGTAAGCAAGCTAAGAATTTCCAGTACATACACATATACTGTCATGCAAATGTTGAATAAACAACCACAGATGTATGGCAGACACCATGCTCATTACTGAGCATCATTACAGCACATCATCAGTAAGTTAATAAATGGTCACATGTCAAAGGTACAATTGTGTGTCACTATGGATCAGACTTTGCACACAGACATATTCAATGTCCCTGTAACAAATTTTATATTGGGGAGACAAAGAGGGCATTTAAAACTAGATTTTTAGAACATGTTAGGGACATTAGGAATTGTAAGAAGGACAGTCCTGTGGCAGTACATTTTTCAGAAGTTCATAATAAATGTAGTAATGGTTTGAAAGGGACAGTATTAGAACAAATTTGTGTGTCTTTGTTTAATAATATGAGTATAAAAACTCTTTTAGTGCAGAAAGAATCTGTGTACATTTTAAAATTTAAAACTATGTTCCCTTTTGGGCTAAATGAAGAGCTCAATTGGAAAGCATTATCTTGTTAAGATGCTGTCTAAATTGATTAATTGCATACTTATTTTATTGCTTGTGTATATATATTGCTATGCTATGTAAGCATTTTATTCTCCTTGAAGGCTTTGGCCGAGACGTCAGAGAGAGTTTTTTCAGTGTGCATTAAATCCTTTTGGTGGAGTTTGTGTTCGTTGTTTTTTTCCTGCTTGGTTCCTGTTGTTCCAGTTTGATGCCTACTGATCCACAGTTCCACCTTCCCCGGATTTTTAGAGAGAATATGGAGGGGAGTCAAATGTCTCTGGATAATTTCCTTGTGAATCCTACTACTTCTTCCAATCCAGCTGATAGAGGTGAGAGACAAGTCCCACAAAGAATACCTAATGAAGTTAACAGTATTTGGGAGAAGTGGGATGAAGACAGGCGCTCAGGCCCACTAATCCTTTTTCTGGTGTGGGTAGAACGATTTCATTGGCTTTGAACACAGAACATAAATCATTGTTTGATGAACTGGAGAAATTAATGTGGAAGGAAACCTCAGTTCATTATAACATCTGTGGTCTACAAAAATATGTTGAGACGGATACCACCCCAAGGGGGCTGAGAGTGTTTAAGGATCCCTCTAACCCATTTGATTTGACTTTGGACACGGATACTGCATTTCATAAGAGGTGGGTTAATGCTGCCCATCAATGTGTAACCGAATGGCTGCACATTCTCATTGAACGGGATCAGTTAAAGCATAAAGAACTGTGCGCTAACATTAAGAAACTGTGTTCTGATCTCACTAATGCTGTTCCGGTGTCTTTGTTCGATGATTTTCTTAAGCAAACTAATTCTAAATTAAAAGAGTATGAGATTACTTTGGTCAATAGAAAAAAAGGAAAACTTTTGCGTGACATACGCGATTATGAATCTAGTAAGGCTTTCCTGTCCAGGACTGAACGTTCCAAACGTCGGAAGCAAGTTAGGTTTCATCCAGGTGATACTGTGACTCCACCGTTTAATTCTTCGGCTTCAGAAGGAGGTTATACTTCGCATGAAGACGAGTGGAATGATGGCGATTTTCCAGGTCTCCCAGTGGCTGAACAGAGAGAAAGATTCCGACAAACTTTTCGTGGGGACACCTCCTCTTCTATTCCCTTGGCACAGGGACAGAAACGGACATGGGAACAGTCAGCTAACCCAGGTGGGCAACGTTTTGGACAGGGGGGATACAAACGGGGAAGACGTTGATGTTCGTACTGTTTCCACTAATAATACTGTGATAAATTCTACTGAGTATGTTGTTAATCTTTCCAACTATGTATTTAATGAAACTGAAATGTGTGTTTTAAATAGGGGACTTAAATTTGTCCCCACGGTGGTCACTCGTCTTTATGACATACAAAGTGATGTGTTTTCTTTTGCTAGGAAGTTACATTTGAAATATTTTTTCAGAAAAGATGTTTTTTCTGTCCCTGAAATAGATGAAGAGAGTGTAGATAGTTCATTGGATAGCTTTTATTCTTGTATGTCTGACACTGAAAACAATTCATATTATAGTTTTGATACTTCCAAGGTTCCCTCACAAAGTACTTTCATGCCTAATGTTTTAAATGGGGAGGTATGCCAGTTTGTCAGTCTAGTTAATCACTTTACAGAGTTAGCTCATAAAGAATTCCTGAGCAACAGGTCTAACATAAACTATAACATGTCATCTCAAGAATGGAAAGCTTTACTAACTTTAACCAGGATGGATGACATTGTATTTAAACCATCAGATAAGGGCAACAAACTAGTAGTTATGTATTTTTCTGATTATTTAAGTATGTGTATGAAACATTTGTGTGATGTTAACACATATAAAGTTGTAAATCCAGAAGCTTACTACACATCTATTGATGAATATAAGGAGTTAATAAACAAAGGAATGAGACTAGGTTATTTCTGTCAGTCGGATGTTAAAAAAAAGTTTCAGGTTGAAGGCTGTAAAATGGCCTTGTTTTATTGCTTACCTAAAATTCATAAGAATTTGCACAGACCTCCAGGGAGGCCTATAGTATCAGGGTCTGTGTATTTTGTACATAACCTAGGTGTCTTTTTACATCATTTTTTGTCTCCATATGTTATGAAACTACCCTCATACATAAGTGACGTTTTTGACTTTTTGGATAAAGTAAAACGTATTAAATTAAATCAAAATATGTTATGGGTTAGTATAGATGTGAAAAGCCTGTATACAAACATTATACACCAGTTTGGATTGGAGGCTATAAGATTTTTTCTAGGAGATTTTCCTGCTACGGAATATGTTATTGAATTGACACATTTTTGTTTAACTCATAATTTTTTTGAATTTAACAATGTTTTATACCATCAATTGCGAGGTACAGCCATGGGGGCTCCATTTGCCCCCATGTATGCCAATCTATTCATGGGATTGTTTGAATTGGAAGTCATTTATAAGCATAAATTCTTTCACGAACATGTTGTTCAATACTTTAGGTACGTTGATGATTTAATATTTTTGGTTGACAGTAATAGGGAAGAAATTATGAAATTCTTCAATGATATTAATATTAACAAATATTTGATAAAATTTGATGGATTGAATATTGGATATGTTATTCCATTTTTGGATGTGGTATTAGATATATCTGATGGTAAAAATATTGTTACTTCACCTAACAAAAAATTCGAAGGAACATGCCACTATTTACATGGTACTAGTGGGCATCCTTCTCATATAATTAATGCTTTACCCTATGGTGAAATGTTACGTATCCATAGACTTTGCAATAGATCTGACATTTTCCATAAAGAAATGGGTTCTTTGGTTAAATCTTTTTTAACCCGAGGTTATAGTAAGGATATTTTGGAGAAAAGCTTTATAAGATTGTCTACAGGGATTAAACCCAGAGTTGAAAAATCTATTTTTGATAGGAATAGTAATACTGTGGGGTGGGATATGATACGACAGAATGATCTAAGTGAAAATAGGGATAATATTTATTTTGTAACTACATTTGGTTGCTTTACCAAACATTTTCTTGATATAGTTAGCCATTTTTGGTTTTATTTATGTTCTCTAAGGAATGTACAACAATGGCTAAATTTGCATATTAAGTTTTCTTACCGTAAAGTTAAAAATATAAAAATTTTTTTGGTGAAAGCCAAGTTTGTTATGCCTTCTTTAAAAATGTATAGTGAACCTGTTCGAGTTGGAACTTTCCCCTGTAGCAAGTGTAAAGCTTGTAAACATATTGTAACTAATTTTGAATTTATTAATAATGTTAGATTTGATAGCCATGGTTTTTTTAACTGTAATTCTGTTGGTGTTATATATGCTTTACAATGTCCCTGTAACAAATTTTATATTGGGGAGACAAAGAGGGCATTTAAAACTAGATTTTTAGAACATGTTAGGGACATTAGGAATTGTAAGAAGGACAGTCCTATGGCAGTACATTTTTCAGAAGTTCATAATAAATGTAGTAATGGTTTGAAAGGGACAGTATTAGAACAAATTTGTGTGTCTTTGTTTAATAATATGAGTATAAAAACTCTTTTAGTGCAGAAAGAATCTGTGTACATTTTAAAATTTAAAACTATGTTCCCTTTTGGGCTAAATGAAGAGCTCAATTGGAAAGCATTATCTTGTTAAGATGCTGTCTAAATTGATTAATTGCATAATTATTTAATTGCTTGTGTATATATATTGCTATGCTATGTAAGCATTTTATTCTCCTTGAAGGCTTTGGCCGAGACGTCAGAGAGAGTTTTTTCAGTGTGCATTAAATCCTTTTGGTGGAGTTTGTGTTCGTTGTTTTTTTCCTGCTTGGTTCCTGTTGTTCCAGTTTGCACACAGACATGTACAATCAGTTAATGTGTACAAGTATGTGTGGAAGGTGTGAACTTTTGTGACTAAGTAGTGGATGCAGAAATGTAAGATACAGCGAACATCATAATGTACTGCTACAGAATACGTTATCTGTAACAATGTGTATACATTATTGTTACATTTGTGATGAATTCAGAAAAGTAGGACTGCCCATAGATATTACATACCTGTATATGATCCCACAGGGAATCAGTATTGCCAACACATGACACACACCACAGCACTATCATTCCAGTGAGACACCATGACAGCTGTCATGCAAAATACATGGAAAATGACACGTGCTTCTGTTGTACATACATGATATGGCAATATACAATTCCAAACGATACCACTGTGGTAGGGCTGGACTATGGATGACATCTGTTATCTGCCATTTGCCCTTAGTGAAATGTATGTTTACAGACTAATTTTTGCAGCACTAGCTGGAGGATAACTGCCACAATGCATTGACAGCTAAATGTAGGTGAAAAGTGTAATGTGTTAATGTGTGTCCTTGTTGACAGCATAGCACAACTGGAGCATACAGACAATAATTGCAGATTGGATGGAAGATGCTGATGGAGTTGAGCATCACAAATAATCTTCTGGGCTATGTCCCTGAAAGAGTCATGTATAGCCTGTGCTATACCCTGGAAAAATGTCCCCATCATGTCCATCATCTGTGTTAAGAACACATCTAAGATAACCTCCCAGATCTCCTCCCAATAAACACCTCATTTCTGGCCTTGGCATTGTCTCCCCAATGGTGCAGCAGGCATTGCAACTTGGGCAGGTATTGGTCCATTTTCCTCATCATTGTCATCATCATCATAATTATCGTCATCATCTGAGGACTCTGGCAGTGGCCTAGCCTGTGCTCATCATTGTCATTTGATAGGCAAACGTCCATGGGTCCCATGCTCTGTCAAGATGAATTGCAAAACATGACAGAAATGAAAAGCAAATGTGCATCATGCAGAACATATCCATGAAGGTCAAAGCATAACTTTATATGAAAATTATGTACAGGTCTGAAACACAACATACTTATTCAATATATCATCCACTGGTGAGTTATGCAAATACAAATATGAGACTGAAGGTGTAGTAGCATACATTAAAATTCTTATTTAAAACACAGTTTCATTTTAAATGGTAAAACACTAGCAACTTTAAGCAACAGGATCGCTGATAGTGAATGCCTCATAATGCACATAACACATACCCTATGTAATTTTATCTATAGTTATGGACATGAGCAATAACAGAACATATCAGGGAGAATATATCCATCACCAATGTGAGCAGTACAAACAGGGCTGTGCAATGGCATGCATAACACAGCTTACCACTGGAAATCAGGACATCGCCTGAACATTTGAATACTGGACAGCATGAAGCATGTCAGCCATATGCATATCAAGTGCATGTAACATATCCTGACATTTGAATGGAAGCACACCTAACACTGACTCATTAACATAATTGAACCATGAAAAAAATATCTTGTAAATGTCAACATAACAGCATTATGGTGACCTGCACTTTTAATAATGCAGTCTGCCTCAGTAAGTTCTTCATGTCAGTTTAAGGAAATAGGTCATCATTCCCTTTCTTTTCCCCTTTCATGTAATCCCTGATATATGTGTATGAATGTAAATGTGAAATTCAGCTGAAATTTATCTCCCAGTCACCACTCAAAAAAACAATGTTTACCCCATTCAAAACAACCATCACTAGTGAACATCTCTGCAATGCACTTTCCAAGCCAAAATACACTGCATCAATGGTCTCCAATATTATCCAGGGATGCTTACTACATAGCATGAAACATGACCTTCTGTCCCACTTGAATAACTTTTCAACTATAACCTGCAGTCAGGTTTTATGCACAAATAATGGAAGATGGCTACAGCAGTTCTCCTGAAATAAGGATTTCAAAATACTGATCAGGGAAAATACAGGTACAAAATTCCGACCAGCCTCATATGTAACCCCATGTAAAGATTCATCCTGGACATGATAAATGAAAGTAGAGATAATATACAAACATTGGACCTATCACAGTTTGGCTTTGTTAAAGGAAGGTCATGCCTATTAAATGTGGTGGACTTCATTGATTGATGGCAAAAAGAAACAACAAAAAAAAGCAATGGATGTGACCAAGATTGCACACAGTTTACCTCAACCTGGCCAAGCTTTTTGATATATTACCCAACTCAGGCATTATAGACAAGCTCAGTAAATTAAGTATAAACCATTTTATCACTTGCATGCTAGGCTCATTGATAGGACCCAAAAGGTCAAAATAGGTGAGGCCACATCCATCAAGAGCTCAATCATTAGCAGAATCTTCCATGGCTCACTAGTGGGGCAACTGCGTTTTGGTATCTATTTCTCTCAAATGGAAGCAGATAATAAAGATTTATGGCTGACTAACTTTGGAAATGATTGCAAGCTGGAGGTTATCATTGGCTCTCATGCAGACATAAGCATTCTTCAAAAAGGCCTTTCTATGATTAACAAATAATGGCAAAGCCATACTCTTAAAATCAATTGTAAGAATTGCGTAATTGTACACTTTGGAAAGTCAACTATCTAATTAACATGTTGATAATATGACCACAACAGTCAAGCTAGTGGTCATGAATCTGTGCAGGCATGTAGACAGTAGCCTTACCTTCAACCATCATGTGGACACAGTGGTAAGGAAATCATTTTGTTTTGAAAAAGGTATATGTAAAGGCATGGCAGCTAGGTCCAAAGAGGTCATTATCACACTATAGACTGCTGTTATAACAAGAATCATAGAGTTCAGTGCTCCTTTCCGTATGTATCTGACCTGATATATGCAGCAACTACAACTCCTCAGGGTTTCAATAAACAAAGAATACAAGGTGTAACAAATGTGCCTTATGCAGAAAGTCTTAAAGAAATTTCTCCTACCCAGTCTTGTATTGCAAGGCATCTGCAAATACCTCAGTTATGAGTCTCCTACATATTCATAAGTCAAATAATACCAGAAATACAAGGTCTTTGGACTATAATTTTGTGTGTGCAATAAGCCGAACATGTTGGAGAAAGATATGTGCCCCACCGACTGCACCTACTATGAACAGGCTTAAAATCCATGTGTAGCTGATTTTGTATATTACACTATTTAAGCACAACATAGACCAATGCTCGGTGATTTTTAAATTTACACAGGGTATGACACGCATGCCCATTATAGACAGAGTTACCTATAAATGCCTGCACCTCAATATCCTATTTGTAAACAGGATGTCATTATTCTTTTGTGAAAACTTATATAGGCTTGGAAACATCCAACTGGCTCATTGATATTGTAAAAATCTATGAATGCTGAAATCTATAGCTTGCACTGTGTGGATGTAATGATTCATATGAACAGTCACCCAGTGTTATTGTTAAAGTGAGGAGAAAGTGATATGACAATATTATGGAAACTAGGCAAGCCATATGATAAACATCTGAGCTAGACAGCTTGATAATTGGTTGAACACACCTCAATATAATGACTACAACATTAACAAATATTTTTATATGCTCATGCACCACAACCTGTGACATATAAGAATGTAACATATGTTGTACTAACAGTATTGTATATGTACAACTGTATGTATTATCTATCTTAAATTAGTACTGACCAGTAGCTTACAAAATTCAAGGATCCTAATGATGCTTGCTGAGTAAGATCTGCTGCAAAGAAATTTGGATCTGCAGAAATGTCAATAAACCTAGGCTATAACTGTGTTTTAACAAAAACATCCAATGTGTTGAAGGGTTTGCTGATTACGAACTGTACAAAGAAATGTCTTTATGCACAAATGTCAGCAAACCTAGGATATAATTTTTTAGCAAAAACATCCAAGGTGCTGTAGGCAGATACAATGCCAATACTGAAGTGAAGTGCTTGCTGATTATGAACTGTTGCAAAAAAAATGACTATGTGCAGAAGTGTCGACAAACCTTGACCATAACTATGTTGGACTACAGAGCATGATACACAGTCTGCAAACATCAGTGGAAAACTAACACAAGACACCCATTCAGTCTGTGAACAGGCAGGCATATATAGAACAAATAAATCACTAAAAAACGCAGCCACACATGCAAGTGTACCAAACCATACATTATAAACACCAGTCAAAGCACTAAAACATGCATGCAAAAAAGCCATTTCAGAATATGTGTGTCAGATACACAAACTTTACTGCTATTTAAGTTGTGGTGCACATTTCAAAAACTGTGTGTTGAAAAATGGCTTAATGTTATGTGATATTTCAACATTTTTGTATTTAAATCACATTTTTAAGCACAGCTGTAGTGTGACTATTTCACTTACCTAACTGATGCATAGGTATTCATGCATTCTAAGCAATATATGTGTTAGTGTAAAAAATACAGGCCTGTGACGAGGATCATATTGTTTCATAAAACAGGAAAATAATCAACATACCTCTCTTCCTGTATTTTCCATGAAGCCTGTGCATCCACTTAATGCACAGAGTGCAATTCCTGGTACGGTCTTCACTGCCTGAAAAAAGAAAAGAACAACCATGGATGATGTATTCCTCAAATAATACTGTTATCCATTTCTCAGAAGAGCTTCCAGACAATTTATTTCACAAGAACATGAGATAATCACCATTCATATTTTTCAAGATTACATTCAGGTTTTAACATATTTGAACACAGATTAGAGGACATGAGACTTAAACCTACAACTGCACTGTACATCCAATTTGCAACTTTAACAGCTACTTGCATAACTAACCCATCTTGGCTGAAAGGTCTTGTTATGAATGCAGTGAAAAAGCAGTTTTATGATTTCACCTGGATGGGGAATGGCCTCCTAATACAGATCCTGGCATAGGATTTCAAAGACTGAACACGTGCTGGTCAAGTAGGTAAAGAGTTGGCAAAAATGAATTCACATCAGCATCATGATCAGAAACCTTAGCAGTATTAGAAATATACATTCCTCAGAGAGTGGGATAGTGTGCATCATAGAGATTCTGTTAACAGAACCATACAAGTTGCTGTATATGAGGAACACAGTAAGGTGTGTGTTTAGGGCTTAGATATTCCTTGGCAAAGTGCACATCACTAAGCAAATACATGCATCTTCCCTGTTCTGCATTTCAGCTGCAAGTCCGTCCATCCCACTCCCTCAAAAGATAAGAATGATGTTCTTGAACTGGATGCAATATTCAATAATAAACCAGAACTTGATAGCACTTTTAAAGAAAATATCATATAGCCAAAAACATTTATCAGACATGTAACAGTCTCTAGCACACTTTATTAACCGTGCACTTAAATAGATGTTGCTAACAGACCATTACAGATTACGAATGTATCCACAGTAATTTGATGAATAAATGAATAAACATGACTGCATTAACAATTTTTAATTTGTTAGGAGGAAAGAATTAAAGAAGTTGTATGTAGTTTTTGTTCAGTCATATAAAGCTATAGCAGGCAATACTGTGGCACTCTAATGGGCAACTATGAAATGTGCAGTCATCAGATGTCTAGGTGCTATAGGCATCAGTGATACACAAGAGCAGTGGATGTGTGAAATGATGCTGTTATATTTTATAAAACATATGTACATCTACAAACTGAATGATTATGCATTTTATAAACATTATTAAAGAAATCAACAGAATGGGAATCATACCCACACTTTTAAGGATACCAGTTATCATATTCACTAAATTGCATAAACAAGTGGCATATCTGTGTCAGTCCTCCTGTATGTTTTAACTGTGCTTAACTGGTTAATGTTGGCAATGATGTGATCAATAATGCTAATTTATTCCATAGAATAGTTGAGCTCCATCCCTCTTCAACAGCACCATCTTCCCATGAGGAGTTGTCAGGTGTGTGTTTTGTTTGTATTCCATGTATGTTTGCTATGTAACCTAACTGTATACTCCATGTTATGTAGATTCTATTAAACATACATACAGAAAACCTAATGTAAAGTCATTATTATTTGCAAAATTGCAGTGAGATATATATGTCATATGTCTTTACTGCTATCCAGCATGTGATGTAAGCACATTGTCCTGACCTGTGTCATCTGTCTACTGTTTTAGCACATCAACTACCTGTATCATCCATCAACCCTTCCAGTGATCCTCATGTGGGATGTGATGTGTCTCAGCATGGTATCGCGGTTCCTGGCACACAGGACATTGATGAATTGATAGAGTCCATCCAAGATTTTGACAGTGATGTTGATGTAGCTGTAGCCTCAGCTGTGGGGGAAACTTGTCTAGCCACTCTAAGAATAATGGCTCATTGGATGGTAAAGAGGATGAGACCATTAAACCACAGACCCAAGTTGAGACTACTACTGATATGGCCAGTTCCCCACAACACCTTGAAACTAGATGCAGTAAACATAGTCTTCTAGATGGTGTGCATGACCAGGTGTCAGAAGGTGTCTGCCTACTGCTGCAGGCAAATGGATATTCCTAGCAACATCATGGATCAGACATCCATGCACTTGCCTGTGCCACAGGTCATGTTGCACACCAGCTGCATGTGATGCATGAAGGACAGGAGCACAGACACACTGAGGTAATGGCATCACTGGTTGCTCAAAACAATAATACAGCTAGCTGTAGCACAGTCAGTAGAAACCCTGGTGTCTATAGTATTATGGCAGTGCCATAACAAGCAAGATTCAGCATGCCCTGATTGTGCTCAGCTGATTGCAACATGAGAAAGGAAGGCCACCTTTCATCAGAACCACCATTGCCCATCAAATATCAGTGTCTATGTTCCAACATAAACAAACTTCCACTGCTGGCCCATCTGCTGTAGTCCCGCCAATCACAAGAAGGCCTTCAACTTGCAGTCATGCTGCTTCACCTCAACATGGTGTTATCACTTCATTAATCTCCATGTGGAGCAACCTGGGCCAAGTATTTCTGTACATGGTAGGGGCAGAGGAGACCATGGTGTGAGACTTCAGCAAGTTCACCCTAGACTGTGTTAGATTAAGTCCAACAGTTTCATAAACATAGCTAGCTCCTTGAATTACATTACTAGTTTACCGTTTTATATTTTTCTGTGGCTATTAAAAGTTCTGCATTATATCCTGAGTTGTTTCTTTTTTTTCATGTTATTATATTGTAGAGATAAAAATGTGCTCCACTGATGTGTGTCCCTTATTGTTTGCCATACAGTGATACAACAATCTGAGTGTGTATACTTACCTGTCTCAGTTGTGCCCTGAGTTGATGATCCATGTTGTGACAGATTTGCACACGTATATAATTTTATATATTATGATTATAGTGTTATATCTGATGTTCAGTGTGTACATCTAGTGAATAATTTCCATTAGATGAATCCATGCTGCTGTGGTGGGAAAACACCTGAACATCAGTGTTTAAACTGTGTGCTCATGAACATGTGGCTTGTCATGACTCCAAGCTGTGGATCAGATGCTGCTGTGTTGCCTGGCCCTGCACTTGTGGTCACACCCTACATTGCCCATGCCTTTGTTTTCTGCCCCTTACAGCCTCCTCCTCTTCCTCTGATACCTGTAGGATTTCATCTTCAGACCTCTGAGGTTCTTGTGGTAGTTCACCCAGACCTGCAGCTGAAAGAATGCCATGTGCCCTTTTTAGCATATTGTGTAGCATGGCACACACTGTTAGCCTTTGCACCTTTGCTGCCTTCTCAAGTGTTTATTGTAGTGCATCCCCAAATTTATCCAGAAATCTTAACCTAGCTTTCAATACTCCAAACACACACTCTGTTTCTGGTTGTTGCATGTTGTCTGTTGTAGGCCTGCTGTACCAGGTTGGATAGCTCATGGTACAGTGTTATTAACCATGGCTCAAGAGAATAACCACAGTCACATGTTGTACAGAATACAAACACATTTGGTCAGCATAGATATCGTTGTGAGGGGTATCCTTAATTATACTCTAGATGTGCTCCTGTACTTACCTAGTAGTAGTAGTCCCTCAGGCTGGAATGCAGTTTTCAGTTCACTTTCCCTCCATATGACAGCATCATGGACACTTTCAAGGTGCATTGCCATGATGTTTGTTATGGTGCCATCTGCTGCACACACAGCAAGGAAGCTGATGGATGGCCACCCTTTTCTGTTTATGTATTAATCTGCTTCAGGGTGTACTGGTGTCATGATAGATATGTGTGTGCAATTTATTGCACTGAGTATATGAGCAAAGTTTACGATGATGTAAAACTTGTGCATTACAGTTCTCCACTCGATGGGGGTGGATGTAAAGTGTATGTAGTCATCCACATTGCTGCACATTGCTTCCAGGAATTTTGCCAGGATATGGCATTACCACAGCATCCCCCATGTGTCTTTGGAATGTCCCATAGGCAAGTACACTCAGGCCGAGACACATTTTGCTTTCAAGTGGAATGAGGTTTCCTCACAGGGTCTGCATATACATGTGTGGGGCACACATGTTGCAGAAAGCCTGCAAAAGTTCTCTGTCTAGCTGGTGCCTGTCCATTGTTTGCAGGTCTGGTGGTTTTATCACAGCATGAATGAAGAGGAGAGAAGCTACTTAAACAAGAAGAATGCTAAAGACCAAACATTCAGAAAATAAAATCGCATTAATTCCATTCACAGCATTTAGAAATCATATCTGAAAATAGTAATAGTGTTGGCAAGAACTGAGCCTTGTAGCTTACCAGATTTATTTTTCTTGAAATGAAAGCATCATCCTCAATTCCATGCTAAAGCATGAGAAGACACTGCAGACAAATAGCATAATTCTTTATATTTACCTTCAACTTCAATTGATTTTGCTGCTTTAAAACAAAGCAACTAGTACAAACAAATAAAACCAAGCAACTAAATAATAACTAATCAGACAAATGAATTCAGAAAAAACACAGGAAGAGAAAAAAAAATCACTTAGAATGGCCATAATATGAAGTAAAATCAACTGAAAAAAAAGTCTAAAAGCTAATCTTATATCAACACATGCTATCTGAAATAAATGAATAGTAAAGATGATGGAAGTTGGCCAATGTGAGATATTCTCAAAGCTTCTAAGACCCTACATTCTGCAGGTATGAAACCTGAAAGACAACTGAACAAGTGCAGATTTTTCCAAATGTACCTAAGGAACTACTAGAAACCCTTGGGAGGCTGAACACAAGACCCAGAAGGGACAATACGGCTACTTCATGTAAAAGGCACCCAAGTCAAGTATTAGTAAATATACCAACTCCAACACTTTAAAGGTGATGTAACATTCATGTATTGTTTTACTTACTTACATTTTTGACTGGATAAGTGAACTCACTGGTCAAATTAAGATTTTTAGGACTTGCTTAAGGAAAACTATAAGGAGTAAGCAGTAAAGAACAGTAAAAAAGAAGCAATAAAATTTACAATGCAAATGCAATTAGGATGTGTATGTAGAAATATGATTAAGGACTAAGACAATATAGTAGCATTAAGAATTTGATGCCACATTCAGTATTTAAAATTTATACGTACAAGTAAAATGTAACTCTTTTTGTACATGATGTAAAGACAGTTTCAAATGCTTTACATTCAAGTGTCTCTGTCTACTTGAATGGCTGAATGCCAAGGCAATAATATAAAATGTAGCATCCCAACAGCATGTAGCATAGCTGAAAGACGTGAGAGATAGTAACTAAGTTACAAATTACTACAGAGAGTTAACAGTACTAGAGTAAGAATGGTAAAAAAGGGTAGGTAAATGATTAGTAATTGAGATAGGGAGTAGAGCAGAGTATTAGCAGAGCATTGGAGGTTTAGAGGTAGAAATCTCTGACAGAAATATTCAGTTTAGTCTATGTTCAAAGTTGGAAGCAATAAAAAAGTATTCCAGTGTACAGATGTGACTTTTACTACAGATAATGTACCAGTTTATCTGTCACTGCAAATATGATATCGACATTCAATTTTTAATGTCAGTATTGCAATACTGCTCCATCGGCAATTGACAGCTTTGCCCCGCCATACAGATATTAAAAGTATGAAAGTGCTTTTCAATTTATTTCTAAAACATGGATAATCTATTTCTTCTCTCATGTATTTCAGGATATGCTTCCAGTATGCAGGGATAACTTTATAGATGGATTTCTTGTCAACACTATTAACTAATGTTTGACTAGATTCCTATTATTCACTGAGATTTAAATAAGTTTATACTCAGCAGATTTCACTTATCGCTTATTGGAAAGAGAGGGGCATTAGATGTACATCCATACTTAAAAAGGTGACCTAACATGGAAATGTATCTCTGGCAGTGTTTGAAAGCCATTTGGCCCTCTCTAAGGAAATGCAACCATGTTCAGCATTAGGGGAAAGACAAATGAAGCAACAAATTTTGTTCAGAGTGGACTGTAATATTTTAGTGTTACTTGTTCTGTTTAAGGCAATTGCGGGAGTCTACTCTTGGAACTAGGAATAAACACTCCTCTGGCTAAAGTTTTCCTGGCCTTTAGGGGTGAAATGGTTTGAGATTGAGTTACAAACCTCAAGCTGATTAAAAACATTGTCAGCTATGATGGAGTCCAGATATATTTTATAGATGAAGCAATGTAATGGTTCTGTTTTGTGCATAATAAAGTTGCTGAGGTGTTACCAACCTTGAGGCATTTTTGTCATTTGGGGGGGGGGGTTGATCTGGAGAATTTAATTTGTGCATGTCTATCATGGTGGTTTCTTGATGATTGTTGATTGGCATCTACTACCACTGCTGCAGTTCTTTTGTCATTCTTTGTCAGGAATCCACAAAAAGCAGCAAAAGGCACCAAAAAAGTCACCACAACCAAGTCCAAGGTACCCAAGAAAGGTGAATACAGCCAAACAGATCCACTTAGTGCAGTTTTAATATGAAATACACATACATTAATGCATATACATTTAAAAAATAGCATTTTTGTTTCTATCAAGTAGACTTCATCAGATGTGGATAGACAGACGCAATAATGGTTTTATATCCTTCTCATGTTGAGAGACCTTGTAATCAAACTGGAGACCATTTGCTAGGAGGCGACAATGCTAACCACTGCACTACCGCGGCCAGACATTCTGCAAAAATCTGGACAGTTGAGAGTTATTTGTTAAACACTACATTTAATGGTCATGTTTGTGTGACCACTTGGATGTGTACCACTCAGATGCACCTCATTAGAAAAAACGTTCCTTGCAATTCCTCATTGAAAAACTCTGTCACGTGTTCACTGTTAGGAATTATTTTAATCGATGTCCATGGTAAATCTGAATCATATTAATTCCTAAAAAAATAACTTTTATATGTATAAATTAGTATATTTAACCATTGTGTGAGCTTCCTACTTGATACTGTTTGTAAGCTTTTACCAAGCTTTTCCACATTTTGCCCATTTGCTCCTTATTTTAGAGATGGAACACACACACACACACACACACACACACACACACACACACACACACACACACACACACACACACACACACACACACACACACACACAAATACATACACACACACACACACACACACACACACACACACACACACACACACACACACACACACACACACACACACACACACATAAATATATATCAGATGACTTAAAAATATGCTCATTTTAAAAGTACAATAATAGCATCTGTGATGCCCGTGCCCTGGCCCAGAAATCAAGAAGCCTCAATCCTCACCACTAACAGCAGAGAGGGCATCTCATATATGAGGAAAGGATAACAAATACACACAGTAAAGTGCGATTTCCCTTAAGAGCACACAGAGATCACAGTCAGTCCGGGGCTGATGACTCCCTTGCTCTTCAGGTCCCCAATAAGACTCCCCACTGGCACAGCTATAGGGTCCAGATCTCAGCCTAGTGGGCAAGCTAAAACCTCTAGCATCTTCTCTGCCCAACCAGTGCTTCATTTCCCTGCCCAAGTAGCTGACACATACACATGCACTTTGAGATAAGAGTTTATACAACCACACAGACACTCCTGGGAAAGGCTGGCACAGGTTCTCCAGCTGTGCCCCTTTCTCCCAGACTATAAGTTAGTACCATTTGCCACCACCCACTAACATTTATCAGCTACCCAAAGGCCTTTAAAAGGGTGTCCAATTATTACTGTTCAATATTATTATCCAATTGGTAAATGTGACTAATCAGTCAAGGCTTATTAGAGTGGCTTTGTACAGTAATTACTATAAATATGCGATGTTCTCTAAAGCTTAAATTATCTCTACACAAACCAGTCACAGTTAAAAGGTTTCAAAATATTTAATAATAAATAATTAAAACCACAATACAATACTTTCTACTACATAGTCAGTGCTAGTCGAGAGTTCAGAGATCACACAGAAATACTTAAAATAATTCAGTAGTACAGTTCTGACATAGCAAAAAAACACTTAGTCTAATCTTTTCTAATTCCTAGCTACTTCTAGGAGAAAACACACTTCTAACATACTACTTATATAAAGAGAGCATAAGGCAGTGCTGAGTTGGATGTTCAAGACAAAAAAATGTTTAATGCCGTTCGGTTCTCTCTGTTTAAATTGAAACTGCAGTTCTGATAAAACATTACATAATTTCACAGTTTCCTGATGTTCCCAGGCTGACTGAAACTGCATTTACATTCTTTTACTCTTAGAGCAATAAAGGACATTCCACATGTAAATTCTGGTCATTATCTTTAGCTTTAAAACAATAGACAGGAAGCCTTCATCTAGCCGGACTGGAACCGACTTGTAAAGATCAAAGGCAGTGATGAAATAATTTTAATTTCAAGGGACCGACAAGAATTGCTTGACTTAGCTTTCTTTACAGCAGAGGGCAATGTTGCCACATTGTTTTAAGTTCAACATTTAACAGTATTTACAAATGATAGAATTATGTATCAAATTCTATTTGACTAGGCTGGCAGCCTTCACCCTTCCCTACCAGTCTTCACATTTCTCACCCCCGGAGGAGAACTGAAGCTAGTTTTTCAAGTGACCCTTGAGAAATTGTGCTTGAGAGGGTTAGGTTTCTCTGGGTGTACCTCACCCCATTCCCTGCCTTGAGAGCCCATCTGCATTATCATTGCTACTGCCACTGGTGTGCTGCACTGACTTATCATATGCTTGCAACCCCAGGCTCCATCTTAGGAACTTGGCATTTTGCTGACTGGCTCTGTTTAACCATGTTAGAGGGTTGTGATCTGTCATAACAGTGAATTTTCTTCCATACAGATAAGGCTGAAGTTTTGCATTGCCCACACTATGGCTAGACATTCCTTTTCTACAGCTGCATAGCATTCCTCCTTGGGTTGGAGCCTATGACTGAGATAAACCACTGGGTGATCTTCCCCCCTCTGAAGAAATCTGGCTAAGTACAGCCTCCATCCCATGGTTCAAAGCATCCACCTGCACAACAAATTATTTGCTGTAATCTGGACTGGCTAACACAGGGAGTCCTACCAAAGCTTCGTTAAGCTTCTGTAATGCCTGCTCACATGCTGGGGTCCACACTACCTTATCTGGCCTGTTCTTCTTTGTTAGATCTGTGAGGGGCGCAGCTATGGTATTATACCTGGGGATGAACTTTCTGTAGTACCCTGCTGTCCCTAAAAATGTCCTCACCTGCTTTTTAGTAACAAGTGCAGGCTATACCTGAATGGCTTCCACTGTGGTAAGTTCTGGCCTTATCTAACCACTTCCACTCCCCACTCTATGACATTTGCTCAGCTTAATGGTCAACCCTGCATTCTGTAGTCTGCTGAGCACCTTCCCGACATGCTGAAGGTGCTCTGGCCAGGAATGTTGTAGATGACAATATTATCTAGGTAAGCAAGGGCAAACCCTCCTGCTCTTTCTAGGATATTATCTACCAGCCTCTGGAAAGTTGCTGGAGCATTCTTCATCCCAAAGGGCATCTTTGTAAACTCATACAGGCCAAAAGGAGTCACAAAGGCTGACTTCTCTCTAGCAATGGGAGTCAAGGGCACCTGCAGTAACCCTTGGTAAGATCAATGGTTGTAAGAAAGCCCCACCCAGCTGCTCTAGGGCCTCATCTGTCCTAGGCATGGGGTAAGCATCCGTATCTGTGTGACTATTTAATTTCCTGTAGTCCATACAGAAACTTGTGCTGCCATCCTTCTTTGGCACCAGCACCACTGGGGAGGCCCAGGGACTGTTGGACTCTTGAATCACCCCTAGTTCCAACATCTCATGTACCTCCTCCCTCAGGGTCTGACTGACTCTCTCAGACCTGCCTAATAGGCCTTTGGGGTCTTGTATCCACCTGGTGCTGCACCAGGTGGGTGCACCCTGGTTTCCCAGTGAACATGTCCCCAAATTCCTGCAACACTTAGGATTTCTCTAACCTGGGTAGGAGATAACTGCTGGGACATTGCTACCCCTTCCACCGAGGTGTCAGCTCGATCCTCACTGAGGAGATCAGTCCCAAGATCTCCCTCAGACTCCTCCTGAAATCCTTTGCAAATGCTCAGCACAAGGGCCTCCCTATCATGGTAAGGTTTCATCATGTTAACATGGTACAATTTGTGCCCCTACCATCTGACTAGCAGTTCCACCATGTAGTTAACATCACTTACCTTTCTTACCACCTTGTAAGGTCCCTCCCAAGCTGCTTGCAGTTTGTTGTGTCTGACAGGAATAAGAACCATTACCTGCTGCCTCATAGCATACTCTCTAGCTCAAGCATTCCTGTCATACCACACCTTTTTCTGCTGCTGGGCTTCTTCCAGGTTCTCCTGGGCCAAGCCCATAAGTTCCCTGAGCCTTGTCCTGAGGTTTAGGACATATGCCACAGAAGACTCCTTATGAGACTCATACTCACCTTCCCATTCATCTCAAATTAAATCTAGATGTCCCCTCACCCTATGTCCATACAGCAACTCAAAGGGTGAAAAACCTGTGGATTCCTGGGAAACCTCTCTGTAAGCAAACAACAGATGGGGCAAATATTTGTCCCACTCCCTCAATGCCCACAGCATGGACTTGATTGTAGAGTTTAACCTCTCAACAAGACCATTAGTCTGGGGATGGTAGGGGTGGTCTTCATGTGCTTCACCCCACAGGACTTCCACAGACAAGCCAGCAGGTCTGACATGAAATTGGCACCTCTGTCAGTCAGTATTCCTTTTGGGAAACCTACCTTGCTGAAAATCTCTAACAAAGCATTTGCCGCTTTCTCTGCCTCAATGGAGGACAAAGCCACAGCCTCAGGGTATCGTGTAGCATAATCCACTACCACTAGGATATATTTTTTCCCTGTGAATCTTGAGGTACTCAGAGGACCCACAATATCCATAGCTACCCTTTGAAATGGCTCCTCAAGCACAGGCAAAGGCATCAAATGAGCTCTCACCTTGTCTCCTGCCTTGCCTACCTTTTGGCACTGCTCACAGGTCCTGCAGTACCCTGTTATACCTTTGGAAATTCCAGGCCAATAGAAGTTCTGCATAATACTCCTCTTTGTACATTTTATGACCATATGACCTGCAAAGAGAATATCATGGGCTATGGCTAGAAGCGCTAAATGGTAGGCACTAGGCACTACCAAATGCTGTACTCTCTCACCTTCTAGCCCTCCCTCAGGGGTCCACTCTCTGATAGTTACCCTTTGTCCCAGTATACAGATTCCCCCTTTCCTTGAGAATCAGGTGCCTCCCTAGCTACCTGCCTCAGGCCTTGCAATGTAGGGTCTGAGAGCTGAGCCTGTCTCAACTCTCTCCTTGTAACCCTTCCCAGCTCCCCTTCCACAGGAAGTCTGGCATCCTCTGACAGTGGCGCCTCACTGTCAGCCTGGGTACTACTACCCACCTCTACCTTTGCAGTCAATCTGTCCAAGGGACCATCAGTACCCACAAGCAGCTATGACTCAAATTCAGTCTCACTGCTACAGAGTAGCTCCTTCCCTGAAGTAACCACCTCACCAGTCCTGGCTGCAAGTATGGAGTCTGTCTGGGTCTCCCCAAGGCTACCAGACCCACATGCTTGTCTCCTAGCCTCACTGCATGTAACTGCATAAGCACATGGCACAGCCTCATCCAAATCATTCCCTCTCAGGACATCTGCAGGATGGTGCTTTAGTTCCCCTGTTGTCTCAAGACAACCTACTATTGGCATTTTGTCTTTCTCACTTTCTGGCTCCCTTACGTTTGGAATTCCACCTTGCTTCTGTGGACACCTGTATGCCACATGGCCCACTGGTTGCATTCAAAACATTTAACCCTAGCTTCTAGATGTGTACCTGGACTAGTGGCTTCCCCTGCTACTAGCAGATTCTGTTGTGGCAGTCTTTGCTGCCCACCATGGGTTCCTTTAGACCCATGAGTAGTACTGGGGGTCCCCTTCCTGTGCAGGGCTGCCCTGCTTGCCAGGTATAGGTCTTCCTTCTTCCCCAACTCATCTGAAGTAGCACATTGTCTATTAGCTAACCAGATCATTGTGTCCTCAGGGAAAGTGCTAAGGGCTTGTTCCCTCACCAAAATGTCTGCCAGCCCTTCAAAAGTGGTGACCTGACATCCACTCACCCACCTATGGAAATAAGTGCTCAGTTCAGCAACATATTCACACACACTTTCATCTGCCTTGCGTCTGTGCTCACAAAACTTTTTCTTATACGTTTCAGGTGTTAGCTGAAACAGTTCTAAAATACTATTTTTTACAGCAGTATAATCAAAACATGCAATGTCAGACATTTTGGACAGAACAGTTGCAGCTTTACCATGGAGTAAGGGGGTCAGGAACCATACCCAGAGCCCTTGGTCAACTTCGTACTGTTTACATACCCTCTCAAACATATGAATGAAACTATCAAAAGTATCCCCCTCTTTAAACTGCGGAAGAAATTTACTGACCTTTTGTGCTTCTGGGGTCCAGTTACTCTCTTCCCCATTACCTCCATGACTCTGGCAAAGAGTCAGCATCTCCTTTTCATGCTGCCTCTGCCTTTCTTTTCCCTCAGCTTCCAGGCATAGCAGTTTCTCCTTCTCCTCACTCTGTAGATGCCTCAGTCTCTCAGCTGCTTCTAATTCCATATGCCTGGCCTCCAACTCAAGTCTTTTTAGCTCCAGCTGGATTTCTAAGTCCACTGCAGAAAGGTTGAGCTGTCCATTCTCTGAGGGTATTATATCTCCACTACCAGCCTGCTTGTCCTCCTCGTTGCTGTTTTCTAATGCAGCTGTAACCAAGGCTGCAATCAGGCCTGCCTTAGTCAGGTTTCCATGCACTAGTCCCCTAGCCTTGCACATCACCACCAGCTGGCTCCTTGTTACCTTTCCATACTCCTCTGCTGACATGCTGCCTGCTCACCCTGACTAACTAAGCTAACAAAAGAAATAGAACAATTGTGATCTGAACTCTGAGTGTTCACTGCGTGGCTGTTTTAGAGTACAAAACACCTTCAAAGCTCACTGTACACAAGCTACAGGATTCAGTCTACCCACACCACTACAAGCCAATTAGTATTTACCAACTAATTAATATGTGATGTGGGTATCCCACCGCTGCCAAACACAAATGTGAGGTGGATATCCCAACCACTGCCACCAAATAATATATGAGGATATCCCAACCACTGCCACAAATTAATCTGTGAGGTGGATATCCCAACCACTGCCACCAATTAATATGAGGTGGATATCCCAACCACTGCCACCAATTAATATGTGAGGTGGATATCCCAATCACTGCCATCAATTAATATGTGACACCCGTGCCCTAGCCCAGCAATCAAGGGACCTCAATCCTCACCACTAACACCAGAGAGGGTGTCTCATATATGAGGAAAGGATAACAAATACACACAGTAAAGTGCAATTTCTCTTAAGAGCACACAGAGATACAGTCAGTCCGAAGCTGGTCGATTCCTTGCTCTCCAGGTCCCCAATAAGACTCCCCACTGGCACAGCTATAGGGTCCAGATTTCAGCCTAGTGGCCAAGCCAAAACCTCTAGCACCCTCTCTGTCCAACCAGTGCTTCATGTCCTTGCCAAAGTAGCTGATACACACACATGCACTTTGAGATAAGAGTTTATACAACCACACAGACACTCCTGGGGAAGGCTGGCATAGATTCTCAATCGGTGCCCCTTTCTCCCAGACTATATGGTGGTACCAGCTTCCACCACCCACTAATATTTATCAGCTACCTAAAGACCCTTAAAAGGGTGTACAATTATTACTGTGCAATATTATTATACAATTGGTAAGTGTGACTAATCAGTCAAGGCTTATTAGAGTGGCTTTGTACTGTAATTACTATAAATATGCAATGTACTCTAGAGCTTAAATTATCTCTACACAAACCAGTCACAGTTAAAAAGGTTTCAAAATATTTAATAATAAATAATTAAAACCACAAGACAATACTTTCTACTACACAGTCAGTGCTAGTCAAGAGTTCAGAGATCACACAGAAATACTTAAAATAATTCAGTAGTACAGTTCTGACATAACAGAACAACGCTTAGTCTAATCTTTTCTAATTCCTAGTTGCTTCTAGGAGAAAACACAGTTCTAACATACTACTTACATAAAGAGAGCATAAGGCAGTGCTGAGTTGGATGTTCAAGACAAAAATGTTTAATGCCCTCCAGTTATTTCTGTTTAAATTGAAACTGTAGTTCTGATAAAACATTACATAATTTCACACTTTCCTGGTGTTCCCAGGCTGAAAGTAACTGTATTTACATTATTTTACTCTTAGAGCAATAAAGGACATTCCACATGTAAATTCTGGTCATTAACTTTAGTCTTAAAACAATAGGCAGGAAGCCTTCATCTAGCCGGACTGGGGCCGACTTAAAAACATCAAAGGCAGTGATGAAATAATTTTAATTTCAAAGGACCAACAAGAAATGCTTGACTTAGCTTTCTTTAGAGTAGAAGGCAATGTTGCCACATTGTTTTAAGTTCAACATTTCATAGTATTTACAAATGATAGAATTATGTACCAAATTCTACTTGGCTAGGTTGGCAGCCTTCACCCTTCTCTACCAGTATTCACAGCCTCCATATATATATGTATACAGGCTTCACTGGGACTTGTCAAAGGTCTTTTTGTTCAGCCACAACTGGTTGATGTTGTGAGATTTTGGAGTTAGTCTGCATAATTAGTCTATATAATTAGTAGGGGATGGGGCAGGCCCCCCTCCAGCAAAAAACAATATTTTTGTTAGTTTTTTTATTTTTTTATTTCAAATATTGCATGCACTAAGGTTGCTTCTTGGTGCATGTCTAGTAACACATTGACATTCACATTTTCACCCTTATGCAACTGACGTTGTGACAGTTGGCATTTCAATGTTTCAACTAACTGCAGAAATCCCATATACTGTAGCTGTCTATATATATATATATATATATATATATATATATATATATATATATATATATATATATATATATATATATATGTAGAGAGAGAGAGACAGACAGGGGGAGAGGGGCATAGACAGTTTTATTAACAAATAAATAAATAATGAGATAGACAATCTTCTAAGAACTTTCCATGGTACATATCATGTGGGAATAGTGGATATTGGAAAGGGTGGAGGCCCAGAACCATACAGTACTCCATTGGTGCTCAGATATGTCCCTCTAATACCCACCCTGGGTGACACTGTTGTTTGCTTAAATGTACAGTTTTAAACATCTACGTCTCCAACAGCTTCTTATACTATTTTTTTATTAATTTTCTTGGTAACATTGGTTCATGCTACACTCCGATGAAAGATACTGAAAACTCAAATCTTTCCCCATAAATAATCTACGATTGAGAAATTGATGTAAATAATGTACATAATGTAGAGATGCTTGTTTATATCATAAAAATATCATATTTTTTTTGTAGATAGTCCATGCATTCCTGCTATATATTTCTTGCAGTCAGTCCATCAAAAATGCTTTTTGCAATATAAGTGAAGTTAATAGATCTTAATACTATTCATTTGGAATGAACATATGTATTAGTCACCACATACCTGTATCTCTTATCATTTATATTGCATTGCAAACACATTTTTCTTTTTTTTTCCTTGTGTATTGGAACAATTGTCCCTGGGATACAGCTGGAGATGGGCTTTGACCCGGTGGGAGAATCTAATTAGTCTATGAATATAAATAAATAAATATGATTGGAGAAAAAGCAATAATAATCTACTAGGCACTAAATTCTTTACACAGACAAATGTCTAATTTCAAAATATATGCATATAATATGCAAAGCAATTTTCTTTGCAGAGCTTAGACAGGGTTGCAATGTGACATGAAATTATGCTGGAACATATTACTCAGGAAAATAGATGAAGTGCATATAAATAAAATGCAGATTACCCAAAGAAACCAGAACAGGGTTTGAAAATCCAAGCAGCGTATGCTGAAAGTCATTCAAATTCAACAAGGAAGAAGGGGTTTAGTGTGTTATGGTAAGTAGAGTACTGCTCTAAAATATATCTAATCTACATCAAATGAAAAAATGGAAACCAAATAAAGACGTTAGGTGTACTGCAATCAAGTCAATTCCTAGGATGACTGCTTTAAAACAAATATTTCTTTGCCACTGTATCTCTTATATTAAATGCCAGACAAGACAGTGTCTGATTTCACAGAAAAGGCATAACCTTTTGAAATCCTGACCAAATTGCAGAACATGTGGACATTGTGAGCAGCTGCTGTTTACCAACCTATAGATAGAATTGCTAAGATACCTGTGCCTGGCTTTTTTTTTTTTTTTTGCATTTTTATCTGATGAATCATAAAGTCAGTAACAGTTAATTCTCTTATTAAGAATTCCATTACAAGTAAAAATGTAAATTGCTTTTACAGTGACAGGAAGTGAGAACAATTCTAACCTGGCATCCTAATAGCTGCTTAATTAGCTCCAGATGATAGCTATGGCATTTTGGTTTTATACACACTACACTATGCTATGGGATTTTAAGGTAAACACACATATAGTGCAACTGGATTACAATACGTTTACTGGAAATTAAAGAATTTTGACAATTGTTTGCTCCCCTAGCAACTGGAGTCATGCCATCTGTCTTGACTTTAAATGCTTGCATGGGAAGCTTTCAACTCGTATAAAATTTGTTGTAGTTTATGCAAAGGTTGGCTTTTGTCGGGCATACCCAATTAAACAGTACTGTAACACAAAAATGTTTTATAAGGATAAATTATCTGAAATGCATTGCAAAAATCTTACTGTAAGAAGGTTAGTCATTTCCCTCTCTAGAACTTTGTTGTGGCTTTATTCTAGTAAATGTATGCCAGTAAACAACACAATGATTTTGGATTACTAAATGTTACAAAACTGCAAATGTTATTTTAACACAGTTTATTCTTAACATAATAAATAAAACAAAATAAAGAGATTTAAACTTGACAGCATCATATTTCCCCACTTCAACATCAGCCTTGAATTTGGATAATATCCTCAGCCAATGAAAAGTCAACTTCTGCATGTTATTTCACGTGTTGTAGTAAACTGCACTTTGGTTCATTCACATCTAGAAAGCAATGTGTTAAATGTTAAAAGTACTAATAGCCACACACGTTCAGGGAGGATTTACAGTATATAGTGCAGCTGATAGAGGTGTCTCCTAGGTGCTTGCCAGACTATTTTTGCTTTGGCTACCTCTTCTGATTTGTACATAAGAACCAGGAATTCACGTACTGAGTCTGCTGATATCCTCTCACCCATGTGGAAAGGCAGGGGTCTCTATTCAGCATCAAGACTTGTAATGCCCAGTCCTGAAATGGTAAAAAAAAAAAAAGACTGAAAATACTCAGGGAAAGACAATGGTGCAGATTCAGTAAAGCCTACATGGTCTGCTAAGACCATGTGTGCATCACGGAGCAATGTACACATGGTAGCAAATCATTTTGTATTCAGTAAGTGGCTCTACATGGTATGTAGAACTGCACAAACATGGTAAACATCGTGGCACACTAATTATGACCTAAGCAGCTGAACTGTATGCTAATCAACCAATTCAAGAGGGTCAAGCTATTCAACAAGCTATAAAGCAATTGTGTAGACTCAGTGCAGGTTTTCCCCTACAAATTCCAGAATCTATTGGAATACAGCCACAGAAGGTACTGCTAGGGGTGGCAGTTGTTGTTATACATTATGTGCAAAAGGCACACGTCTATGCTGCTGCTGCAAATAGACCCCTGCCAAGAAGGAAAACAGTATTTAGACTCTTGTTAACTTACCATGATGTGCATGATCATAGGATCATAAGAGGTTACTAGCTAATGGGCCTGTGCCCTTACAAGCCTAGACATGTTCAACCCTTGTTCTCTAGAGAATCAATGTTTCATGTAAACTAAATCAACACCTACTGCCCGTATCCAAGAGGGACACATGTGAAACTCCCAAGGGGAATTTATGGTTTCCCATCCAATCATCCAAATTATGCTTTAATAGGTTTAAAGACGGGCTCTGTTTAATCTGACTTGGAAGTTTGTTCCAGAGAAGAGGTAACCTTTTTGAAACATATCTGTCTCTCTAGCAAGTCTTGTTGATGTCACATACTAGGTTAAGGTCCCTAGAGTGAGTGCATCGTGAACCATTTGACTTATGAATGTGCAGCATTTCCATTAAGGCAGGATCTGAGATTGCCTTATATGCAAGGCACAGGTCACCTCTGAGTAGTTTATGTGACACAGTATATAGTGACAGGGATTTCAGTCTGTCAACATATGACATGTGCTGAAGACCCCGAATTTTCTTTGTAAGAAACCTTTGAGGTCTCTCTCTAGTTGCTGCAGGTGCCTGGTAAAGTATACACCAAAGGGATCATTGTACTCTATTATTAGCCTAATGAGGGAAGTGTACAGGGGGTGATAACCTCTTTTGTTCTGGAAGTAATGCTCTTACATATAAGGTGGGCAATGTAGAATGCCCTTCTTACCACTGTGAAGACATGGTGGTCAAAAGATAGTCAACCTGTGTGCCCAAATCTCTCACCACTGATTGAGTGCTTATTGTGTTGTTATTAATGCAGAAATCTACAAGGACATTGCCCTTGCTGAAGGGGATGATAATGCATTTTTGCATTGAGTTTAAGTCCAAGACTTTGGACCCAATCAGTGGTGTGTGTGAGTCCCTCTTGTAGGATATTGACATCATTTGGGGACTCAGTGGCTGCTCCCAGTTTGCAGCCATCAGCAAACTTTATCAGCCATAGACCTTTTGTTTTTGTCTGTACTTCTGAGAAGTAGATTTCAAACAATAGGGGCCCCAGAACTGATCGTTGTGAAACATCACTGAGTGCAGGTTGTTGGTGGAAGTTGATTCTCCTATTTTGACTGTATGTGTTCTATTGGTGAGCCAATTTGCAACACACCTGACAATATATGGGTTAATTCCCAGCTGGGTGAGTTTATCAGTGATGCCTGCATGGGGAATAGTGTCAAAGGCCTTGGCTAAGTCCAGATAGACTATATGGACAGATTTACCTTCATCCAGGGCTTTGGTGACTAAATCCACCAAGTTTAACAGGCATGATCTCCATTTAATGAAGCCAGACTGGGTTGGGTCGAACATCCGGAGGTCTCCTATATTTTTGTTGCTAAGGTCCATGATGATTCTCTCCATGGTTTTGCAGATAAGCCTTGTTAGGCTTATGGGTCTATTGCTTCCAAGGTCAGTGGATATGCCCCCTTTATGCAAAGGGATGACAGTAGCTGTTTCCCATTCAACAGGGACAAAACCAGTGCTTAGGCTGTGGCTGAAAAGTGTACCCAGTGGTGCTGCTAATTCTTGTTTCAATCCATTAAGAATGCAGCCTGGGATGTTATCAGGTCCCATAAAGGCTGTGTTTTTGGCTTTGGAGAGAACATTTAAGACCTGCTGATTACAGATACTAGGTGGAGAACAGATGGTAGGGATGTTTTGGGGTATATGTGGTGGGGATGAGGGGGAGAAGTTTTCACTGAACCTGTCTACTAGTAGATTGGTTACTTCCACAGGTTCAATATATATGGTGCCATTAACAACAAGTTCTGTGCAAACTTGGATTTTACCTTTAAGGTTTAGATGCAGCTAAAGAAAGCTTTGTGGTTATCCTTAGCTAGGGAAGCTAATCTGGATTCATAGTTAGTCTTAGAATTTTTTACAAGGTGTCTTATTTGCTTGTTTAAGCTGCGGAGGGAGTGCTTCCAATTCAGAGACTGTTCCTTCCTGCTCTTAAAGAACAATTTCTTCCTCTTATTGTATAGCCTGTTTACGGTGGTTGTCCACCAGACAGGTTTCCTCTTTCTTGAGGGTCTTGATTTAGTCCTGTCAGGTAATGCTGAGTCAATACAATTGTATAGATGTTTATACAAGGCATTAGTGTATCTCTCAGTGTAGGTGCCCTTGCCATCAGTGGGGGCAGGGGCTCTGAATCTATGAATGCTATCACATAATAGGTTGTAATTGACTTTAGAGAAGTTTTTTAGTCTAGTTGCTGCTCGGGGGGGGGGGGGGGTCAGATGTTACTGTTATTTGTAATGAGATTGATTTATGATCAGACTTCACCAGGGAGTGCTGCACACTTGGGGTGGTGCAACAATCTCCCATATTAGTGAGCACCAGATAAGGAATGTTTGGGTCCCTTGTGGGGGTGGCAACCAATTGATCCAAGGCATTGGAGCTGGTGAAGCTGGGAATTTTGAGGCAATGTTACAACTGTCTCATGTACATGGACAACCCTCTCCTCCTCCAAACAGGTTCAAATATATGTGAGAGATGCAACCATATAGCCAAACTGGAGGCTGAGCTCTCTCATTTCAAAACTGGTGTAACCAGTCAGGAGGAGAAGGTAACCTCACACAACACAATTCCAGTATCACACAGTCCCACCACAACAGCGAACCAAACACATAAAAACACAAAAACATACTCGGAGGCTCTAAATAAAAATCTACCTAAGCAACAGAGACCTCCAAAGCAGACATCCAAGCAAACGCTACCCAAAAACAAAACACGTACAACACATAGCACACAAAGTCAGTGTGCCAAGCAGTCACAGCCCTTAAGGCTGAATAACACACCTGATACCCTTGTAATAGGTGACTCTATTGTCAGACACACTGACGTCCCGCTCACCAGGCTGAATAAAGAGAAGGTCACAATGAGCTGCCTGTCGGGCGCTAGGATCCGCCACATAATGCAAACACTCAGGTCACTCCAAAGCAAATACAAATATGACTCAGTCATTGTACATGCTGGCGTGAATGACCTGAGACGTACCTCCCTCGACTACATGAAAAGAGACATAGAGGAGCTCTCTGATCATGTAGCCCAGGCCGGTATGACCCTGACCTTGAGCAGCATCTTAACCTCACCTAGAATGATGCCACAGTATAAAGACAAAATGATCGATTTTAACAATTGGCTAAAATGTTGGTGTCATTCAAAGGGGATCCAGTGTCTGTCAGCCTGGGATGACATGCTCGGCAAGCCACGTTGCTTCGCTAGGGACGGCTTGCACCTGTCACCCCTGGGCTTTCGGATATTGGCAAAGGCTCTTGCCACCCCCATAGTGCCTTTTTTAGGCAAGACTCAAAAGTCAAACCCACCTCCATAGACAGCACAAGGAACAAGAAACTAAGGGTAATGCTGCTAAACGCCAGAAGTCTTAACCTCAAGATGCATGCACTCGAAGCTTTCCTCAGTATGGAGAACATCGATATCTGTGCAGTGACAGAAACCTGGTTCAAGGCTCCAGAGAGCACCCCAGCACTACCAGGTTATACCTCATATCATGCTTTTCGGCCCCAAAACCTGGACCGAACCAGAAAAGGAGGGGGAATTTCCATATTTATCAAGGATATCTACACCTCCAGGTTAGTGGCAGTGCACGAAGTATCGGAGATCATCCATGTGCAACTGACAGTGGGCAAGACTGCTTTTCAGTTTATAGCATCCTACAGACTGCCCTCTCAAAGTCAGGAATCCCACTCGGCTTTCCTGAAAACATTGGAGAACACTAAGATCTCTCTGAACACCATTATATTGGGTGACTTCAACTACCCAAACATAGACTGGGAGCATTACTCAAGCCCCAGCACCTTAGCCTAAAGGTTCCTGGAATTTATAAACTCAAATGCTATGGATCAACTAGTCACCACTCCCACAAGAGGGAAAAACATACTAGACCTGATCATTACCAACATGGGGACTCTATGCTCCATACCTGAAGTATATCCCTCATTGGTAAGATCAGACCATAAATTAATTTCACTGGATATCCACATCCCGACCCCACCCCCAGCCCAGAAAACCACAGTGAAAAACTTCTCAAAAGCGAACTTCACACTTCTCAAAACTGAAGTGGAATCCTTCAAGGCCCCAGGGCCAGTGTAAACTAAGGCCCAAACTGCAGAATCCTATATAAACGCATTCTACGGACATCTCCAGGAATGCATGGATCATGCTATCCCAAACAAAATCAAGACCCAATCATCCAAAGGCAGGCATCCAGTCCGGTGGACCCCAGCCATAAATAAACTGTACAACAGAAGGAGGAAGCTACTACATGATAGAGCAAAATCCCTAAAAGGGAAGGCATCTCTGATCAGTACTAGCAAAAAATTACGATCCCTCATAAAATCCTCCAAGGCCAGCTTTGAGAGAAAAATTGCACAGGACACTAAAGACAATCATAAGGCTTTTTCAGTTATGTTAGGAACCTGGGATGCAACTCCCAGACTTGTTCCGAGTTGATTCTAAACGACAAAAAATACACTGAACCCACAGACATCGCCAATATCCTGGCAGACAGGTTCAGTGCAAACTTCTCCACCCCCCCAAAAAGAGCAAGTATCTATCCCAGCAGAGTGCAGCCTCCCAAACATCTCTGATGCTCAGGTGAAGACCGCCCTCTCCAAAGCAAAAAACACTGCTTCCATGGGACCAGATGGCATCCCGGGTTGAGTCCTACATGAACTCCAAGAAGAACTAATCCCTCAAGTAAAACTGCTGTACAATCTCAGCCTCACTACAGCATATGTTCCCAAAGAATGGCGTACAGCAACAGTGGTCCCACTCCACAAAGGTGGCACCTCTGCGGACCCTGAAAACTATCGCCCCATAAGCCTGACTAGCCTAGTATGCAAGGCTATGGAGAGGATCATCATGGAACTCATAAACAAAGACATTGGGGACCTACAGACACTAGATCCTACCCAATTTGGCTTCGTCAAGGGCAGATCCTGCCTTTTGAACCTGGTCGACTTCTTCGAAACAGTCACCAAGGCCATAGATGAAGGGAAGGTAGTCCACACAGCCTATCTGGACCTTGCAAAGGCATTTGACACAATACCCCACTCGGGCATAATAGATAAGCTATCCAGCCTAAATATAAACCCCTATGTCACAAGATGGGTTGCAAACTGGCTCAAAGACAGAACCCACAGAGTCAGAGTTGCTGGAGCCATGTCAGACTCGAAACCGGTCACAAGTGGCATCCCACAAGGTTCTGTCCTGGGACCTCTTTTGTTCGGTATTTACTTTTCTGAGATACAGGTCAATGTGGGAGGACTATGGCTCACCAAGTTTGCAGATGACTGCAAACTGGGCACCATAATCGACTCTCCAGCTGACACAAACATCCTTCAAAAAGGTCTCGCAGAGATGGATAATTGGTGCCAGAGCCATGGTCTAAAGCTAAATGCCAAAAAGTGTATAGTCATACCCTTTGGCAAAAACAATGTGCCCACAAATTACCACATAGGTGGTAACCCATTAAGTAGAGAGAAAGTAATTAGGGATCTGGGGACCCAAGTTGATAGCAATCTCTCCTTTGACAACCACATTGCCAAAGTGGTTAGAAAGACCTTCTACATAGCCCACCTCATCATGAAAGGATTCACATCTAGATCAAGAGAGGTAATCGTGCCCCTTTATTCATCCCTCATCAGGCCCATCATAGAATACAATGCCCCCTTTGGGATGTACCTTACCCGACACCTGCAGCAATTAGAAAGACCCCAAAAGTACCTCACCAGGAGGTTCAAGGGACTCAAACAGATGCCATATGCTGCTCGGTTAAAAAAACTCCAGCTCTACTCAGTTGCATACCGCCTACTTCGAGGCGATCTATGCCTGACATATAAAGCTATATCCAACCCAGAATTAATGGACATGCTCCACCTCAGTAAATCTAAATCCCTTAGATCCATGCGCTCCAGGGACTTGAACCTCAGCACAGAAATAAATAGAACATGCTGGAGGGACAGATTCATAACCCAGAGGCTCCCTTCGCTCTGGAATAGAATTCCAATTCATGTTAGGCAGAGCACCTCACTGACTCTCTTCAAGAAGAATCTTGATGAGTGGATGGGGGATCGTAGGTTTGTCCCGAGGATTACTTCCGTATTAGACAGAGGCACAGTAAACTAAACTTTAAAAAGGGCACAGTATACTCAAATCAAGGGGTGGCATAAGCCAAACACAATCGGGCTAGGCTTATAAATGCCCCAGGGCAGATAGCCTAGTATGAACCTATGAACCTATGAAGTCCAAGAACCTTTGGGCAAGTGTGTTAGTACATGTATAATTTACCCAGTCTATGGATGGGTAGTTAAAATCACCCATAACCAGGGTGCTTGCTTGTATCTTGACTGACTTAAGTAGATCCAAGTATGGAATACGGATATCCTAGTTCATGGAGGAGGTCCTATAGCTGGCAATAACTTGAAGAGGGACCTTTCCGACAGTTAGTTGCACTTGGAGTAATTCAAGGGAATCATTCTGTTTAACCAACCTAGAGGTGCATTTATCTTTGATGAATAATAATACTCCACTTCCTTTAGTTCTCCTTTAGTGGAAGGGATTATAACTCAATATGTCTAGGGTGCTTTCTACATGGTTAACCAGGTCTCTGTGACTGTACAGATGTCACCATCTTCCAAAGTGAGGACTGCTTCCAGTGAGTGCAGTTTCCGATTTAGACTCCTTGCATTTAGTAGTATAACCTTGAGGTTGTTTTTTGTGGATATTTTTATGTCAGGAATTTTGTTCTTGTGACATTGCCTAAAAAGGCATTATGGGGGGGGGGGGGGCAAGTGCCTTAGCCAGTAACCAAAATCCTAGTGGTGACAGATGAAAACCATCTCTGGCAAAGCATTGAGGTCTATCAACCATACCATCTCAGGCTGACAGGTACTGGATTCCCTTAGAATGATACTAGTAACTAAGAAAATTATTGAAGTCACTCATTTTTTGCTTGTATTGTGGCATCATCCTAGGCAATGGTAGAATGCTGCTTAAGGCTAGAGGCATACCTGCCTAGGTCACATTATAAGTGAGCTCATCATGTCTCTCTTCATATAGTTCAGTGAGGTACATCTGTCACTACCACCAAATGGACTAAGACAGAGTCATAAGAGTGCCTGTTGTTGGGAGATTTGAGAGCATGTATGATGTGTCGAATCCTGGCACCTGACAGACAGCTAACTGTGACCTTTTTCTTATCCACTCTGATGAGTGGGACATCTGTGTGTTTCACAACTGAGTCATCTATGAATAAAATATTTGATTGTGAGTTTTGCCTTAGGGGCTTGTTTGGTGAGACAGTGGTGCATGGGCTGTTATGTGTAATGTGGTCTACTGGGAATGTATTATGTGAAGCATGTTTGTGTTTGAGAGGTCTCTGATCTTTAGGTAGGCTTCTGGTGAGGACCTCAACATATGTAGGTTTAGGTGTTGTTGGCATGATAGGTGCGGGTGGTGAGGTGTGTGAGCTGACAACCCGCTTTGTGTCAGATATAGTGATTGGTGAGTGAGAGTCTGTATTCTAGGTTCTTAACATAGATGCATCTCTCACATATTGAAATTGTGTGAATTAGGAGAAGTGAGTTGCCAGTGTACATAAGACAATTGCTACATTGCCTCAGGATGCCCAGATCAACCAGGATGGCTAGAGAAATGATGGGAAAGTGTCCATCCATAGTGTTAAGTATAGTGGTGTGGTCAGTAACAGGGAGAGAACTGGTATGACCAGGTAAGGCTAATGGACGGATGAAAATTTCTAAACTATGAGGGGTTTAGTGGGTGGGACTTGTGGTGTTACCTCAGAGACTCAGCTGAATGTTTCACCAGGCAGTGAAGCACAGCCACACAAAATCTCTTTTGGAGCACAAGCAGTTGGCTAAGGAAAAATGATCTGTCTAGAAGTTTGCATCTATAACCGCCAATAGTATCAACCATCGTGAGGTAGTGTGTGTTGGTGTGCTACATGCAAAGATGCCTCAGACTGAACAGTTGATTGCAGCAGAACCATGGCTGGTTGCCAAATTCTGTGCCGCTCTGTTAAAACAAGTGCAAACCTGAGTAAAAACAGGCCTTATACAGCAGTCAAGAGAAAACATCTTTAAACAAAGTTACCAATTGTAAATCTCAAAACTGAGCTCTGGTCCAACAACCTTGAATCAGATGGGCCCTTGACTGCACTCTTCTGCCACAAGGGTAAAGGGGGGTCTTCTCCAACAAAAGACAGCAAGATTTTAGTGCTCAGACAATTCAAACAGAACTAGATCCAGCAAGCCTGAATCTAGTCTATGCAACAGCTTCAGTTACAGTTGATAATGTGATAATTGTATAGTGCTACAGGGTGGATACAGACAAACTACTGGAACTCTGCAAATTCTGTCATCCATAACTGAGAGCATGGGCAAACTGAGATGAACCAACACCTGTGGAGAATAAGGTATGTGTAGCACTTAGAGTTTTAGCTACAGGATCCTTTCAAAGGCCAACAGGGCATATGCTGAGGATATCACAGGCATTGACACCCAGGATCCTACATCAATTCTTGAATGCTATGCTAAAACATGCCACTGCTTAGATGCAATTTAACCCATAAACAATTGAAAATACCAGGATGACAACACAACTGCAAGACAAAAACTCTTGAAACCCAACTTGTGATGTGAAAATGCACAAGCAGGACTTGGCTCCCCCACCTTCAAAACAAAAGGGAAAATGATAATTTTCAGAATCCAAGGAATAACACATACTTCACCTGTTATGAATGCTTCCCACATGACTTTCACAAAATGTGTACACATGTTCAACTCAAAAGTAAATTGTATACAATTGCTAGGTACCTCTCTCTGTGTCCAGCACTCCCCTGTTGGTGTCTATGTACTATCTTAGAAGCATTACACCCCTGTGTCATTGATAATACAGTATTTTACATTGCCATGAAAAAAGATAGAAGACTGTAAGGTAACCAGTTTTAACAAAAACACTTGTAATGGCAGTAAATAAGGCTGTGTATCTGTAACAGTCAAGTCATGACAAGTATGCCTATGCCAAGAGTGAAGTATAAAAAGTGCATACAGGATAACCTCTTAATCTCCTAATGCATATATAGAACAGTTCTCTTCATAACATGTGCACAAATCTGGCATGCACCTGAAATTTACATGCATACTTTACCGACATCAGATGCCTTCTGTGCAGATAAATCTAAAGGAATGTCAATCTTCTATATTCTACAAATACACAAGTCCTCTCACCTTCAAGATCTATTGTTAGACGGTTACCTTGTTATGGGGTAGACTCATGCCTCTGAGCACAGTGATGATGCAAATGAGGTGTGAACTCATTAAAATTGCTGAATCCCAAATTTTTGGATTTGTGTAGCAGATGTAAAGCTAGTGTAGGTACTGCCTCAGTGTTTGTTGCTAATGGATTGTGATTGTAAATGGTCAAGGAGGGGAAAAGGAATACACAACAATTCAGACTCCCTTACTTACAGTGGGTGTACAGGATAGACTTACAAACTGCAGAAGTAACTGTATCAAGGTTTTAAATGAAAGTGAGCGGCACACATTTTTTAGTTTCTGTTCACTAATATCAAACTCCCCTGCCTTTGGTGAAAGCTATATATTATTGTCATTTAATATCTTCATATATTTTAAGGAAATGCACAAAATGCCTTACTGATTGTATGACTGAGGTCACTGCTCAGATAGGAGAAGAATGAACGCAATACAAACAAAAGACTGAGCAACCTTGCTGCAAACAATACTCATAAATGGTTGTGTGATCAGTCATTGCACTAAATATGTAAGTAAAATATGTAAAACAACTGAGGATGTACAAGAATTATATGTCTTGTTAATACTGTGGATGAAATGAGACTTGTTTGTATGCACAATGACTTGTATTCCTGATGCAAAGCTCTTTCTCTGGTAAAGAGGGACACCCTTACAGTGTTTTGTAGGTTTTGATGTGACAGTTCAAATCAAGACTTGTGTAAAAATCTGTAATGTGTGCTAAAATGTATTTTTAATGTTGCTTATATGGCTATACATATATATATATATATATATATATATATATATATATATATATATATATATATATATATATATATGGATCTACTTGATATAGTTGACATTTCAAAATGTCGACATTCATATGGCTGAGACCATATGATCAACATTCGAAATGTCGACCATACAAGTAGAAAAAAAAAACAAAAAATAACTTACCTTCACGCTGCTAGCAGGGGGGGCTATGCCTCCCTGCACCCCCCTGGGGGGCTTGCCCCCACATCCCTGACCCCCTGGAACTTAAATATACCAACTCCAATATTACACTACAGTGAGGAAGTGAAAATCTTTTCATTCCGCACTGTATGGAGATACATGGTCAACATTTTGAGTGTCGATCATATGGTCTCGGCCATATGAATGTCGACATTCTGAAATGTCTACCATGTGAAGAGAATCCATATTTATTTTATTTTTATTTATTTTATTTTATTTTACATTTGTCAACCAGGAAATGCCGACTGGACCAGGTCCATTTTCAGCAGAGGCCCGGGGAGAAAAGCTCCGGCATCAAGTTATACAAATACAGTACATCCTGCATAATACACAAAACAGGTTACATCATGTATGCTGAGCATAGTAATATAACAAGAAATTAATAAAACACTCCAGGTAAAATAAGTTATAGAACACAGGTAAAAGACTATATCAGTTACAATACACCCAGCATACTACACAAAACAAGTTTCATCATGTATGCTGAGAATAGCAATATATAACAAGAAATTAATAAAACACTCCAGGTAAAAAAAGATATAGAACATAGGTAAAAAGACAATGTCAGTTTTACATTGATAAGAGAAGGAAATACACCAAGTAAGATTCTATAGTTAAAAGTACCCTTTCAGATGACCAAGCCTACAGGGGATCAGAGATCCAGCATGTGATCAGACAGCATTTTGGGGAGTTAATAGCAGTGTGGGTAGAGTTATATGATACAAGGGCATAACCAGGTACTAAGAAGATGTGATTTGAGGGAGTTTTTGAATATGGATGTGGAGGGGGCAGTGGACACGGATAGGGGAAGAGAGTTCCAATTTTTGGCAATGGTGTGGGAGTAGAGTGTTTTCCCTGCATTATTGTTAGCCTTGGTGATGGAGAGGAGAGATTTTTCACTAGATCTTAGGTACCAGTCTGCAGTATAGACAGTAAGTAGGTTGGATAATGAGGGTTTTTTTCAGGATATTTGAGAATATTGTAGGCTGTGCCCAGATGGTGATAGTTAAGTAGATGTAGTAGCTCAAGACATTTTAGTTATTTTAGTGCAGTACAGTGATGGGTTCTATAGGTTGCGTTAGTAGCAAACTTGGCTATTTTATTGTAGCATGATTCGAGTTTCTCTAGGTCACATTGTCTGATTTAGGTAAAGACTGGTGCTGCGTATAATAGAGTTGAGAGGAGGTGGCTTTGTGCAAGAGTGACTCTTGCATTTTGTGAGAGAAAGGACTTATGCCTGTATAGGGAGCCTAGCTTTTTGTGTACTAGTTTTATGGTATATGAGATGTGACCATCAAAGTGGAGATTATTGTCTATTTTAATGCCCAGAAGTTTGGTGTGGTTAGTAGGGGAGATGGTGGCGCCTTCCTTAGATGTTATGGTAAAATAGAGTTTTTTTTTATTTATTAGGGGTAAATAGTAGCAGTTTTGTCTTTTTGGGAGTTAGAATTAGTTAGATACCTGATATCCATTTTTCTACTGAGTTAAAGGTATCTTGAGTGAGTGTATGTAGGGTGGTGGGAGATGAGGAGAAGGAGATCAGGGTTGAATTATCCACATATTGTATGAGTGTGGCATGTTGTGTAGAGCTATTGAGGTTATTTGTGAAAATACAGAATAATAGGGGGTCCAGTATAGAGCCCTGTGGGACTCCTATGCTGGTTGGAAGTTGTGCAGACAGAGTTCCTTTCCACTGGACTGATTGTTGCCTGTCAGACAGGTAGCTTCTGAACCAGGCTATAGTAGAGAAGGTGAAGGATAATGATGCTAGTGAGTCTAGTAGAATGGAGTTGGAGACCATATCAAATGCTTTTGAGAGGTCTAGGAAAATGGCTAATACATATTTGTTATCATTCCTGTGAAGGTTTTGTATGATTAGTGAAGGATAGAAGGGCTGTGGTAGTGCTGTGATGTGGACGGAAACCATGTTGCGTGGTAGAGTGTAGATTGTGTGTGTTAAGAAATGTCATAACTTGCAAGTGGATGCATTTATCAAGAATTCTGGATGAAGGGCAAAGGATGGCAATAGGTCAGTAGTTAGACAATTCATAGGAGTTACCCCCTTTATGGAGAGGAATGATGTGAGATACTTTCCAGAGTTTGGGTATGTAGGATTCTCGTATGGAGCGGTTGATTAGGATGGAGACAGGATATCATAGGGAGTCACTAGCCATTTTTTGGTATGCAGCAGGTACATTATCAGCTGCCGATGTGGTTGGCTTTAGTTTTAGGAGGAGTTTTTTGATAGTTGAGATGGGCACTGGTGATAGGCTGAAAGAGGGGGTGATGTGGGACAGGTTGGGTTGTGATTGAGGTAGACTGTTTTTGGTTATTTGACTGGACAAGACTAAGATGGATTTAGTAAAATGGTTATTAAATTGAGAAGCTATGTCTAGGGTATTGTTAGTAGAGCTGGGTGCTGGAGTAGTGGTTTTGCCTGGCTTTAGTAGGGAGTTAATGGCATGCCAGATTTTTTGTGGATTATTTGAATATTTCCTTTGGGCACTAAGAGAATAGTTTTGTTTGTTTATTTTGAATTCAGCCTTGGCCTTGTTTCGAAGCTGTTGATAGTATTGCCTGGAGCTAGAGGTTTTGTCAGTTTTCCTGATTTTCCAAGCTTTATCTCTGGCTTTTAGTAAGGCTCTAGTGTCCCTACTTAGCCAGGGTGCATAGTTGGCTTTATCTCCAATCTTTCTGATGGGAGCTAGACTGTTAAGGATGTTAGAGAAGGTAGTATTGAAGTAGTCTACTGTCTGGTCTAACCCAAGTGTCCGTAGTGGTTCCCAGTTGCAGTGGCTTAGGAGAGTATTTAGGTATTGTGGAGTAAGGTTACGGTCATCTCGTATGTGTTTCTAGACTACTGGTTTGGGGTGATTGGAGTGTTTGTGGAGTAGGAAGGTGGGGAGATGATTACTTAGGTCATCTGGGAAACAGTCTACTGTATAGTTTTGCTTGGGATAGTTGGTTAGTGTCCAGTCCCGTATGGATTCTTTCTTTGATTTCTTATCTATTCTAGTTGGTTCTTCAATTAGTTATGAATAATTGTGCAGCATGCATAAATTACACCTTTGAAGCAAATTTGTTTGTGTAGCACACCCAGTAAACATGATGAAACACAGAGTATATACTACCTGTAAATCATGGTTTACGTCCCACATATGTCTTTTAAGGATGAAACCTAATAAACACTGTTTAGAAGGATAAAACAAGGTGAGCTTTGCCTGTCACATTTGCGAGTCAGTTATCTTTATGATAACCTGGCCTAATGGCCCACTCATGAAGCAGACAGAACACCTGCAAACAGAAAGCAGGCAGTAGTCAATTTCAAAATGGATACATTGCTGCATTTTTTTTCTTACCATTGCCCAAACCCACTAAGCGGTGTTCTCAATGGTCAGCAACCTTTCTCAACACCTGCATGTCCAGAACACATGCAGACAGGAAGCAGACGGTAGACAATTTTAGAATGGATACATTGTATCCTGTATGGTTTGTCACCATGGAAACATGCTAAGCCATGTTGCACAGCAGTCAGCACACATACAGAGTAATTATTGTGAAAATATGCAGCTGCTGTCTAGTTGTTCATGTGGCAGCAGTTGTAAGTTAAGGGTTATAGTATGGGTGAGCCTGGGTTCTAATCCAGTTAAGGTAAAACTTTTCTTACTGATATTCCACTTTACTTTATATAAAAATTAACAGTATAAAAATACTTACACATAGGTATAAATATCTGTAGCACATGGATTGAGCATACACAGGATATCAGAGATATATTACATGTGTAACTGTAGGTATCAGTAAAATTACTGTTGTTCAATTAAACAATTACAGAACCAGAATAATGCTTGTCCACTCACTTTTATAAAATATAAAACAATGTAAACATAATTACAAATAACAATAAGCATGTATAGCACTGGAACTCAAATTATATGTGTGACTGAGGGTATACTGACAGTTATGTTTCTAAAATTATAATTGTTTTTCTGGCCTAGGATGGACTTCAGACTTCAGTGATACTCACAAATACATGAATATATAAACCAGACCTTGTCAGGTCACACACATATGTGGGTAACCTCTCAGTCTGTCATGTCTATTTATATATAATTAATGAGCATGTCTGTGGAAAGGTTGAAAAATCACTTATGTGGAAGAATATGTTTTGTGTATGTTGCATAGCTTTGAATCCCACATAGTACAAATCAATTTTATCAGGGTGTAAAGCCACCCAAAAATGTGTCGGGTGATGGGTCATATAATCTATACCCCAAATACATGTCAGCAAAGTTAAATCAGCTAAAAGGTACAGCAGCAACCAACCCATAAAGTAATGCCAACTGCCAGATTAAACATTGTATATCAAAAACTGCTTTCTTCTCTGTGTGGCACTGTTGCCTTCCACTTAATTACATTTAAACTTGGTTGACATGTTTTTTTGAATGTGTGGACTAGGGTTAAAAGAGATAACAAACATTGGTGGGAAAAGACTCTTGAATGTTGCTATTTGTCATGAGTGGACATGTCTGGAGGTAGAAGGGAAGGTGCATAATTTAGGACTCAAATGTGGGGTGTCAAGTAGTCCAGAATCTTTATTGGACTCCTTCTAAGCCACCACAGCTGAAGGCTGCTGCAGGGTGATTATACCAGGGCTAGTGCAAGTGTGAGGTTTGGAATAATCTGGCCAAGGCTGTATCCAGTGTGACTGGTATTCCACGCACTGCAAAGCAGTGCAGGTACCACTTTAATGACCTCAGAAGGTGCAATCAGGATACACTCAACCTGTGGCTGGCTGAGTTTAAGACTGCTGACATCCTGGAGTTGTATAAATATACAGATAAGAGAATTTAAATTAGACAGAAAGCTGCATATAGGCAAGACTGATATGTATAATGCGCTTCTTTTTTTTCCTCTCCTTTTCATTCTACAGCCAACCAGGAGATGACAGTGAACAGAAAAGCTGATGCTGAGCATTCAGAAAGACTGACAGAAGCAAGGGGTATGTATGCAGCACAATATAACTATTAATTTATCTGAAGTATTGCTTTTCTATACAGTAGTAGCAAATTAACCATGCATACCTTAACTGTAAAATCAAGCTAACTGCAGGAGTCAATTCTAATACTGTATTTAGACGTGGGATCAAATAACACAAGTAACAAATATACAGTAAAATATTTAAAAACATATTACATAATAATTTCAACAGAAGTGGCATGCATGCCATGCTGATAACTTAATCTGTATTATTGATCGAGCATATGTGGACTATATGATTATTGTAAGGATTACTTGGAGCAATCATCAGTTGTAGTTTGTAGTTGTTAAAAAATATACTTAAATGTAAAAGTATGAATACATTCTTTATATTGTACTAATTTATTAAATGTCATTTATGATGGTACTAATTATCTCTTTTTTTCTCTCTCACCACAACCCTTATATGTCTTTTTTATTTTTATATGTGTGGTCACAACATTTTAATGTCATCCATTTCTGACAACTGACAAAATGCTTTACAGCACTGGGAGGTAGTCCAATCACTGCGGCTCATCCAGGCCCTGCTCCTCTGGTGCTTGCACCAACGTCCAGCACATCTGGGACCCAAACTGCCTCTGCTGCCCCTGCACTACCTGGGCCCTCCATATCAGGTAGCATTACCCAAGCAGCTGGTGCAGTGGTACCCTCTGGGAATATTGGCATAGGTGGAGATTATGTCACCTACCAGGAAATGCCAGGCTTGGTGAGTGAGGTCATGGAGAGCACCACTGGTGCATGTTACCAAATGGAGAGGGTGCTCTCTATTATGTTGCATAAACAAAGATGTCAAGCACTACAACCACTGGCAGAGTAAGGGGACAATGATGACTTTTCTGTGGGTGAAAACTAGATTCTCACCCTCTCCACATTGAACGGGCATGTGCAGCTGATGTCCCATCCCTATCCGAATCATGTTGTCCCCAACCTGTTGCATCTCTCACCATCCCTGTGTCTTGTGTTGTTTGTCCTGTTTGTCTGCATCTGCTTCCTCACCTACCCAACTTACCTGATCCTGACATACCTGCATCCCTTAACCAACATTCCTCTCTTACAGAAATAAAATCCAAAAAACGGGCACCTGTCCCCCTGAAAATATTGTACCATACATAGCTCTCCACTTCACACATGTGTTTTTTCAACACACTTAATTTGGCCCATTTGGCTATACAACAAGATTGTATTGTTGTCACAACTCTTTGTTAAGGTGACAATCCAAATTCAGACAATATTCTACACATATTTTCATTTTACGGTGTTGAAGAAGTGGATAGCTATGTTTCTTTTCTACCTCTTTCCTGCTCATTCCTATATTGCTTTCCCTTGTTCTTCTCCCTTTTTAGACCCCATTTCACCACTTTCCTATCTACTTCATTTTAACACCTTTAATCTGGTAAAAAAATAGAATTACACACCACACACATGGCAGACATGGTCTATAATAAAGCCCTTTACTTTTTTTCCTCTGTTTTTTTTTTTTTTTTGTGGAGATTGGCTGTTTTAGTCCTGTGGCATGGTGCAGTTAACTCCATACAATGTTGCTTAAACTCACTTTGCTAAGGAAATACACAGTTACACTAGCTTTAAGAATTATTTCATTATAAATACAAATTTAAAAGTATTAGATACACCTGGATTTGAACCATGTATCATCTTGGCCCAAATTAAATATCTCAGTGCCCTTACACCTGCTGCCACAGAGTCAGCTAAGCAGTAGGTATATTTCTTACACTCAGTACTAACCAAAGTGCTGACTGCCACACCTCTCCACGTAATGTGTTTTTGCAGAGGTAAATAAACCAAAAGAACTCCCATAATTCTATTAGTGAAGCAGAGAATCACATTTGCTTGTCTCTTAACTACCCGCAAATGGGGAAATCAGTATGTATGTATGTATGTATATTTGTGTACCTTGCATGTGCAAACACCTTTCCATCCATTGAGCAAACCAGCTGCTCAGCGGTGCACTATGGAAAGTATGCATTAGCATGTATAACTTACATTTACTGTCCATTTAGTCTTCATCCCATGAAAGTACATGTAAAACACAATCAAAGGGATGGCACCTTTTAATAAAGGAACACATATTTATACTGTAGTCATGTGTTACCTGCAGCCATGCACTTGAAACCTGGTTGTTCCCAAATATATCAACTACACTACAGAAATAAATAAAAATTGCTTTTTTGTATACCATATACATTTTTATACTGATAATGCACATTCAGATTTTCCAGTACTTGCAGTAATGTGAACAGCTGTTTGCATATAGTTTGTAAAGCTATATCTTAAAGTATACCTGCACATTCAAAACACAACAACAAATACTACAGTTTGCACACTCAGCAATCTGGTAACATGCAGAACTTTAATATCTTGACAGTCGTACATCGCTAACTATCCATTTCATACAGGCCTCTCAACATCTTCTTTCAAACATCCACTGATGATATCATCCATTATAAATTGTCCTGCAGCAATGTAAAAGTTGGACTTGTGCTGTGCAATTGTGCTTGCATTAAGTACTGATTTCTGTAGATGGTTGTTGTTGTTGTGTCTTTTGGCTTATCCCGGTTAGGGGTCGCCACAGTGGAACTCCGGTCCACTAATGTTTGGTAGTGGATTTTTACATGCTGAGTTACCAGCCCTGACGCACAACCTTCAATGAAGGCATGCCCATTCACGCATGCCTCCACACAGAAGACACTCTAGCTGAGAATCGAACGCGACAACATCTTGCTGTGAGGTGAAAATGCTACTGCAGCACCACTTTCTGTAGATGGTATACTTAGTTATGTAGGGGTTCTAATCTCATTGCGGTCAACTTGTGTATATGTCTACTCAGTGTATTATACAATCAGTACAGTCCCATGGAGTAGAAGTACTTTGGCAAGTTGAACATGACTACGTGTCCATTTAATTCAGGCCCCCCAATATCTTCACACAAACATCCAGTGATGAATTTGTCCACTATAAACTGTCCTGCAGTATTCTAAAAGTCAGACCTGTGCCATGAGGTTTGCATTAAGTGCTGAGCTTTCTAGTTGGTAAACTTAGGTAGGGGGTTATGTTCTCACTGCAGTCAACTGGTGTGTGTGTGTGTGTGTGTGTGTGTGTGTGTGTGTGTGTGTGTGTGTGTGTGTGTGTGTGTGTGTGTGTGTGTGTGTGTGTGTGTGTGTGTGTGTGTGTGTGTGTGTGTGTGTATTCAGTTGGTTGACATTCAAGAGACCATTTTACACTTGCATATGGGACAGTGCTATTACCATCCTCTTCTCAACAGACACTGCTGATGTCATGACATATAAAGTGTTGTCTGACATTCTAAACATCAGCCTTGTGCTGTGGCTCTTGCATTAAATACTGAGTTCTCTAGTTAGTGTACTTAGATATGTAGGTGGTTCTGTGCTCACTGCAGTCACATTGTGTGTTTGTGTGTGTGTGTGGGGGGGGGTCTTTGTTCAGCTGGTTGACCTGCAAGTGGGACACTGCTATTACCATACTCTTTTTACCAGAAACTGCTGAGGTCATCAGTTATAAAGTGTTGTCCAGCACTATAAAAGCCAAACATGTGCTGTGGCAATTGTGTTAAGTACTTTGCTTTGTAAATACTTAGGTAGGGGTTCTATGTTTACTGCAGTCAACTATGTGTGCAGTCAACAATCACTAAGGTCACAATTTCAGAAAGATATGTGAGTCCACAGCTATATCAAAGCCTACTCCAAACATCTCATTGTAGCAAACAAAGATGCTGTCATCCTGTATAACATGCACTCTGCCAGTATTCTAGACAAGCCTGTGCTGTGGCAGTAACAATAACTACTGTGTTTGTAAGCTACTTTACCTATACATATAGGAGTTTTAATCTGACAGCAGACAACTTGCATGTCTATACATACACCTATCACTTTTGAGAAAATTTTACACAGGGATGTGACTCCACATCCATGTCCTATACTCCTCCAAATGTATTCTCCTCAGCATACAATGATACTCTCATATTCCATAAAGTGCAACATGACAGTATTACAGTCAGACATATGTGGTGTTGCTATTGTGCCATTGCATGACATTCATCTTCTATACTTACACAGGTGTAACAGTCAAATCAGCCCCAGTCTACTGCTGAGTGTGTTTGTGGTACATTATGGTCATTGTATGATCTTCAGAATTGCTCTTCATTTCACTACCACTTGGGAAACTTTTCACATAGCCTCATGCATCCACCATTCTCCTTTTTCCTCTGGCCACATGACATCCTTCCTGCAGAGGAGTGGAGGATGTCCTCATGTCAAATATGCATATACACATCATGAGCAAAGTCCTTCCATGAGCCTGTACAAGCCATCTCCAGACACTGCATGTGTGATTGTTAATTCTATCATGGTGTGATGTACATAGCCCATATGGACAGTGGCAGGATGTAAGGCAATCCAACAAATATACACATATCCACAATAGCCTTACTATATTCCATAACATAGATATAGGGATTTTTTTCATGGTATCATAATGATTAGGATTTCATGTGATGTTGGCCATTAGCCTAATAATGTACTATGACCCTATGTACAGCTGACATCTCAAAGTTATTGTCATTGGCATGTGCTAGCTTGACGTGTGCATGTACAGAATGGCTACAAGAGGGTATTACAATCTGTGATGTGAGATAATATATTGATGGCCATTGCTGCAATTGCAGTATATGCTGCTTCTATAACAGCTGTAATAATAAGTCTCCTGAGAACTGTTGACATGGTATGATACACTTTTATGTATATTGTTGGAGTATTAAGATGTGTTGTTGAAGAAGAGCAGATCAGTCTTCTATACAGTTCACATTCCATCACCAAAGTGACACTTGCAGTATGACACAGGTGTGCATGTGTCTATGTACCATCATTGAATGTTCTGTGACAGATGTAAATATTAATTCATATTGATTACATGGTCATATAAGTATTGGCTCATAGAAATTATGTTATGCTGTGATATACAAAACTGATGTATCACATGCTTTGATGCAATTGCACCCTTGTGAAATTTATTGTATGCGCAGTTGTGTTTCTATATCCAAGGATTATTGAGGTGGTCAGCATCACAATTGTGTAACTATTGGCATTTGTGTCAGGAAATGTTCTGTATGAGCCACAAACAACTGATCTGTAATGTGTACTGATATGACATCAGGCTGCTCAAACACAGCTTGCCCATGAAACACATATAGGCATTTGTTGTGCAAGTGATGTAAATATTGGACACTGATACATTTGTACAATTGTGTGCATAGTAAGAGTGTGGAATGTGATGAATGACCAAGGTTGTAGTTGGTGGTCTTTTCACAAATCATGTATTCCAAAACATGTGAAATGTTAATGGAAATACAGAGCTAAGTACAGATCTGTATGTGTATGCCACCAAACATACCCAACCAGAGGAAATAGACAATCCTCTAGCTGACAGTGTGTTTCACTTGTCACCCACCTCTCACCATTGACCATCAGCCAAAGTATACATGCAAACATTACTCAATTTTTATTCTAAGGAGGGCAGCTCATCTGTGTGCTCTGTATGGCTAATAACAGAGACTCAGTGGGCCCTGACAACATCACAGGTAGCCTACAGCATGAGTCAAAACATGACCAACTAGGCACAGTTGGATCTACACTTCAACACAGTTTCCAGGCAACCTATGTTCCTGTAGAAGGGTATAGACCAACATGCATCCTTCTCACTGGGGGGTCCGTCACCTTATACATGGAGTAATAGACACATCCTGGTTCTCCTTATTTGTGAAGTAGACCAGCAAGTCATCATGGACCTTCTCTAAAAGGACACAGGTAATATTGTGACTGCGTAACAAACCAATGTTCAATTTGTTAAGGCTATATAATGTCTGTTACATCTGTTTGCTGTCTTCAAGATGGTTACCAAGGGCATGCCTGAATACACTATCATCCTGCGTAACTTGACCTCATCACGGCATTTGATACAAATCCACAGTCACGTATTACAGATAAAGTGTTTCAAGTGGTCATAAACACCTACGTTACCAAGTGGGTAGATGACTGGATTACATACGTGACAGATAAATATGTTGCAATGTGTGAAGTCACCTCTATCTTGAGTCCAGTGACCAGGTCTGCACCTCAGGGCTCTGTGCTAGGTGATTTACTCTTCATTGTTTAAGTCTCAGACATCAAAACTGACTTACACATACTTTCTCCAAATGGCTTTGTGGAAGACTACAAATTGTGGACAATTATTGAATCCAAGTATGTTACTGGTATAATGCATACAGCATCAACACACACAAAGGATTGCCACTACAGCCATGGGGACAATGCAGATGAAAAATCTTTAGTTCCATTATGAAAGCAAATACACAAGATAACTACAATAGTGACAGCACACCCCTATGAGCAGACCAAGTGGTATGTGTGACCTGTGTACTCAGGTAGATGACATGCGGAATGTCCATCAGAATGTGCCCAAAGTTGTGAGCACCCCCTTGTATGTAGCGCAACTCCTGAGTATGTGCGGGATATCCACATCAAAGGGCATTATAGTTCCATAGTTCTCTGCCCTCATCACACTAAAAACTGAGTGCAATGCACCCTATTTTGTAAACTCCCAACACATCTTCCAGGGCTGAGTTACTCAAGTGTACAGCATTTGCCACAGTGACCTCTCACACATCCTATTGGCCATACCTAAGTAATCTTTTTGTTGCATAAACATTACTGGTTGATGGTGTGGAACTCCCAGCAAGGTAGTATACAAGAAGCACTTGTGATGCATGTTCCTATGATGCACATGGTAAAAACATAGCTGATTGGCAACATTGATGGTATGGGTTACATTTGTAATAGTGTGGATTGTACTATATTTATGGCATGCACACCTGCCAACTAGTCAGAATTGCTAATAATTTCAAATGCAGGTGTTACAGTGTTCATCCTAATACTTCCAGCACATGTTAATTTTGAGGAAGGTGTGCTTGATCCCCCTCTGACATTGCTGAAAAATCATTATAGTTGTATAAGTATGTTCTTGCAGTACCATCTATGATCACTCACAATCACAAATGCTATGTCAAAGACATGGGATTACTGGTGGAATTATGCTGATATTGTTCATGATTATGTGTGCTTCTGTCTACTGTTGTCCATGAGCCTGTTACTATGTGTCCCACTTGGTTGAGATCTATACTGACATTACATTCATATTCAGGCTATTTATTTTGCACAACCTGCACCTTACCCCTACTGTATATACCATCCCCTGATATATGCCCTGCTTATTGTTCATGTCAGGATGCTTTTATCATAAAGAATCCTCTCCATTGATGTGTCATCTTGTGTGACAGTCACATAATATACAATAACTGTGCAGAACATACTGTATCATGTCAATATGTGATTAGTTTTTCATGCTACAGCTGTTTTCATTGACATGACCTCATCTGCTGTGCATTACGTTTCACCTGTTCTCTTCTTCTGTGTTCATTTCTACAGTTTATCTGTATGTCGCGTTCCAATACACACACTCCCCCTGGCTCTTTCCAGTAACTTTACTTCATTTATACTAATTTTTCTTTTACTGCTCCCTATTCCCTTCTAGTTTATAGCCCCTAGTAATCTGATACTATTACCTTTGCTCTCTCCTTTACTTATCTCTTCCCTTCACATCATTATTTGTAAAACTAATATATATCTGTAATCACTAACCTTTTATAACTCTCCTTCTGCATCTTATCTACTTTTGCATCAACCATACGCTCTTCCATACCCACGCTTTTCTTTTAATCCCTCACTTGTAGATTTTTCTTCTTGTACTGCATCTGTTCATCTGTCCTATCTTTTCCTTTATATCTTCTGAAACTAATTTATATTTTTATGATCGAGCCTATTCTTTACAGTGAATATGATTTTTGTACTATGATTTTATCTTCTGTACAACTTGTCCTTTTGAATTTTATACTTTGTAATGTGGAGCCGTGAGAATTGTGATTTGTGATTTTTTTCTTTTTTTATACTTCCAAATTTGTACTTTGACTTTTTATACTTGTATAATTTTTTTACTGTGGAGTTTTTCTCTCTGGGTCTCTGCTGAAAAAGAACACTAGTTCAGATGGACTAACCTGGTCTACAAATGTCAAATAAATAGATATATTTATAATACAGCTGATGTATCCTTGCTGATAATTTATACAACTTTTATTCAGTATGCCTGAAACAGGTAATCACACTACTTTGCACTGTATACACTTTCATGTAATGTGTTGGAACAATATATATTGGTTTATTAATAATCCTGGTAATCATTGTGGCTTTCTGCACAATCCCACAGACCTAGTTTGTCTGTAGGTAAACAGGGGCACATGTCTACAGGTGTTCTTGCTGCTTTATATGATTTCCTGGCTGGAAACACTATTGCTGGCCATGAAACTGCACTAATTTACATATAAATGCAGTGCATGGCATGCAAATTTAATTAGCACTGCTGCTCGCCACAAAAACACATAAATTCCATGTAGGCTTCATTCAAAGCCTACAAGGAGATTACTGAATCCCAAGGAATGTCTACCATTGCTTTTCACCTTTAAATTTGTTTTTCCATGGAAGAAACCTCACTGTACCACTTGATGTGGGAGGCAAGCTCCCTGAATACATACATAAACAACTGCAAGACTGACATACTTCACAGAAAGAATATTCCAAGAAATAGCATTTTCAGACTTAATATATGTAAGATCATATTTTTGGTCATTCAGTCTCCACATTCTGGGTCTTGGCAATGGGATTCTTAGTAATTTGATACAGTTACAGTAATGCTTGTATACATTACAGCTTGAATTGTTCTACCTTTTACCTCTGTCTTAGGAATTCATCCTGGTGACCCTGTTTATTCCTGTTGGTTGCACTGATGCTATTGTAATATTATTTGCATTTTTATGTTTAAATTTTTGAGCAGGTTTAAATACTTAGATGTATAGGTTCATAGTGATTTTAAAGCAATGTAGTCTTGAAGGGTACAACGTCCTGCCAGTACCCATGCTAAAGCTATGCACCCTTTCTGAAGGAATGCTAAGACAAATAGTCTTAATGTAAATTTGAGGGTATTTATCCAATCAGCAATGTTCTGTATCTAGGATGATAATATATTGTAATAGTTTACCTGCTAAGGCAGCTTATTCCAGAAATAGGAAAGACTCTATGTAAAGAATCTATCACCACATTGCATTTTGTTTATCTGCTGTTGAATATTAAGTTCCTTGGTTCTGCAATTTGCTAAGCAATTAGACTTGCAAAGATACAACAGGTCAACATGTTCTCTAATTGTATGATAGGCAGGGCACAGATTGCCCCTTAAGAGCCTATAAGATACTAATTAAAGGGACAGAGCTTCTATCCTCACTTGATTGCTCAAGGTTTTTACACCTGAAAGCTTCTTAGTTAGGAATCTCTGGAGTTTCTCTTGTGATTTGATATGTCAAGTGAGGTGCATCCGAAAAGGGGCATTACAATCTGTAATTGGTCTAATTCAGTGCTGAATATAAGAGGGGTATGACATCATTGGATCTAGATGCTATACCCTTTGCTATTAGTTATACAAAGTAGAAAGAATTTCTGGCTACAGTTTCCAAATGATGACCAAAGGAGAGGGGAGGGGGAGTGTCAACACAGTTGCCAAGCTCCCTGACCATAGTAGTGGAGCATTTCTATACCATATGTTGAGAGTATAATTGTTTGCCACATGAAATTATACTAAACTTTTTCATGTTTATATTCAGTCTGTTTTTTTTTTCAGCAGGATATTAACTAGGGAAAATTCTTTTTAATGTCTATAGGTGTCAGAGGCACTCTTGATAATAACAAATTTAATAAATGAAATGTCCTAGTTCTCAGTTTGGAGATCAGAGAAATACATGCCAAACAAGAGGGGTACAGTCCAGAATCCTGGAGACTCTGCTGGTTAGCAACATGCTTTCAGATGAGGCACCTACCACACAAAAATATGTAGATTCTTGCTTTTAGCCAATTTCCCATCCATCTTACCACATAAGGATTTGAATGTAAAGCACTTAACTTACTTACAATGCCTGCACGGGTATGGCATCAATTGCTTTGGCTAGTTTAAGACACACTGTGATAAACATGACCCCTGTCACCAGCCTCTATAAACCTCTTAAAGAAGTTAACTAGATTCAGTAGGTGAGAGCAACCTTTGATGAACCTGAACTGTTGAACGTCTAGCCTAATGAGATTTTTAATATAATATCTCATAAGGGCAGTTATTATATGCTTCATAGCTTTGCAGATCAGTCTGTTAAGTCTGATAGGTCTATAATTACTAAGGCACATGTTAGGGCCATGCGTGCAGACAGGTGTCACCACTGTGGTAGTTATAATTTGGAAACAAATCCTGTAGCTAAGGTTAGGTTAAATAATTTGAGGAGAGGTTCAGCAAGGGCTCATTTGGTGCTATTGATGAAATACTCACTTTATACTGTGATACCACAATGTATAGATACTGAAGCATTTAGTTAAGTTTGTCAGAGGATCTGGATATGTCCAGTTTAGACTTCAATATGTTTTTGTTTTGTTTTGTTTTTATGTATACATTTTTTTTTCCAAGATGATAGGTGAACTTCAGTAGGAACTGTCATAAACCGCAGTTTCCCAGTTTTCCAGTTTTTGCTAAACATTACATAGCTGGGAAGGAAATGAAATACATTTACCATTTTGGATTTAACTGTTTTATCAAGTGTGTCTTTCATTTTATTAACAATGGCTTTATTTTTAGGGTTGACTAGAAACGTTTAAGAAATTAGACTTTGGACTCTTACATCCAAAACACAATTTCATGAGGAAGCATGCATATTACATTATGTTATGTTTCTACTGCAATTTTATGGAGTTAGTCATCAAAATAGAATCTATGCAATTAATTTTAACAAATTCAGTCCATGAGCAGATTCCCATCTATGATAAAAATGTGTGCGTGAAAAAGATTTAAACAAAACTAATAAAGCTGTCTCTGAAACGTTATTCATAAATTATATGGACTTTTCATCTGAAGCATTTTCAAAAGGTTTATTTAATACAGCTAGTGATTACAGAATTCTCTCAATGTCCCTGTTTATTGGCTGTTGAAAGTAAGAACAAAAGTATAATTTTGTAAGGCCTGTCCCCTTAAACTACTTAACAAGCTAAAAGACCTTTGATAAGCTAGGTTATTATTGAGTGTGCTGATACTGTTTGCACTGATTTTAAATTAGGGAGTTTTTACTGCAATTAGTTTGCTGATTCCTTCTGGTGGCAGAAGGTTTTCATGCTAGTTGTTTTGTATTGAACTTTAAATTCTCATTATCAATTCCACCCAACCATTATTCTTAACAAATCAAAATCCAAGCAATTATAGTCACCCCTGTCCCCTTAGTCATCTTTGTCAGAATCATGGACCAACACTTCCTCATAAATTCCACAGCCAACTTGATCGAGACAGGTATTTTCAAACAATGTAAGAATGGGCTTATGCCATCTGACAATCGTCAGTTATTCAGGCAGCATAACACAATATGTGAGCGATGCACATATATAACGTCCTTGGAGGCAAAAATCTCACACACAGTAAATGCAGACACCAGAATCTTCAGCAGTACAGCTCCTCTCCAAGACCATCACAGTACACATAATCCATGATATGCTGAGGTTCTAAAGATTAACTTGCCTAAACATCAAAGATCTCCAAAACACAACACAGGCACAAAGCACACTCAGCAAGTTAAGCGTACCTCATCACATAGCACAAGGAGTCCCAAAGTCATGGATGCTGAGCCTGTAAGTCAGGCATTGACTCAGCCAAACATTCTTGCTGTATGTGATTCCATTGTAAGATATACAGATGTACCTCTTACCAAGCTGAGCAAAGAAGAACGATGGCTAGTTACTTGTCCAGGATCCATCAGATCATAAATGCACTCAAGTCCTTGAATGACAAGTGCCAGTATGACTCTATCATAGTTCATGCCATGTCAATGGCTTGAGGTGTATCTCCCTGGATTGTATAAAGAGAGACATGATGGAGTTCTGAGACCATCTGTCCAAGGTAGGTGTAAGCCTACCTTTGATCAGCATTTCTACCTTCTCCAAGGATGATGCTGCAATATGAGCAAAGAATAATTAACTTGAACAACTGGCTTAGTTTTTCTTGTCATTTGAAGGGAATCCAAAATTTGTCAGCCTGGGAGGATATGATTGACAGAGCATATTACTTCTCCATGGATGGTCTACATTTGTCTCCTCTAGGGTTTTGAGCATTGGCAAAGGCATTGTCCACCCTCATAGTGCCTTCTTCGAGCAAGGCCAGCCTGATAAAACTACCAATATAATGGAACAAGCAAAAGAAAATATGAAGGTGTTACTTATCAATGGTAGAAACCTAATCAAGAACTTTCCCTCCCTACAAGTCATTCTCACCTTGATTAAGATGTCTATGTAGTGACTGAGAAATGGTTTAAAACAGCAGAAATCACTCCAGCTCTGCAAGGCTATAATGCCTTCCACACATTTATACCAGATACTGTGAAAGAGCAGAGAAAAGGTGGAGGTGTCCCAGTCTTCATCCAGAAGAGACTGACATCAATGCTGGTAAAGCAGCATGATGCACTAGAGCTTTTTCATGTCCAAATAACCAACAGAAAGGTCCCGTACCGTATATAGCTGTTTAACTCCCTGTATGGCCCAAGAAAGCCACAATGCCTATTTACAAGAACTAACATCACTCAGCATTAAACCCAATACTATTTTCATTGAGGATCAAAACTGTCAAACTATGGACTGGGAAACCCGCACCACAATTAGTGCACAAGCGCAGAGGTTCCTGGAATTTGTTAATACAAATCTCCTGGAAGAATTAGTCAGAGTACCCATTGAGGAAACAACATCTTGGATCCTGTCTGTTCTAATATGGGGGCATCTTGCACCATCCTCTGTGTATCTTCTTCACTTGTTAGGTCTGACATAAAGCCATCTCTTTCAAAAGAAAATTGAAACCAGAGATCCCTTTCACCCAAAGTACCTTTAGAAATGTATCTAAGACAAACTAGCTACTCTTATGCGATACATTGGCAAGCTACAAATCCCCACCCAACCCAGTTAAATCCATGGAATATACAGAAACATACATCATCACATTATGCCAACATGTAAACAGCTGTACAGATGCAGGTGTACCATGTAGAAACAAGTGCAGGGCAAATCCCAGAAATAAACCCACATGGTGGAACCATAATATCAACAAGTTTTACAATAAAAGAAAGAGAATGACCAAAAGTAAAAGAGTAATTGCCACAGTGCTAGAATCTTATCATTGAAATAAACAACTTAGGAGAATAATAAAATCCACCAAAGAGAAGTTTGAGAGTAAATAGCTACCTAAGCCAAATAGAATCACAAGGCCTTTTTTAGTTATGTTCGTAATCTCAACAGCTCAATGCAGCAATGCACTGAGATAATTGTAAACCATGTTACCTACATGGAAGCTGAAGATATTGTCAACCTACTGACCAATAAATTCATCTCTAAGTTTACCCCTCTCTCTCCCCTCTATCTGTCCTTTAAGGTATACCTGAAACTGGCTTGCCTCTAATTATCACACAAGACCAAGTTCTAAAACTGCGATCAAAAGTTAAAAATACTGCAATGATGTTTCCCGACCATATCCTATGATGCACCTTAAACAGTGAAAGGGGGTCAATAGTGCTTTATGCTAACAATGCTGTTCATACTCAGCCATCAGACATGTTTTGTACCAAGTGAATGGAGAACAGCTACAGGCATTCCTCTGAATAAGGGCCTTCCACAGACCCAGACAGCTACAGACCCATAAGTTTGACCAGCCTCAGATGCAAAGCCATGGAAAGACTTATTATTAAACTGATCAATAAGGACATAGGGAACCTCCAAATACTGGATCTATCTTGGTTTAGATTTGCCAAGGGCAGGTCATGCTTAATGAAATTGGTGGAGTTTTTTGAAAACATCACCAAAGCGATGTATGAAGTTAAATGGTACACACTGCAAACCTCATCCTGGACAAAGCTTGTGATGCAATCTCCTACTAAGCCATAGTAGAAAAGCTATAAAAAACTGGGAATAAACCATTATGTCAGCTGATGGATTGTCAACTGGTTCACAGGCAGTAAAATAAGGGAAGTTACCTTCACAAAGAGACCAGTCATGTGGATTATCCCCCACCCCAGTGTCCTGTGCTGGGACCTCTCCTGTTTGGCATATACTTCTTTGAATAAAATCCAATTTACCAAAGGATTCTGTCTGAATAAGTTTTTAGATAACTGGGGGCAAACCTTACTGAAGAATGTCTCAGTCCCAAATGACTTAGATATACTGCAGGAAGGTAAGGTTTGCCTCCAAAAATGTTAACAAAATCATGGACTAGAACTAAATGCCAAAAAATGCATTATCATATTCTTTGGGTAATCATCCACCCTGAGGAACTACCACACTGACAATTTGCTCCTAAGAGTTGACCCAGTTGTTCAGGATTTGGGAACCTATGTGGACAGTGACCTAGCTACTGACCAATATGTGTCCAGTATCATACAAAAGCACTTCTATATTGCATAACTTATAAACAAAAGGATTTGGTCTAGATCTGTGACTGTCATTGTCCCCTTTAATCAGCCCTCATTGGGTCAGTCATTGAGTATAATGCCCCCTTTGGCATGTATCTGTCTAGACACATGCAACAACTAGAATGCCTATAGATACCCTACTAAAAGGATACACGGCGTCAACAATATGTCCTGCATGGACTAACTCAAAGCCCTGTCACTATACTTTTGGATCAGTATTCTACAGACTGCTAAGAAGTGATGTGTGTCTGGCATAAGAAGGCATTCACCAACCCAATACTGATTAATTTAAAACATATCAACAAGTCATATGTAATCAGAAATACTTGGTCTGAGAATCCAAACCTCTTTTTCAACATTAACAGAAAGATTTGAAGAGACAGATTTATCTCACAGAGAATACCACTGCTCTGTTGCAGACTCCCCCATCAATGGATGGGCAAAAGACAATCTACCCCAGATCTGCCCCCGTATTTCTAACAGACAGAGGCAGCTCCTAAATACATTATCCCATGCATAGGTTCCCTGAAATTATCTGTGGTATGATTCCAGTTGGGACAATATATAATTTTTGATCATGGATGGATAAGGCCAATCTAACATCAAATGGGGTAGGTTAATTCAAGTAGCAAAGGACAATTGGCTAGGCTTAAAATGGCCTGCAGGGGCAGCTAGTATAGTACTTACCTATGAACCTATATCATTGTTTGAAGGTTGTATGGAGAAGTGTTCTGAAACCATGGAATATTCTTAAAAGTTCAGCTGTCCTGACCTGACATTCTATTTTGTGTCATATCATGAAAAATAGGCAGCTGTTATAGTGAGACCCTTTAATTTGCCATTTTTGGTCTAGAAGTAATACAGTGCTTGGGGACTAAATGGAGACAAAAGAAATCCATTAAAGAGTAATGCAAATGTTTAATTTTTTTTTCAAAAAACTGTGACAAAATAATCACGGTATATGAATTATAAAGTACTAATACTAATAATGCATCTTAGCCTTGTGGTGCTAACTATGTGGCAAGTGGAGTCATTTAGTAAACTGTCAAAATTAAATCAAATATTTTTAAAACATGAAATACTGAAACCACCAAATATCACTGGAGTAGTCATGCATGGAATGTTGGGAAGGAATGACATTTGTTGTCTCACCCATTCCTAGTGATAGGGTGGGGTGGAGGCTGCCGCATGCAATCTTGCATGATGGGGTAGTGTCATAACTGCACCACTGACTGCTAATAAATTCAGCATGCTGGGTGGGACAGGAACAACATGACCATTAATGCAGTGACGTGTGTGACATCCAGCAGCCTCACCCCATTTGGGTCATACCAAAACTCCCCATTGTACTAATTCAGCATATGTGCTGCTCCTGGATTACTCTATTCTGTGTTTCCCCTTCCCCTTTCAAACCTGTTAATGGCTGTGGTGGTCCCAACCCTGTTTTGTAATACCAGGGACAATTAAGATAGAAGCAAATGGAGTAATGCAAAGGAGCTGATAGTCAGCTGATTTGGTAGACAGACAGGACAAAAAGGAGGAATTCCTTAAGTATCAGTGCTATAGTACTGTTAATTTATGATAATCAATGATACTTAAAAAAAAAAAAAAACAAGAATGTGTGGCATAAACAGCAGTATTCATCACTCATTATCTTACATGTTCATATCTGTGCTAGAAATTACAAAATTATACAATAATAATAATTATAATTTTACAATAAAAGTCATTATTATTCCAAAACATGAATGGTTATTGGCTGTTCATCACTATGTATTCAATGTAAATTGAGCATTACCAACAGAAAGTAGTTTGGTATCTCCACACTCAGTTTAAGAGTTGAGCAGAAAAGACACTGTATAACAGTACCAAAAACAATTCTGATACTGTCTCCCTTAATTAACCGATTACATATAACAATAAAAACTTACAGAAAGATGTATTACAAATTGGAGCAAATATATTAACCCACATGCATTAACGGCAATTAGCTGTTTGTTGCAATGAAAGCCTACATTCATTAGATCAAAGCCGTTAACTGTGGTTACTGTAACTGGATTAAAAATTAATTTCAGTTGGTCTTTATTTCACAGAATAACAGTACCTACAAGTTAGTAATACTGCTAGCAGTATTACTAACATGGTATTCAGTTTCAAAAATTAAAACAATATAGCAATGCACATCACCTTAAAGAATACTTAAAGCAAGCTGTATGACAGTTAAGCAACTGATGCAGAAGCATATAGTTAATGAAGACAGCAAGGCAGGAGAAGAATAAAACCATACCATTTAATATTACCTGAAATAAATATGTGGTTGGTTTCTGCTGACTGTGGTCTGCTTTTATAACAAAACACTGATAGCTGCACCTGATGGCCCTCTGGTGGTGTAAAAGGATAAAGCCCTGACAATAGCACAACCCACCCAGGTTCAATTACCAGCTCGGGTGACTGACTGAGTGGCAGGGAAGGGATGGGCTTGCCTATCCAAGGTGGAAGTGTACTCAATATGCTCACTAAGGGGTGGTATGGTCGAAAGAATGGAACTGACCTCAGATGTAATCAGTGAGCATGGGCGTAGGGAAAGGGAGTGGGTAGATCATAAAAAAAATCCCCCCCGATGGAAGCAGTGATTAACTGAGCCCACAGAACACCATCAGGATCTACAGCTGACCCCAGCAATAATGGAGTAAGGCCAGGTGGGGTGGTTGCAGAGTAGCTGTTATTGGGTACTGATGCCAGCCTGGTAAACAGGAAGTCCAAGGGGACCAAAAAAATAAAATAACACCGATAACTAGGCTTAACAAGTAAATCCGATATATACATTGTGCAGTGCATTTATACATCCTTCTGATGTTCTCTGACAAAATAGCATACCAGAACAATGAATTACTCCCTATAAAGTCATTTGCAACTGCATATCTGTTGCTATAATGAAAAATAATGAAAAAGACGGTCAAGAACACCCAAAAGCTTTTAATATTAAGACATTAAACAGTAAGCGCTTTCATCACCTGTAGTGACTTCTTCAGACTGAATAATGACACAAAGCACTACTAATTTAAAGTGCATTTCTAACAAGCTACTAATTAAATAATTAAATGATTAAATAATCAATATGTCATACATTCTTTAAGTGATGCTTCAAGCCCTTTCTTTTTATCCCATAATATTCCTTTATTGTTTTCCTTTTACATTACAAAATATTTACAAGAGAATACACAGGTGATACTCAAAGCAGTACTAATAACAATGTGATTAAAACATATTTACACTATTTACATGAATGCTTCCATATTTCTCTTAGTCCTAAAGCTAAATGTTGCTTTCTCCAGGGTTGATATCTTGGAATGGTATAATTCTATAAATACTCTGTTTCCATGTTGTATGCTGAAGAGGTTTTCAAAGTCAATGTTTTATGCCAGTATAATATTGAAAATTTGCTCCCATAAATTCAGATTATAGGGATAAAACATATATTAGCCCACAAGTACATATTAAACAAACAAAACAAAAAGCCCTTTCTTTTTAAATAAGCAGTGAACTCATCTCTATTGTTTAAGCCAGGTGGAAAACAAGCATTAAGCCTCACTTGCCACATATATTCTCTCCAGCTTAATTCACTTTCTGCACCAAACCTTCTGGCATAATTGTAAATTTCTTCCAAAACAATAAATTTAAACTTAACATTACATTTACTGGAAGCATAATGCTTCGCTAACGCATTCTTTAAGTCTCCTGTCTCAACAGCATACTTATGTTCATACACTCGTTTATATAATTCTCTGACAGTACGTCCAACATAAAAAGAAGGGCATGATTGACATAAAATGAAATACACAACATACTTGCTCTTACAGCAGAAAGACTTATTAAAATTATATTTAAAACCATTAATATTAACTTCGCTAACGTCCGTTAGCAAATAATCACATAACTTGCAGTTAAAACACTTCAGCATTCCTAATTTTTTAATATTAAGACTAATAGATTTCTCCATCTTACTCTGAAACAAGTTCTTAAAGCTTTTGCCTTTTTTATACATACATTGGGGTCTATTCCCTAATCTATATTTAAACTCAACTGAACTTTGTAATATTTTCCAATTATAAGTAATTAGCTTCTTAATATTATGACTATCTACTGAATTACTAATTTGCATACGAACACCGAACTCTCCATTGTTCATGGTGGTTTTCTTGAATGTAGCTTTGTTATATCTTAAAGAATTAACTTCTCTTAAAGCATTATAAGTAACATCTAAGGGATAGCCTTTAAATCTAAATTTTTCACACATTAAACTACTTTCTTTGTCAAAATCATTATCATATTAAGTAAGTCTATTAACACACAATAATTGACTTTTGACAATATTATCTTTCATCCCTTTTGGATGCATACTACTATAATGTAAGTAGTTATTATTTTGAACTCCTTTTTTGAATAACTTAGTATAAATCTTTTCACCACTCTTAATCACCTCTACATCCAAATATTTAATACTGATGGTGCTAGATTCTGCTGTAAACTGCAAATATGTGTTAATGCCATTTAAATACATAATAAAACTATTCAAACTGTTTGCATACCCCTTCCATAAAAGAAAAACACTGTCAATAAATCTGATGTAAAATCTAATATTATCAGAAAAATACTTCCTAAAATATTGATTCTTTCCCAGCCTTGCATAAATAAATTAGCATAGCTGGGTGCCATAGCGGCACCCATTGCTACGCCATTTATCTGATGGTAAATGCAATTTTCAAATTCAAAATAATTATAACTTAAAATTATGTCAAGAATTTCCATCAATAAATCAACTGTATTTTTAGAATAAATTTTAGAATTAAGTAACTCTACCCTTATTGTCTCCAGTCCCTCAACTTTTGGTATCATCGTATATAAAGACTGGATATCAAGGGTAACTAATATATCATTTTCAGTTAATAACAAATCTTCCACCTTATCCTTGAAATCAAATGTGTCTCTGATAAAGGTTGGACCTTTTTCAACAACTCTTTGTAAATGCCTATCAGTATATATAGCTAGAGCCTCAGTCTTACTATTAATACTAGATACAATTGGTCTTATGGGTGGATCATCCAAACGCTTATGTATTTTAGGTAAACCAAATGCACGGCTTAATTTAGGAGTATCTGTTCTTAAATACTTTCTGATCTCATCTGTAATTCTATTGGTATAAAACCACTCCTCTATCATAGAATCAATAAACGCAAAAGACTTTCTCACTTCAGAGAAAAAAACTTTTTTATAAACTTAGTATCAGATAACATATCATGCATCTTGCGTTCATAATCCAGTCTATCTAACCCTACCAAAGCTCCAACTTTATCTGCTTTGGTAATTAGAATATCTGGATTATTCAAAAGACACTTACGAATACTATTTTCATGTTTGTTTAAGTTATAATACTTAAAACTAGCAGGCTGGCTTAATAGATCAATAATTTGCATTTCTGTCGTCATTAAGAAAATTTCTAATTCTTTTTTTAAAGGGGGATTAAACAAACTAGGTTTTCTAAACTCATTAGAAATAAAAGCATCACTGTCAAAAATCATCCTGAAATTTAACTTTCTGACGTGGTCTCTAAGTGAGTTGATACTATCACATTTATCAGATCTTGAACTGGGCACAAAGTTCCATCCTTTAGATAACAAGCAACAAGTTTCTTCATTTAAAAATAATGAAGACAAATTAACAATTTTAAATTTACTGTCACTATTATCTAATACCTCCGTTGTTGGTATCTCTGGTTTTTCCATTTCCTTTTTCGAAAATTGTTGCGGTTGTTGTTGTGATGGTAATTCACTGCAGGGCGGTTTACTGCTGTTACCTCCGCCCAAGTCCTTGTACCCTGTGCTCCTGTTTGATAAACAGTTACTGGTTGTTGGACTTTGAAAATTTGAAGAACTAGATGTTTGACTAGTAGATGGCTGTTTGCCTCTATTGCCATTGTTTGACTAGTAGATGGCTGTTTGCCTCTATTGCCATTGTTTCCATTTTTAGCCACCAGATGCTCCAAACGGCATGGAACATCATCACCCACCTCACTAATGTCTCTGGTTGCTTGAGCCGAAACAGGGAGCTGATTGGTGGATTCTCTCACATGACTACGACCAGGAATCGGATATGCTATACCTTTTGTGTATTCTTCAGAATCACGCAAAAGTTTTTTAGTCTTACGTTTTTTGAGTATCTCATTCTCCTTAATGAGTTTATCTTGAATGCAACAGAACTTAGCATCAAAATTATCTTTAGTAACTATATCTCTTAAATGAAAAAATTCAAGTTGAATTTTAGTGTTGAGGTTATCCATCCTACTAATGTTATAACCTCTAAGCATCTCAGCATAGTGCAAGCCGACTTTCTGATTCAAAATAATCCAATTTTTAATGAATTCTCCATCTGGATCATCTACAGTCGGCATCACTGTCACTCGTAAGCCCTTCGGCACATGCTGAGCTCACAAACACTTCTCAAAATATAGATTGTCCCACTGAAGCCTTTTCAGCTTCAGTAAATCTTTTTCTAAACAAGTAAACAGCTCATCAAAGTCAGGACTGTTATTTCCTCCATCCGCTTGATTGATTTCAGTGAACGGATCAATTGGAGATGCCAAAACACTAGATAATAAAGCATCGTTCCTGCTATTTAAAATAACGGCTCTATTTCCAGCTCCATTCACTGTATTGATCACACTGCTACCCGGCATATTCTCCATAGTTCTGTTTTCTCCAAGCCCACATACAAATGCACCATTTGGGGTATAAGTTAAAGTGTATCCTGAAGGTAAAATCAAGAAACTCGAACTGCTGTGGGTGCCCATATAACCGAACACAATAAAATAACACCAAAAAACAGTAGCCATACTTAACAAAAAAAGAGAAATAATGAAAAAGATGGCCGAGAACACCCAAAAGCTTTTAATATTAAAACATTAAACAGTAAGCGCTTTCATCACCTGTAGTGACTTCTTCAGACTGAATAATGACACAAAGCACTACTAATTTAAAGTGCATTTCTAACAAGCTACTAATTAAATGATTAAATAATCAATACGTCATACATTCTTTAAGTGATGTTTCAAGCCCTTTATTTTTAAATAAGCAGTGAACTCATCTCTATTGTTTAAGCCAGGTTGAAAACAGGCATTAAGCCTCACTTGCCAGAGAATTTTTTACAAAAAATAAAATATTAACGGAAAAAAAAAATCTATGTTTTTGTGGGGAGGCAAGCCCAGCTGCATCCACTACACCCCTGCAAATTATATAGATATATATATATATATATATATATATATATATATATATATATATATATATACATATATATATATATATATATACATATATATATATATATATATATATATATATATATATATATATATATATATATATATATATATATATATATATATATATATATATACCATCTCTGAGATCACACAACAGTGGGAAAAGTGTACATTCCCCAATTCCCACTGCACCATGATGTATATAGAAGTTATAATGGGGAATTTTTCTTTTCTCCACTGTAGTGCAGTCTCGGATTTGGTATATATAGTTTGCAGGAGTGCTGTGTTTCTGTGGAATAAAGTGAACTGAAGTGTGCTGAGCCGTCCGTGGGTTTTTTCACAATTTTCTAAGCTTGCCCTGCTTAGGACTTTATTGGTTTGTCTGAAAAGGTGCTTCATTTTGTGGATTACTAGTTTGCAGGAGTTTGGTAGTTTAGGTGGGCTAGTCCCCTTCATAGATTTCTTTTTTTTTTTACATTCATGTTTTCAGAAACTTAAACATATGGTCTTGACCATACGTCTTTCAAGTTTTTGAAAAACCCGATGGTATGACACGAACCCACACACACCTATATAGATATATATATATATATATATATATATATATATATATATATATATATATATATATATATATATATATACATACACACACACACACACACACACACACACACACACACACATATATATATATCTATATATATATATATATATATATATATATATATATATATATATATAATATAGCTATAGATATATAGTGACTGTAATGGAAAATAAAAGAGATGTTATGCTCAGGTGAGACATTGCAACATAAGTCTACAAAAGGAAGCATTGTTGGCTAATTAAGTCTGGTTACAAGTATTCTGTCTAGCAGCAAAATTAAATTGCTTTTCATCAAATTAATCATGTTAGGCAGGAACAAGTGGGACAGCTAGTAAATGATGGCGGAGAGCTAAATTAGCATCTGAACCTGAAACATTTTGTTAAAAAGCAATAAAAATCACTGAACAATTAAAAAACGATAGATAACCAACAAAGTGAACTAGTGCTTGAACAAGGAAAAAGAAACATCATGTTCAGACCCAAACCATGCTGTGTGCTTACTGTATGAACAGTAAGAAATCTGGCAAAAGTGATGCTGTCCTTGAGTTAAAAGAAGATATGAGAATTTACAAACTAACACAGAGTTCCTTGCACAAGTAAAAAGAGTAACTGAAGCTGTTGTAGTTAAGAATTTTGAGTATGAGAAACAGGCAAAGAACACTATTGCTAAGATTAGAAATAATAAAAATGGCCTCCAAACATAAAAAAAAGTCTTGAAAACCAAGGTAAAAACAAGCTAGTTTAACCAGAAATTAAGTTGTTTGGTTTTATAGATAGTTATAAAATATTTTCTTGCCCCGACTAATAGTCTAGGCTTATTAAACAGCTTGTGACTTTTGACAATCATGTTGCTTCTGTTGTACAGAAAGCCTTCTACATGGTCCACCTCATAAGTAAGGGTGTCTCATCCAGGGACAAGGAGGTCATAACATCCCTTTATTCTTCCCTTATAAACCCCATTATTGAGTACAATGCCCCTTTCGGCATGTACCTCACAAAGCACTTGCAGCAGCTGGAGAAACCACAGAAGTTCCTCACCAGGAGAATCCAGGGCCTCAAATATCTACCATACACAGATAGGCTAAAAGCCTTGTACCTCTACTCAGTTTCATACAGACTTCTCAGAGGTGACCTCTGTCTGGCATACAAGGTGATCACAGATCCCACCTTGCTGGAACTACTGCATATCCGCAAGTCAAGCTCCACTCGAGTAACCTGCATTTACGGCCTCAGCCTGGTCTGTGACATCAACAGGACTTGGTGAGATATATTTGTGTCCCAGAGATTTCCCCATCTGTGGAATAGACTCCCTCTCCACGTCAAGCAGAGTACCTCTTTATTCCTTTTTAAGTGCAACCCGGATAACTGGATGGGAAACAGAAAATACATCCCTGGGATTTCACCCATGTCCCCACTGGACAAGGGCATCAGGTGCTGAGTTATCTAAACATGGGCTAAACTTTTTGCTAGGCTTATGAGGGCCTCAGGGCTAATAGCCTAGAAGCCTCCTATGATCCTATGATCCTATGTAGTAATAAAGCAATCTGAATGTGTTTGAAAGGTCTGAACAAAATGTTGCTGTTGTTATACATGAACAAGTGGTTATTCTCAAAAGGGTATTGAAGCAACAATGCAGAGACAAAGTAATGTACTAAAACAAAACCTTTGATGCTCTAAAGGAAAGTATAACTGAAAAAAATTAGCATTCTAAGCTAAAAAGTGATAGAATACAATGTCAGTGGGATTCAATAAACTGGAGTTTACATGTTTGCATGGTGAGCAACAGTGCTAATTACATATTCATGCCGTGCACCATGTTTAAATGTAAACAAGCAAGGTTTCATGACTAACAACAGTGTTGCCAGCCAGGAAACCATGCAGAGCAACATGGATAGCAGCAGACATGTAGACATGTTTCCCTACAGGCAAACTAGGTCTGCAGAATTACACATTATATCACAATGATTACCAGGGTTAATAATATAGCAATGTATATAGTCCAAACACATTACAGCACAGTGTATACAGTGCAAAGTATTGTGGAATCCCATTTTAGGTATTCTGAACAAAAGCTGTGTAAATGATCCATAACAGTACATGGGCTGCCATTTAAAATAAACAGTCAGGGAAAGTGTATATTGAATAGGGACACACAGATATGGGCTGCCATTTAAAATAAACAGTCAGGGAAAATGTGTATTGAATAGGGACATGCAGATGACTTGTTGGACTGAACACAGGGAAAGAGGACAGGTGAAACATCATAATATATATCAGGTGAAGCCATGTAAATGAAAGACAGTTGTAGCAGGAACACTAATCACATATCAACATGGTACAGTACTGAATGCACAGGGAAAACATATATAATCTGACTGTCAGACAAGGCAACATAATAATGGAGAAGATGACTCTGTGATATAAGCATCCTGATGTGAACAATGAAGAGGACATCTATCAGGGATGTTATATACAACCGGGGTTAGGTGCACATTGTAAAGCTGTACAAACTGATTATCCTGAATATGGCTGTAATGTCAGCAGAAGTCTCTAACAAGTGGGACACAATTACAGTCTCATGGACAACAGTAAACAGAAGCACACACAATTATAATAATACCACCAGTAATCCCATGTCTGTGACATAACATGTGATTCTGAGTGATCATAGATGGTTCTGTATGAACACACTTCTACAATTATTATGACATGTCATCAATCTATGAGAGTAATTAAGCACACCATCCTGACACTGTAACATCTCCTGGAGGTGTTAGGAGGGACACTGCTATACCTGTATGTGACATTATGATAACTCTAGGTGAATGGACTGCATGCATGGCATATATACATATATAGCACAATCCATACTGTCACATATGTAATCCATCCCATCAATGTTATCAAACAGCTATATGTACTGTGTGCATCACTGGAACAGGTCTTACACATGCATCTAGAATAACACTTTAATGGGAATTCTACACCATCAGACAGTAATGTTTATGCAACAAAAAGAATACCTAGGTATGGCCAATAAGATGCGTGGGAGCTCACTGAGGTAAAGGTGGTAGACTTCAAGATTTGTGGGGATGTACAGGAGAAAGGGTGCATTGTACTCAGTTATTGGTGTGATGAAGGTTGTGAACTATGGAGGTATTATGGACTTTGATGTGGATGTCCTGCACATACTCAGAGTTGTGCTATGTACAAGGGAGTAGTTGCCATTGTGGGCACAGGCTGGATGTTCCACAGTTAATTTATTTAGTTATTTTATTTTGACATTTGTTGACCAGGTTAGTCCAATTGGGCAAAAGTCCATTTTCAGTGAAGACACGGGGAGAAAAGCTCCATAATTAAAAATAGCATGCATGAAACTTAAACAGTTAATATAACTATAAAAGTGTTGTGAATGCAGCTTAAGAAGTTGACATAATTATACAAACACTTACATACACAAGTGAATTAGAAAAATTGCACATATGTATATACAGTATAAAATACAGTAAATTCCAGCAAAAAAGAAAGTTAACACAAGTTAGAGGTAGAAGTTAAGCTAGGATACACTGTTAAAGTAGGAGTGGGTTTGGGGCTAGAGGGAGGGAGGTTAAATTGTTATAAGTGATATTTAATATAATGTGAAATGGAACAACAGCAAACATATCTGGACTTTCCTGTATTAAAATCCAGGATCATGTGTATGGCAGCCCGACACTTACAACTGTTCCCACAGGAATATTGAAATAACATTGAGATATTTTTCTGTTCATTACTATACACAGAACTATCACAACAGTAAAAATATGTTGCACTTCTTGTATTAGAACCCAGGACCATCTGTATTACAGCCTACATTTACAACTGCTGCCACAAGAATAGTTGTATAAAAGTTAGATGATTCCCTGGTGAGCACTTTCACGACAGATTTTGCTGCTTCATCAGACAACACAACATTTTTTTACTTTAGTGTTTAAAATATATTCCAACCAATAAAAAACTCCTGTGTAATTAACAGTCAATTAAAACCATTAACGAGACAATTAAAATTTAAAAACATGGATACAAATTGTCATCATACTAAGTTCCTTGCCTGTAAACCTGGCTTTATGGAAGCCTTATCAATGATTTTACAGGCAAGGAACTTAGTAAGATGACAATTTGTATCCATGTTTTTAAATTTTAATTGCCTTGCTAATGGTTTTAATTGACTGTTAATTACACAGGGGGTTTTATTGGTTGGAATATATTTTAAATACTAAGGTAAAGAGATGTTGTGTTGTCTGATGAAGCGGCAAAATCTGTGGCGAAAGCACTCACCATTAAAAGTTTATTTTTTCTGGATACTGGCTGTGGTTTGGTTCTACTACATTATTCAGTACATTGGCTTTTATCATTTGGTGGATCCATTTGCTTGCACCACATTATGTCTCTTCTTTGTTAGATAATTCCCTATTTATTATTATCTTCTGTGTTATCCACCTCACAATGTTGCTTACATTGTTTGCTTGGTGCCCAACACACAGTTCAAAGAATGTATCCATTTTGCAACTGTTGACTCTCTGCTTCATCTCTGCAGGTGTTAGATGGCTGCAGGTGTTGGGGATGCTTGCTGTCGTTCAACATCAGTTAGCAGAGTTGAGCAGAGGAAAGCAAAAATTGCAGCAATGTATCCTTTTTGACATTTAGAATGTCTATACTCTGTCTGCAGGTGTTTTGTCTGCTTCATGTGTGGGCCATTAGTCCAGATGTGCAGGATGGTAAGAGTCATGCAAATGAGACAAGCAAAGCTAAACTTGTTTTGGCCTTGTGAGCAGTGTTTATTAGGTTTCATCCTTAAAAGACAAAAGTTGGACTAGAACCATGTTTGACAGGTAGTACATGCTGTGTGTATCAACATATTTAGCAGATGTGCTACAGACACAGGTGATTCACAGGTGTAGTTGATACACTGGTTATTAAAGAAGTACATTACATTACATTTATGGTGTTTCTTCATTTCCACTGTTTGAGCTAAGCTGAGCACCATGCAAATACTGGCATTAAAAAAGGAAAATTATAGGAAAAGAAGAAAAGAAATAGACTAAATAAATGGCCCTAGAAAAAAATTTGTTGGTAGACATGAAATATTTTTAGACAGGTCTGGATTTGAATACTCAAAACACAGTATGGGTGTATTAATCACTATTTGCCACAGAAACAGCTTTGCAGGAGAGAATAAAAATCATTGTGGTTACAAGCAACTGTAACATCATCCACAGTATTAACAAAACATATACCAGTTGTACACTTCTGAGTTAATTGTACATGAATTAATTTCAGATGCAGTGCATTGAGTGGTTACACAACCATTTATGATTATTGCTTGCAAAAATGCATCTCTGTCTTATCTCTCTGTTGCTCATTCTTCTCTTATCTGACCAATAATCTGAGACATGCAGTCTGTAAGGCATTCTGTCTCAATGCCCTTAAAATGTGTAAGAATAATAAATGGTAATAATATACAGTTGTCAAGAAATACAGAGGAGGTTGGATGTTACCGAACAGAAACTGTGAAATCTGTGCTGCTCACTTACATTTAAAACCTTGATACAATTACTTCTACATTTTGTAAGTCTAACCTGGCTAACCCACCCAATAGAGGTACGTGAGTCAGAATTGCTGTTGGGTTTCCTTCTCCCTGTCAGTAATCACTCACCATTACAAAACATTGTCCACAAACACTGAGGGAGTGCTTGGACTATGTTTACATCAGACACATGGAGCCAAGAATTTAATATTCAGCAATTCTGATGAGTTCACACCTTGTGTACACCTTCAGCATGCTCACAGGCCGGAATCTACATTACAAAAAGGGAACCATGTGGCTAGGGAACTGAAGGTGAGGAGATTTGTTTATGTAGATAACATTGAAGAAGACTGCAATTAGTTTGTATTTATCTGCACAGAAGACTACTGCTCTTCATAAGATATGATTGAATTTTTCAGTTATTTGCTGGATATGTACACATGTCACTAAGAAAAATATTTATATCACATATATATATATATATATATATGTGTGTGTGTGTGTGTGTGTGTGTGTGTGTGTGTGTGTGTGTGTGCGTGTGTGCGTGTGCGTGTGTGTGCACGTGTGCATTAGTAAATGCTACTTTTATCTGTATACACGTTTTAGAAGTTTACTGCTGGCATAACCATTTTGTGAGGGCAAAGTACTTTCTCAGATGCACAGCCTTACTAACTTTCATCACAAGTGCTAATGTTACAACAGTTTTTCTCTTTACTCTCTTTTATTATTATTTCAATGAAATGTAAAGGTCCTATATTGTCAATGGCACAGGGGTGTTAACCTTCTAGTATGGCCCATAGACAACTCTAGGGGAGTTCTGGCCTCAGGTAGAGATAACTGGCAATTGCATAAATTTGAATGTCCTCTGGTAAATGTATAACCGTGTTTTGGGGACAGTTTATTTGATAGCACTTTTTGTAGTTCACTTATAGCTTGTTAGCAAAATGTGTCATTTGCCTGTTGTTTTGGGTGTGCGGAAGCCAAGTTCCATTTCTGTGTTGCACAAATCCAATTGTTTGTACAGAGATTTGCTTTGTTATTTTTAATCTCCTTGCCTTAGATACAACATTGCTTTATGTGTGACTGTAATATGTTACAACCTCATAAATCCTTTTTTTTATATTTGAATACCTTGACTATTTTTGTTTCTCTAGTGGGTAATATTGAAAAACTACCATTTTATGTGTTATATCTAAAATGGACTTATATTTATGTGATACATACAGTATGTGTATCATCCTTCTTTTGTGTTTTATGTTACCTAGAACTATGGCACCCAGACATCCCAATCCCTACAACCCACCTTTCATTAACCTTGAGAATTAAGTAATTGTCAAAGAATTTAGGCAACATAGTACCTTTATGTTTGAGAGAGGATGTGGAGATGTGTAGGGAAGAATGCACATTTGGCAGCAGATAGTGGCTTATGTAAATGACGTAGGAAGCCAGAGCAAGACATAGGATCAGGTGAGTCATAGGGCCTCTGATGTTATTTTATCAGCCCAAAGGTGAGCAGTTGCAGTGGCCCATGGATGGATGGCTACAGAGCTGCCACTGACACCAAATGAAGTGTTCTTCTTCACTGTTAGGTATCCTGAGAGTTCAGTGGAAAGTGCACAACAGCATGTGATCGATATTAGTGCTGCCATTTCAGGGAGGAAAAGTATGTCCCGGGAAGAACTGACAGGTATGCTTACCTAACTCAATTGTTAAATACTTCTCATATAGTAAAATCTGGTTGATTACACATCAGCTTGTGGTGAATTTGTCATCTAAGTTTTTATTAAAAGTATTGTTAGTGCACAAATAAAGGGCAACACATTTTAAACCCCTGTGTTACTGTTAATTGTGATGATGGTGTCCTTATCTTTTGCTTAACTTCTTCCATGACCATCCTACATAGGAACTTTAGAATCATCTACACGTGGTAAAAAGCCAAACATGTTTATGTCAATACTGATGAGAAGTTCAAAGAAATATTTATTTTATCCATATGTGTGATGAGGGTGTCAGAACTGTTGTGTGTATTGCTGTACTGTCTGTAACAGTGGCACCACTGTTAGATTGTTACCAAATATTGAACTATAGTAGTGTAAGTATTAATTTCTTTTCTGTGTTTGTTGCTTATTATCACAGGTGATCTTGACAGTGGAAGTGGAAGACTCTTATCACCTGATGTCATAGTATCGGCAGACTCTGATGATGGTGGTAGACAAACACAGGAACAGTCAGGAGGTGCAGATGTTGTATCTGACACTAAGGTTGACATTCAGTCAACAGACACAGCCAGTAGGCCTTTGACAACCCATTCCAGGGAACCCTCATATACTGTACAGGTGGGACGTGAGACACTCGATCAGTGTTGTGTGGTTACTGCGGCTTCAGTGCCTGTAGTGTCTGGCCATAGCTAAGTGTGGACAAGATACCATGCAAGAGGGGTGTTAGGGGTGTTTGGAAGAGGCCTGCTGTCCATCATCCATCTGATCCAGGTGTGTCTTCCTATGCCACTTAATGTGTGTTTAGGGCCATCATGGAGGCACAAGCACATTCCAATAAGTCCTGAAGAGAAAAGCTTAGGGTTTTAGATTTGGCACAGGCTGACATGCATGACTGCCTCCACCATGTTGCTGGTTCAATGGATCAGATGAATGACACATTGGAATGGGCAGTGTCTGTGATGGAACAACTGCTGGGAGGGGGACAGCATCCACATGGAACTAGGTCAGCTACATTATCTGATGTTAGCCAATATGGCCATGCCAGATCATGGTCCCATAGTGGCACAACTTCCTCTGCTCCAACAATGGTTGAGATGTCCACACCCAGATGTGGCAGGCCATGGGCTCATGTTCCTATGTGTAGTCATGAGGAGAGCTCTTCCAGCAGACATATTCAGATAGCAACAGTGCATCTGGCCATCTGCATGGACATGCCAGTGCATCTTCTGGCAGAGCCAGTACTTGTGGTAAGATGTCCTTTCACATTCATTCAACAACCACTTAATCAGATGTTATATAATGTCTGATGAAGCAGTTGTTGAATGACTGTGAAAGTGTTAATGATTAAAATTCTGAAATTTGTTTAAGAATGCTTGATTTTTATTCAAGAACTTTTGTTTGAAACAAAACCTTTGCATTCTCTTGATTTACTACACTGTGTACAATTGATGTAAATATAGTACATTGCACTTCACTCACTTAAAATGGTACATTAATATCCTGTATAGCATAAGCTACAGATAAAAAGTATATTGCAAAAATGTATCCTTCACAGTGCCATCAGTAGTCTTTCCTCATACATTTTTTAGAAATACTATCATGAATTCCCATTTATGAATGATACTCATGTCATTAGCATTAACATGAATTAAGTGCATCTGACAGGCAATTCAGTGGAAAACTGGTCTACATTACTCGGTTGGCTGGGTATTCAACGAACAGCCATTTGTAAAACACCTAATTAGTGAAGCCGGTCTTCATTGAACAGCGAATTTCAAGTAGGGTAAATCAGCAGTTGGTCACCATCTGGAATTTGGCTTTTTCCCCACTGTAGTGTGATCTCAAAGTCGGTATATTTAGTTAGGGGGGAGTGGGGTGTGTGGAGGCATAGCCCCCCACCTTGGCAGATTTAAAATTGTATTTTATTTTTTTGCAGTTGCTTGCTTGACCATCTGCTTGTTTGCTCAACTTAAAATTTACCATTGAAGAGCAGCTTCACTAAATAGATGTCCAATGAATGGCTATTCTCTGAATAGCCATTCAACAAAATAACATAGAACCATAGAAAACACATCTCTTGAAAACTGTTTTACAAAATTGAATGTGTAGTGCTTGCCAATAATTTACTACTATATTACTATTTTTATCTTACTTGAGAAATGTCACACTTTTTTTTTCAAAAATAATTTTTCACTTTCCTAAGGCACTTGCTACCTAACTCAATTGAACATAATCAAATATGGCAGTATTCACACAGAATCTTGTTACTTGCATGTTTAGCATGCAAATTAGGGTGGGTTGCACTTGTCTCTATAACTCATAGTAATGCATGCATGTGTATGTCAACAGATGCACACAAACAGGCATTGGGTATCTGTGGATGAGCTCCACTGAACAACATTGAGATAAGCTAGCCTTGGGAATGTTCAAATAAGCATTATATCTCAAATTTTCATATGCATAGAAAAGAGAAACTGGAGAAAATATTTAGGTTGAATAATTATGAACCCTAATCCATGCCTTTCTTGTGTACTCTGACATAACTTATCAACTGCACTCTATTTTTCTATTACAACAAAGTGGCTAACTAAAAGAGTTATTTATAAAGTGAAAAATGAACAGTATTAACTAATGCACTACTTAGAAAGGTATGGTTTCAAAACTGAGTGCTGCATGTTGTTAAAGTCAAAAGTACAAATGAAGATTAAAGCATTGCTGTGCAGAATCAAAACACATATAAGCAAAAGTAATTATTTAATAAATGACTTTCATTTGCTGTAGGAAAATAATGGATGACTATTCCTCTAAAATATCACAATATCTATGTGAAAAAGTAGCTTGGTAAAATCATACCTAATGACCTTACATGGTAGTTGGGTTTGATTGTTGTGATGAAGCACCCCAGATGGTGTGGTTCCACATACTGAACCACAACCCTCTACTTACATTCTTCACTTTGGTAGTAGCACTTTGAATAATGGCAGCATCTGTGAAGGTATGAGGCCAAGCTCCAAGCCGGTTTAATGATGAGGCAAAAATAATGGTCTCTCTCTTGCAGAAGTCATACCTGAATAAAATCAAAAGAGCAGTACCCAGCACTGAATGGAAAAAAAGGTCGACATCTGGCAGAGTTTGTTGAGTACCTTTCATCCCTGACAGGGACCAACTGTTCTGGGCCACTGTACCAACACAGGTACAATGACCTGCAGAGGCAAAGGCTTGAGCAGTTGGCTGAAAAGGTCAACCAGGTTATAGCAAGAAGGCCAGAGTTCTACAATAAGTATTTTAACATTTTATTTATACATTTTACCTAAAATAAGTTTCAAACATGCTTGATAAATATTGCATAAATGCAGCTAAATGCAAGAAGAAATGTATGTGTAAGTACAAATGTGTATTTATACTCACTCCAAAAGTTATAAGTGAGCATAAACATACCTGTAAACAAAAATGCATCTGTATATGGTTATGGCATGTTTATGTTCAGACATGTTTGCGTGTATAAATACAAATGTATGATTAAAAAAATATATGTAAGTATGCAGTTTTAAAAATGTAAATGTGAAAAAGTGTATGTATATATATATATATATATATATATATATATATATATATATATATACACACACACACACACACACATATATATATATATATATATATATATATATATATATATATATATATATATATTGCATAGACATATAAGTTCATGTATTGTAGGTGTTATCTTATTAATTATTTATATTACAGACAGCTTTTAAAACTGCTTTGGTTTGTATAGGCCACAAATTGTTTATTAATATGATATTGTATAACACAGTCATTTATGAAATAGTAATTGCTCATCAAGATGACTGACCTCAGTTAGTCACCATACCTTAGGCAGTGAGGGTTTGGGGGACAAAATAGTAAATGATTGACCAGCACAGAATTTACTGAGAAATGCACTGGGTAATGTTTTACTTTCAGAATTTAAAATTGTATTCCTTACATCAACTTTTCATGATATGACTAAAAATGAAGCTAAAGTATGCATGGCATAGTGCAAAGCAACACTTTCAAAGAAAATATTTGCAAAGATTAAAGTACCCATCCTCCAAAGAGACAAACTACACAGAGACAACAAACAACAAAATGTAACAATTTAAAGGAAATTATGATATCCTTCTAGTTTATCCTGCAGTAAACAAGACATATTTATCATTATGGAAATATTCAGTATGAATACTTAAAATATGTGCTTTGTTGATTAATAAATATAAGCATATAAATGCTATAGATTCAGTGCAGATATATACAAAAATAAAAACACAGTTTCAGTACAAGGGCCTATATAATTTCTGTGCTTTGCTGCTTAAACATGTAAGAAAAACTTGAAAAGACAGCTATGATAGGTAAGCAACCGTTCTCTATGTCTTCATTATGCAGCTGAAAATGAAATGTCCTACAATAATGAATACCATTAAAGAAACCTAAACAGACTTACAGAAGTTGCTAATGAATATGCAAAAATTATTCTGTAATGAAACAATATAATTCTTCAAAGAAATGTGTTGAATAGTAACTGATTTTTTTCTCTTTATATATAGGTAGAAATACTGAAGTCATTCATACAAAAATATAAAGAAGAAGTAATGTGCTTTTAGTATACAACTGCAGCACAATCCATATCAGCAAAATATTTCAAACATGTTACAATTTATTATGTTATACCAGCTTAGCTCTTTATTATCAGTAGACTGTGAATGTAAAAATCATCACCATTTGATATCCTTATATTGATTTTTAAGAGGTTCCCAGTACCATTTCACAAAATATTTTTTCTGAATAAAGAAATCATTATTAATAAAATCTGTATTGATATCGTAATTTGAGTCATTTTTGTATCCATTTCTTGTTTGCCTCGCTATCCTCCCTCTCTCCTTTTTCTTATTTTAATTATACATTACACTGTCTTTCTTTTTTCTCTCTCTCTATCACTCTTCCATTTATATTGATTTTTCTATGGGTCCAGAAGCCTTAGGAGCAGCCAAACATGTTCCTCCTAGGTGGTAGAATGGTCACTCTCTGCCTGTCAAAGTATATCTTCACAGGCTTATAATGGTAGCACCAGTCATTTAGGTAACCTGGCACAACACAGTCTGGCAAGCCATGCAGATTGGGAACTTCAGGACTTGGTTAAGGATGTAGTGCAGCAGATAGTGGAGAGATAAATTTGATCAGTCCAGGATGTGTTTCAGAGGGTTTAAGAGTCACTGCCCCTGTTAGTGATGACCACCGTGCCACCATAGACATCCATCCTCTCAACATTGGGGTCATCTACTGCAACACTACCAGGCAGTAGAAACATTTCAGGGCCTGTGGACTTGTGTAGTTCTGTAAGGAACCTCTTCACCTCCCTCCTTCCTTAATCCTCTCTCCTCTATCTTCTGATCTACTTCCTACTCATATTAACCTCTAACATAAAAACAAGAAAAAAAAAATAGCTAAATATGGCTGTGTATAATGCCTGATTTTAATACTTCTACACAGGACACAGGCTTTGTCAAAACTGCCATTATGTTTGGTTGGTATGGGCTGATGTGATTATACCATATAGTAATTCAGTGTTTTTATATATATATATATATATATATATATATATATATATATATACACACACACACACACACACACACACACATATATATATATATATATATAGTAATTCAGTTATGTGTGTGTGTGTGTGTGTGTGTGTGTGTGTGTGTGTATATATATATATATATTTATAGAGCTATATATATATATATATATATATATATATATATATATATATATATATATATATATATATATATATATATATATATATATATATATATATATATATATATATATATATATATATATATATATATATATATATATATATATATATATATATATATAGATAGATAGATAAAGAGGGGAGTGAGAGAGAGAGTGAAAGAGAAGGAAAGAGAGAGAGAGAGAAATAGATAATAATACAGATAGTATAATTTCAAAAATTGCATATCATTTTGATAAGCTTAAAACTCTTGATGACATTTTAGAGCTGAATCAAGTTCTATGTACATATTAATCATTCAACATTATAATGTAAATGATTATACTGGATTGGTTTTATACCTGCTTTCATACTTTTTGGCAATAATGTAATAAAAGGAGTGCTTTGCAAATTTCCCATAGATGTGCATGCCAGTTTTCAGTGAAAGGATGCTTGCATACCATGATGAACTGGCTCCCCATGCAGGATCAGTTTCTTTGCCTGGCATTGACTGATTACCATGATAGTGTCAGATTTTCCTGCAGCCACACATTGGATTAAGTGGGTAATCAGTGAATGAATAAATGAGAGAGTCCTTATGTAGAGATCAGTGTAGTTCTATATTCATAGCTGAGACTATTATGCTTAAAGTCAATAATGACATAGGATAGCCATACTTTTTAATGCTTTGAAATAACCAATAGCCCCCCTCCTCCCCTTATGACATGAAGTCAGAGTTGTTGGATCCAAACAGCTCTCTTGCATTATGTTATTCATCAAAATTAGGCAATTATATAATTTTGATATGAAGCATAGCATGTGTAATGAGGAGCAATATCTCAGTGTGTCCTTTAATCAGGTCCTAAGGAACAGGGAGTACACAGTATATACTATCCCCTGGATTCAAGAATTCTCAGTGTAAGACTAAATAAGTCTTACTCGGAGGCTGCAGTTGAATGGTATGATGTCAGCATGCCATGAATATTCATGAGGGCACACTGACTCAACTGCAAGTCTAACACAGACTGTGCAGGAAAGCAGGGGGCGTGTCCGACTGCTGAGCAGTCTAAAGGTCCACACCCCTGCAAATGTCCGAAATGCCAAATGTCAACACACAAGAGCGAGTCTGCTCAAATGTCCATGTACCCAACACCATACTCCCTGACATTGTAAACCCCCAGCACAGTTATAAAAAGTAAAACGTTTAATTTTTTTTCTAATTCCTGATATAGCTGCCCGTATTTGCATGTGTGTGCGCGGGAGTGCCCATTGCTTACCTGCAGTTAGCAATCCTGACATGGAAATGCATAAGAAGGAATGTTTATGCAAATTACACCACATAGCAGTAGCGTAATGGTAGAGTGTTCGCACAAAGAGGAGGCATTCACGGTTCGAGTCCCACCACTCCCCATCCTATTTATGGTCTAAATTAGTATATGAAATAATTCCTGACATATATGATTAAAATTTTACTAAAAAGCATTGAAATGGCCTATGTATCAGTGAACAAAATATATATTTATAAAGGATCCTGACATATAATTGCCCGCAGGTAAGCAGGGCTTTACCCAGCTCAATAAAGTTGCCCGCAGTTAAGCAGCGCTGTACCCAGTGCAATATAGTTGCCTGTAGTTAAGCAGCGCTTTACCCAGTGCAATATAGTTGCCCATAGGTAAGTAGCGCTATACCCAATTGGTTTGCGCAGAGGTGAGTGTCGCACCAACCAGCGCATCGTAGGGCAATGTGGAGCAACGTAGAGCAAAGTTGCTTAAACACAGCCACACCCCCTAGCCTGTCTGGACAATAGTAAAATAAAATGTAATGACAAGGTTCGAACCCAGGACTCTGTGCACCATAATCAAAGTACTGAACCACTAAGCCATGACAGCTTAGGATAAACAGCCACTGTTAACATACATATACTTATAAATGGTAGATTAACCATTACTAAGCAGGTCTGCAGTCAGCCGAGAATTTTCAAAAATGGCCAATCGCAAAAAAGAGCGGGGAAATGCGGCATATTTAAGCCCCATAGGCGGGAATACTCGCCATAACTGATTGTAGCTCCCATCTGCAGTTAGAATGGCTGGTGCTGGAGAGGGTACATGCTTCCGAGCGCAAAGTTGGGGCATCGAGGATTCGAAATACATGGTTTGGCTCCTTGTCCACCGTCATGAGTCAAGACTCCTGCAGGGCCAGTTCCAAGGGATGGAGTATAAGGGAAAGGCTTGGAACTAGTTAGCTCATGACCTCACCAGTGTCACAGGCGTTCCTCGGACTGGTGAGCAGGTCTGTCACCACCATGCAGACCTGAAGAGATGGAAGCAGGACCTACTGAACCAATGGATAAGGGAGGCCCGTGGGATGCAAGATGCCCCACAACTGAGTAGGTAGTCATGAAATGCAGTATGTAAGAAATTATAATTGATTCTGTATAATGGATAGGTATGTCTGAATATACCTTCATTTACTTCACAGCTGCAGGTGTCCATGTTGCGAATCAGCAAGCCTATGCAGATAGGCTACTAAGGCTGCGCTACCAGGCAGGTTAGTGATTATTCTGCATGTATTGTTATATAAAATAGGTGAGAGAGCCTGAAAGAAAGTGTTGGAGCCCAATAATACAGCCATAAAATGCCCTGAATAAGTCCTCTGCATGTACTGTTATATAAAATGTCAGAGAGCCAGAAAAAGAGTGCAGTAACCCATTAAGAAAGGTAAAATATGTCCAGAATAATATCTCTGCAGGTACTGTTATATAAAATAAGTGAGCGAGCCTGAAAAAGAGTGTTCTAACCTATTAATAAAGGTATAATATGTCTTGAATATGTCTTCCATATGCACTGTAATATCAAATAAAGGAGAGATCCTGTGGAAAAGTGTGTAATGTAATTAATAAAGGTATAAAACCTGGAGTGTGTCTGTGTCACTTACATTGAAATGTTGTTGTACCCTTGCATTATACAAATAGTACTGTTTTAATAAGTGCTGGCAACCCACAGTTGGGCAGTCCCATCTAAAGTGGTTGATGGAAGTGCAAGTAGCTGTGAAGCATATATACAGTCCTCAACAGTCAGTTACTGGCTGGCATGCATAAGTTAATCTGGCACACGAGTAGCTCGTTAATTTGTTCCCCAGAAATGTGAGTGTGCTACACGAAATGCAGGGTTCTGTTCAAACTGAACTGAAAATGTCATGTGAGCACATCCAGATATGTAGATAAAGAAATATAAATAAAATCAATAAATATGTAGCAGTAACATCTGCATCTTGGACAGTTAGTATGTCAGATATAGGTCAGGTTTATAATGAACTAGCCAACCCCATTACACAAACTAATGCATGTTGGCAAGTGTAATAATACATGTAGGGAATATACACCTGCAGTCACTAGCAATGTAGTGTAGACTAACAGTACTTATAAGATGTTAATTGAGGTTTCTTTCTACACCCTGCTGTATGTGCATAAACCATGCAATTCCCCACCTCAATGGGTATGTGTAATCTCAAAACATTTGTTGGGACATATGTCCTATTGTTCTATAAATATCTGCATTCACTTTGATGCATGTGCCCTGTTCAAACACCACAGTTATGGTGGCCTGTTGCTACCAATCATCCCTGCATGCTGTTGGAAAGTCCACTGTCGTTCAACTTGCTGTTCAACTGTTGGAACCTTGGTGTGTTGGGTTAATGGGAATATTACTGCATGCTGTTACAACTAATTTGGAATGCTGTTGTTTATGTTGTAATTAAAAATACCTAATCACAGAACGTATGTGAAGGCCAGTCCCTGCAGACCCACCTGTCCCTCCTCAGCTGACGAGTGCACCTGGCACCAGTAGGTCCGGTGCCCAGCCCTGGCTCCCCTTCTCCATTGGTCCTGTGCCACCTTCGGGTGGAAGCCCTGCAGGGGATGCGGCTCATCCCCGCAGAGAAGGGCCACCTGTCACCCAGTCGCTGATCCCCGCCAGCTGCACATCTCACGAGTGAGCCTGCCTATCCTACACAGCCCCCAGCACAGCCACCCTCGGGGCTGTGAAGGTGCAGTGGTGACTGCCCATGTATGGGGATCTCAGTTCCACTGTTACCATCTGTGGGCTCATGGGCTTGTGATTTCCAAACATCTGCCCCCTTCAATTGTGTTCTGTGTCACCTGTATGCATCTTGTTTGTCTTGTCTGTTTACCTCCCCAACCTACCTCCCCAATATACCTACTTCCTCTACCTCACTTTCCACTCTCACCTGCAATCTGTACCCACTAATTATAATTGGCAGTACAACATACTTTGTTGTCCTCACCCCTCCCCAGGGGGAAGGTTTCAAATTTCACTCCAAATTTATTGCATATGCACAGCTGTTGCTGGTAAAGAAATGGACAGCTATAGACATTTTTCTTTCAAAGAAATTAGCACGGGGGTTAGAGTGAAAAGCACTTTAAGTAGTAGTAGTGGGTGCACATGTGCATCACTAAGCATCACGCAAACCCATGCAAACCCGCTTACAACTGCTTAAAAGTGCCTTAGTCACTCTATGTTAGGGCCCTTGTTTTGCTCAGCAGCAAAATAAAACACTTCTATCAGTCTTGAACCCCAGACCTTGGACACACTAGACTGCATGAAATACCACTAAGCCACAGCAGATATACAATGGTGCTGAAATAAATATATCATGCATTACAATGAGGGAATGTAAAGGGAAAATAGGAATGCCATAACACAAATCTTGTTCTGTGGGTCTTTTCCAGCAGTTGTTATGGAATTGCATTACTGACTGTGAAAAGGGAACCAGCTATTCTTGCAGGGAATAATGTTACAGTAGCACCTTACAAACCCCACACAGTACTAGACCAGGATAAACACTGGCATAGTTGAATAGGGCAGAGGCCAGACTTCCCAACTGTGACTGCTTTACAGGGATGTCCCTGATTCATAAACAAATGTTAGCTGTGCCCCTCTGAATCACTTTGAAAAGTACTAACATTCGGCAGAAAAGTGGGGAATCACACTTAATGAATAATGTCAATAAGTTTGAGTAGACACTGCTTGCACGTCAGAAAAGGTGTAGTAATACATATGCTCTGATTCCCTCGAAGTCTCAGCTGAAATATGTCTGTAATATATTACAGATGTATCTCACTTATATGTACCTTTCCCTGAGGCTGTTCAAATATATACCTGAGAGTATCTGAGGCCTGGCAGAGGCAGAAACACACAGGCATATCAGCATTTCTGCTGTTACACACTCTGCAAATAGCTTTGGAAGGAGTTCCACAAGCATAGCCTTATGTAGGGGTACAACACAGAAATATCAAAGGATGTAGCCATGTACTGCTAGCAACCAACTGTGACAATGCCATTGTTCCAGTGCTGAAAAGACTGGTGTGGTGCACAGACAAATAATGATAGACTAACCTCTGGCTACCATCTAGACACGTCCACAGGTAGGAGCTACGCAGACAGACTACTTGCCTTGATAGACTAACAGGTACACAGCATCCCTGTATGTTCAGCAAAATAAACATCACACAATAATAAATAATGCTCTCTGCAGTTCTGCACCCCTACCCAAAAGTACTATATGCCTGTGTATTCAGGCAAAACCAAGGGTGTAGGTAGGCATACTCAGTACTGTAATATGTCCAGTTGTCTTGAGCAGCCTGTGCTAATGTCAACGCAAACAAACCAAAAACTGTTCAGAAGTGAGTAACTTAATAATTACAGGATATCAGTTCACAAACAGTGCATTTGCCAGAGGAATACATTGCAATAACTACTTTTGTATGGCAGTTAATTGTGTAATTCAAAAAGAAAGTACATACTCCCTTGTATCATGTGTTAGCATTTGGAGGGGTGAGTAAAAGTCTACACTGAGAAGTGTGTACTGGGAGCAGCATCATTCAGGTTTGAGTACAACATGCATATCACTGGCTACAACCCTAGCTTCAGATAGGAGACTTATACCAACCTTCTGACTGACACAACAGTGTCCAGAGCAAACGAGCATGGGCCCCACCTTGGAAAGCTGAAAGGGCTATGCCTACCTAACCTAGCATTTTATAACAGTGGGCTGCAGTCACAGTGCGTACTGCAATTAACAGACAGCAGGCTGCATGCAATTACTAAATGGTGGGCACCAATTGGTGCAGAGGCTGACACATGCACATGTGCAGATACCTAGAAAAGCAGGCTGTACCTGCTGTCCACACATGCAATAATATCATTGCAGAAACAGAGAGATAGAGAGCGAGAGGAAGAGCGAGAGAGACAGAGACAGAGACACAGACAAAAGAGACAGAAACAGACAGAGAAAACCCAAACAAAAAAAAAACAGTAACAACAGATGGAGCAGAGAAATACAAAGGTAAGGTATGTAACACATATGTATTTGCCGGCATGTAGTAGATGTTCTTGCAGAGTACTCTACATACTGTGAATCATCCATATGTGGCAGCAGTACGTATCTATATGTATCTGTACATGTGCATAGGGCAAGGGACATACTGCAACTGTTAGTGAAGGGTGGACATATATACGTTGTTGAAGGTTGTTATGTGCATATATCTATGTAGGTTGTAGTGTGTGGCATAGAAAACAGCATGCAATACTGATATATGTCATGTGGTGGTTAAACGCTGTGTGACTAATTTGTCAGATCTGCTGTGTTACAGCCAGTGAGGCCTGCTAAAGCTACATGAGCTGGGGACACTAAAATGCATTCTGCACATCACTGTGCAATATTATGACATAACTGTATATCTCACAACTGTTGCATAATTGATATCCCCACCATGAAAGGTAGACTGTACATGTGCCTATATGTACATCTATATGTACAGCAATGGATGTTTAGATGTATGTGTGTGTGTATATATATATATATATATATATATATATATATATATATATATATATATATATATATATATATATGTGTGTGTGTGTGTGTGTGTGTATATATATATATATATATATATATATATATATATATATATATATATATATATATCTATAGAGAGAGAGAGAGAGCCGGGGTCATATGTACTGCAACAGGTGCGTGGTGACCAAGGCATGGACTGAAGACCAGTGTTGATACTGCAGTGCCATCCCTCCTTTCCAAAACACTGTACCCATTAACTACCACATAGGTGGAAATCTACCTACCACTGAAGGTGTGATAAGGGAACATGGGACACAGGTGGGCAGTAGCCTCCTCTTTGATAATCACAGTGCCACACTAGTCTTGTAATCTAATAACACTTAAAAAGAACAAACTGTTAACAAATGCCAGGAAAGTCTGTCTTTTGAAACAAACACCGCTTTAATAACTTTTAAAAACGCACTGAATACACTTGTTTTTTTTCGTTCTACTCAATAGTAAAACTTCTTCAGAAACTCAGCGCTCCATAAGATACAAACCATTTATAAACTTTTGAATCAGTTTGGTGCCAAAAAGACGTGATACTGATACTAAAATTTAAAGCTACATTCCATAAATTCATTCTCTAATAAAATGCTTTACTTAGATATGTTCATTCATACTTGTATCATATTTAAATGTGAAAACATATATGTATAAATGATAGTAAATAAAACATTTAATATTTATGTTTCATGATAAGACCATAAATAAATTGATGTAACGTATATAACACATTTTTTAAAATAATGCCCCTTTTTAATATACATAAAAAATGCCTTTTAAGAAAATGCCTTTTTCATGAAATGCCATTTTTAAAAAATGTGTTTTTAAAAAAATGTGTTTTTGAAAAATGTGCTTTCAAAAAAATGTAAATCCAACTTTTGTTATGCATATAAAATGTTAAAGGATATAAATGGATCAGATTAATTTTAATATAAGTTATTTATTTATATATTTATATTTGAATATATGATTAAATGGTTATCACCCATTAATATTCAATATATGCATTAATATTGATTAATATAAGAAGGTGCATTCATAACAGTAAAAGCATCGCAACTCCATATAAATATATGTGTTTTTTAGATGTTTTTTAAATATTTAAATATTCATATTTTAAATATGTTTATATATACACATCAATTTATTTATGGTCTTATCATGAAACGTAAATATTAAATGTTTTATTTACTATGATTTATACATATATGTTTTCACATTTAAATATGATACAAGTATGAATGAACATATCTAAGTAAAGCATTTTATTAGAGAATACATTTATGGAATGTAGCTTTAAATTTTAGTATCAGTATCGCGTCTTTTTGGCACCAAACTGATTCAAAAGTTTATAAATGGTTTGTATCTTATGGAGCGTTGAGTTTCTGTAGAAGTTTTACTATTGAGTAGAGCAAAAAAAACAAGTGTATTCAGTGCGTTTTTAAAAGTTATTAAAGCTGTGTTTGTTTCAAAAGACAGACTTTCCTGGCATTTGTTAACAGCTAGTCTTGTAATCTGTCTATGTGGTACGTGTCATCACAAAAGGTGTGTCATCTAGGGAACTATAGGTCAGTGTTCCCCTCTACTCATCACAATGCCTGTGTGGTATGTACCTCACATGACAACTACAGCAAATGGAAAGGCCACAGACATACCTCACAAAGAGTAATACTGGACTCAAACAGATGCCCTATGCAGACTGACTCACAAAACCACAGCTAGACTGTGTTGCATACCACCCACACAGAGGTGACCTCTGCCGGACATACAGAGGTATATCACACCCATAGCTGTTGGACAACCACCATGTCAACATATCACAATCCCTCCGGGCTACACGCTATAGGGCCCTAAACCTCATCAGCTCACTAAACAGCACATGCTGGAGGGATAGGTCCATATCTCAGAGATATGCCATACTCTGGAATAAACCACCAATCAATAGCAAATAAGGTTCCTCATTAGCAGTTGTCATAAATACCCCTGATGATTGTTTGGGAGATAAGTAATACACCCCAGGAATCACCTCTGTGGTTCTGGTTGACAGGGGCAAGTGAAATTATATTACATGTGTGTCAAAGGCCAGGGTAGCATATGGCTAGGCTGCTCTAGGCCCTAGTGCCAATAGCGTATTACCTACCTATGACACGATGCACACACACATGTACTCAGTGCAATACCTGCTATGTGAGATTGAATGAGTGTGACGGTGAATGTGTGCAAGGTCTTTAAAGGTGTGATAGCTTAGTGTGAATTCATTTCTGACATGGTAGTTTGTGTCCTAGCTGTGAGGCCAGCAAAAGATGTGTATGTTATTGCTAGGCAGACATAGTAGTATGGCATACGTTGTGATGTAGTTCCTTGTTGACGACTGTGGTGTCCCATTGTAGGCTAAAGCAATACATGTATGCTTAGTGAGTGGTACTGCTGGTGAATGCAACTCCCATATGAACTGTAGTACTACTTGAAGCTATAGGCCTAAACAGCACAGCATGGTGTATGTTCACATTGCTTGGAAACACTGTTTTGTGTGTTTCCTGTAGTCTGCACAGATTACATACCTCAGGCATAAGGTTTTGTAAGTAGTGGCACACAGTACTGTATGGTACACAGGTAAAGCTCATCTGGGTTGGCATACATTGGTGTGTTGTATGTTTGTCTGAAGTGTGTGTAATTATGCCTGTACCATGCCCGCAATAATATGTGTGTTACAGGGTATACGTGTGTATCTAGCAACATGTATACCCTGTTACAGCAGTATGCCACCTATATTAACAACTGTGCACACATGTTAGGCAGGGGTAAGGCATCAACGACTAGGTTGGTTTACTGGTAATACTGTAACTGTACTTTACATTCATTGCAATGGATGACATCTGTCTTCATGCATTAGCTTGATATATATCCCTGTGGCGAGGTTCTGCATTGTGTTACAAACAGTGTGCCGGGTACTGGTGTATAGTGGTTTGATATATAGAGTGTGCCAGGCACTGTCAGTCAGTTGTGGCCTGAGCACCAATATGTGGTATTGAACGTGTGTATCCTCTGACAGACAAACGGATGCTATATATGGCAGTTAAGTGATATCTGTAGTTAAGGGTGTAAAGTGTGCCACAGGAATCGCTCACACATGTTGTTCATTTCTCTTTCAGGGCAATGGCCCACCAACGTAATCCCTGTTACACAGCAGCAGAGGAACAGGAAATCCACCACAGCCTGGTGCAGCACTACTCCCTGCTATTTTCCAGAAGCAGCCAGCACCAGCATGAGTGGACTGCACTGTGGCAAGATCTTGTTCGTCGGGTAAATGACATAGGCATGCATAACTGGACATATGAGCAGGTACGGCATCACAGCAGTGATTTAATTAGACATGTACGGCGGCGTGCGTCTGATATCCATAGACAACAGCTTGCCACAGGTGGTGGGGTGGCCATTCATCCCCCCCTCACCAGAGTGGAAGAGCTGCTCCTACGCTAGGTGGCTCCTGGCCAACAACAGCAACATCAACAGACATGTGTCGTCATGGAGGCCGGAGTCACCCAGCATGTTGACATGGAGCGTGCAGGTAACATGCCCTATCTGTAGACTACTGTTACCTGCATTGTTAACTTATGCATATGTGAGATGTGTACTGTGTGTTTAGCAGTTGTTCTGCCTAGTGTTGTGCAATACTGATATTTGGAATATTATCTGCACACCTGTGACTGTCGACTGTTGTTCTACTGTAGTTTAGCAAACCCACAGTAGCAATGCCAAAGCTGTGGCCACTGACAAACTGTCTCATATTCTTGTAGGTCCCTCTGGTGTGACAGCAGGGCAGACGATCCATGCTAGTGAGTGTGTTATAACTTAATATTGGTAATGAAATGTGCATGTCATAGGTGAGGTGTAGGCCATGTACACGTAACACACCTACGCATAATGCATGCTGTGCATGTTTGCTGTAAGACGTTGCACATCTCAGTAATGTCAGCAGCTGCCTCAAGCACATGCAATACACAGAGCATCAGACACACTTGTGGCAACATCGTACTGTACATTGGATAGGCATAGTTGGTACAGATGTACACAACATAATATGTTTGTCATACGCAGTACACCTCAACATGCTACACATGGCGTAACCACACACCAGCTGTAAGGTCACACTTCAGTATCCCACATGTCATCCACACAGCACACATGATATACCTGAGGGGTAGAGGCCTATCATTGGGCTGTGCAACACTCTTCAACACAAACACAGTCATGTTAGGCAATGCTCCCTATTGGGCACCTCACACACCCATGTACAAAGTGGCTGTGTAATTGTGAATGTAGCCACAGCACTGCAGTTCAGGTACAGCATGCTAGGCGGTGGTCTGTCACACATTAGTAGCCTTGAGTGACCACATGATGCATGATGATGATGGCTTATGGTACTACACCCCATCCAGTTACAGTGACCACAGTACTACACATAGCATTTATTGCTTTGCACCTCAATGTTGTGTGTGTGCAAACATATGCAGCTATACACAATATACATAGCATGTTGTGTGTGTGCAAACATATGCAGCTATACACAATATGCATAGCAGTCGTCATCTGTACAAAGTGACACATATATGTCCTGGAATGCTATTGGGTGTATAGGTCACATGACACACATTGGGTATGTGTGATGTTTAATGTTGCAGTCGTGTAGCATGCCATGTCATGGCTGGCACTGACATATCTGCAAGATGTCCCACACTCATAATAACCACTGTACAATGGCCATGTCGAGCATTGGTATTCCATCAAGTATACATGCAGCACTCATCCCGTGTGTGTACATAGCATGCATGTGCTACACATGTGCCCAAACTTATCTGCTACAGACACAGACACTGTAATCAGACATGGAATTCTATGTGACACACAGATAACACATGCAACCATGATATGTATACCTGTGAGTGATGGTGCACAGGACATTGCAGAGCTTATAATACTTGCACAGCAATGTTGTGTCCTTGTACACATTGTGTTCCAGGGTGTAGCCAATCACTTAACAACTACACACATGCATCAAAGCCATGTATACTGTTATTAACTAGGGCTGTCTACACTCGCACTGCATGGTCTTGAGCAACACATATTCTGCAGGCTGACACGTGTGAGGTGCCTGTTTGCCTTGTGATACTGTCCCCCCACCTTCAACCACTATTGAGTATGTTTTGGATTGCTGGTGTGTGTGTGTGTGTGTATCTGCTGTAGTGAGGAGTGTATTTGTGTGCATGTGTGCATGCATGCATGTGTGCATGTGTGCATGTGTCATGTGTGCATGTGTCATGTGTGCATGCGTGCATGTGTGCATGTGTGCATGTGTGCATGTGCATGTGTTCATGTGTTCATGTGTGCATGTGTGCATGTATGCATGTGTTCATGTGTGCATGTGTGCATGTGTACATGTGTTCATGTGTGATAACATCATGTACAGATTGTAAAGTGTGTTTCCTGTCTTCCTTTCACAGGTGCTGAGGTTGGGTTGGCTGAATGCAGCAGGGAACCTGAAGTCACTGCCACAAATAGTGGAGATGACGATACATGTATTGTGGCACAGGCAGGTTTGACAGGGTCTGTCGTTGGTCCACCAATCAACAGTACACAGCTTTCCACCCCATCTGTGCACACACTCATACTGCCAATACATTCCTCATCAACAATGGCCTTAGTCAAGGGACAGCATACAGTTGGCATTGACGAGGATAGTGTGGTATCCATGACACATGCATCAACTCACAGCAGCCATACCCAGATTCCTGGAATGGTACCACATAGGCGAATGTCCAGGGGTTCTTGTGGGAGCAAGCTGGTCGTAATGCCCCTGGCAGACATGCCCCCACAGGTCTTACAAGCTCAGGTATGTTCTGGGCTGTAATGCAGGCACAGGCACATATGAAGCGATACACCAGACAGGGACTAAGGGCGCAGAGGGCCCATAACACTGCTATCAATGACAGTATCCTTGACCTTGCCGGTGCCATCCGTAATTACACCGAGGTCATTGATAGACATTGGGGGGAGACATCAGATGCTCCCCACAATGTGTTTTCCATGAGCCAGGACTGTGCAGGATGGATGAGACGTCAACGCGGATGTATGCCAGCAACATCAATGGCTGGCAGTCATCATGGGCGACCCACAGATCACAGCCGCTCCCGTAGTGGCAGTACCAGCCCCAGCAATGCTGGGGCTGGCCTGTCGATTGACCGTCCTAGTAGACCATGTGCATGTTGCTCTGGCCAGTCCCAGCAGGGATATGGATCCAGTCGACATACCTCTGCCTCTGATGATAGTACCCAGTTAGGCTTGGTACCTGATACTGTCCGTAGCACCCCTGCCAGGCACAGGTACCATGTCCGTGCCCAGAGACAATGATCTGTACAGCCTGGCAGGTACAGTCTGTGGCTGTCCCACAACCTCCTGTATATGGCAGCCACATGGTGGAGCTGTGTGCATGCAGACACACACACATAAACCAAACACCTAGGGCTCACACATACACACACACATTACATCAACATTGGCCCATGCTGTACTGTTGTCCCTCACACACACACACACACACACACACACACACACACACACACACACACACACACACACACACACACACATGTCGATTGGATGGATCAATGTCGGGCTCTGGCAAACCAACATCACACCCTGTGCATATGATGAAACCTGTGCCACCTCCTGTCATCTGTAACTTTGATGCAGGAACAGACTAACATGGTGCTGATGCACAGGGTGACATTATAGCAGTGTAGCAATGTTAGCATGCTGCCAACAGGAAAGTGTAATGATATCCTTGTAGGTATATCTGAGCAGGCATGATGCATCAAAGCTATGATTGTCAATGTAGTATTGTTTACACCAGTGTTAAGTCTGAGTATGTATTGTCCGCCCATGTGCCACTTGGCTGAAGTGTATAGTGTTGCCAGCATGTGTTAGTGAGTGGACAGTACGTGTGTGATGTGTGCAGTACAGATTAGCAGGTGTACATCTGTGAACATGGTGGGGGTGCACTGTCTGCATGTACGTGCATAGTGGACATGCGGGATATGTGACATACCCTGTATTACACAGTGTTAACATCTCATAGTATCTCTCGGTGGCCAGTATGCATTCTACTACAGATATGTTCTAACATGGATACACATGTGTGTATGACATGGTTTGACACTATGCTGTGGGTGATACTGTTACTATCTGTCAATGTTTTGCATTCTGGTAGTATACACAACCTCAATAGCCTGACTATAACCAATCATTAGATGATGTCCTGACAACTGACACACAGATGTAGGGAACTCAGTAACAGTTGGATCCTTCCGGTACTATACTATAAGAGTAACCAGTGGTATTGACCACCACCCGTTCCTGGAACCACACCTATTTGGCATATAGCCCTCTTAAGTACATGCAAACACACTAGGGATATGTCCATCCACATCTGTAAATGCATGCATCGGCCTACAATGCATTCTCTGGATGGGACACATATCCTACACAAGGGTATCATACAGACAGATGCATGTTGTCCAACACATGCTGTATAGCTCTAAGCCAACTATAGCATAGTCATCCACATTTACTATACATACTATCCCGACAGTACCACATAGGTGGTAGACCCCAACATGTATGTCGGGTACCAATGTGTGCATACAGCCAAGTGTTATGTCATCTGTCCTTTGGTATCCACATATCCAAAGGTATTGTGAAGTCCCTGGGTGCATCACATAAGAAATTAGGGGCCTGTATGCATATCCACTAGGCTGTTGTACACCTATAATGACTGTCCATTATTGCCAGACTTTGTTGTGTATGAACATGTCTGACATACACCTCAGGCATGTACCCTCACTCACACTAGTCTATAGAAACTGTCATGGGTGTGTGTGACACAGATGACCTTGGCCACAGATCACTACAGTGGCCGGCCTTGTCACATACATACATATGTGACCTACAATCTGAGAAGCAACGGCACAATCTGTCAAAGGTAACAAATGTATTCATGTAGTATGCAGGCTTCATACCTATGTACTAATTGAGGTCACATGTACATATATTTATTTGCCACACAGATACCTGATGTGTGCAATGCACATACTGTTTTAATCCTGATATGTCATACCATAGTAAAAGCAAAACCTACACTGCATTGACCAACAGTGTTACATACACACACTCAGAAACTGCAGGATTCAAACCCCTACCTAACTATGTTATGACACTAAAGACATATACATTAACACTACAAGCAATATGCTTTACTGGGGCTCTGTTTTCCACTGCTATATTTGTAGGATGCTGACATCATCAGACGTGTCAAAGAGGAATAAACCTCTTTTAAGGTATTTCCCTAGTCTCCAAAAAGGGCATTCCTCTCAAAGGAAATCACACAGATACATACACCCCCACACACACACTAAGGAGGATTCAAAGCTCTATCTAACTATGTTATGACACTAGAGACATACGCATTAACACAACATGCTATATGCTTTACTGGGGCTTTCATTTCCACTGCTGTATTTGTAGGATGCTGACATCATCAGACTTGCCAAAGAGGAATAAACCTCTTTTAAGGTGGTTCCCTAGTCTCCAAAAAGGGAATTCCTCTCAAAGGAATTCACACAGACACCACCCACACACACAGGCTCAGTAACTGCAGGATTCAAACCCCTACCTAACTATGTTATGACACTAGAGAGATATGCATTAACACGATGCACTACATGCTTTACAGTGTGGTTTCTTTTCTCCTACTATATTTGTAGGATGCTGACATCATCAGACTGGACATGGTAATGTGTGTGCACTTTGTTTTATGCAATCCCAGGAATGAACCATGTGCGTCAGCAGGTGTTAACAGCTTGAACAGGACTCCACAGTTCTTAGCTTGTGTGATCTATCTGTGGACAAATTGCCATTCCTTCATATGACAATACATATTTATACACAAATTGTTGATTTTGTGGATACGACGTGTCTGGGATGTTGATAAAGGGCTATTCAAAGTCTATGTGGGACGTGTGTAGCTCCTTTCAGTGATGTATGTCCTGAGTGGCTGCCTTGCAAACAGTCTAGCAGGTTTGGGAACCATGATCTGCCCATGAACATACCACAGTTGGTAGAGTTGTGTGTTTGTCGGCTTCCAATAGCTCTGTTTATGACTTCAATCATGATGGACTCCATGGCCTTGCAGATCAGATTTCATAGGCTTATTGGACTATAGTTCCCATGGTCTGTTGTGCACCAACACTTGTGGGGTGTGCCATATGTTGCTGTAACACATTCAACAGTTTCAGATCCTGTAGAGAGGGTGAGGCTCAACATACTGTTCAGGTGCAGGGTCTGTTTGTTCTGTAGTTCACTCATGACACATAGAGGGAAACAATGTAATCCAATTGATGGCATGTTTTCGGCTTTGGGGGGAGCTGTTTACACATTCTACATGTGATATCTCCTGGTATGATGATAGGGCCTTTTGTCAGTGGGAGGTGGGTATGTATGTATGGGCCTGTCTGACAGGATGTCGGCATTGTCAGTCAGGTACAGTTGGCCCTGACTCAGGACATATATGAGTGTACATTGCTATTTATGACACAGCTGAAGGAGGTGTCATGGTTCTTTCTGGACTCCTTTGCATATAATCTTTCCAAAATGCCGACAAACCTGAGCACTAAACCCCTGTTATACTCTTTTACACACTTAACACCCTACTGATCCTTTGTGATCAGTCAACAGAGTATGTCAACATAATATCCTGGCATGTCCAATGGTCGGTTTCATGTGTACTCTCCAGTCCAGCTGGTGAATATTGGAATTTTGACTCAATGTTACAACTGCCTTATGTACACAGACAACCCTCTCCTCCACCCAATATACTCAGATATATGTGAGAGATGCAACTATATAGACAAACAGGAGGCTGAGCAATCTCGACCCATGACTGGCACAGTCTATCAGGTGGTGAAGGTAACCACACACACCACAAATCCAGTCTCACATAGACCTATAGCAACAGCAAACAAAATACATTACCACACAAAAACATACTCGGAGGCTCTAAATAAACTCTGCCTAAGCAGCAGATACCTCCAAAGCAGACACCCAAACAACTGCTACCCCACAAAAATACCCACATATCACATAGTTCACAAAGTCAGTGTGCCACACAGTCACTGCTCTTAGGGCTAAACAACACACCTAATACACTTGTAATAGGTGACAGTTATTGTCAGACACACCGACGTCCCACTCACCAGGCTGAACAAGGAGAAGGTCACTTTGTGCTGTCTGTCGGGAGCCAGGATCCGCCACATAACAAATGCACTCTGGTCACTCCAAAGCAAGTACAAATTTATTTTATTTTATTTATTTTATTTATTTTACATTTGTTAATCAGGGGTGTCTGACTGAGCCAAAAAGGCCCTTTTTCAGCAGAGGCCTGGGGAGAAAAGCTCCACACAGAAAAATTACAGACACATTTAGTTTTTAAACATGATCAGTATACACACAAATTACAGGAGACATGTTTTTACAGTGGTATGCAGCACATAAACAGTTACAGTGGAGAGAACAAACAAAAAAATATTAATTTTAAAACTATAGGTAATTAATAGATTTGTGGTGTACAGCTGAAATTTGGAACATAGGTAGAATACATACATAGTACACAGGTACAGTACATACATTGTAGATTAGCCAGTGTTTGTGAGTAAGATTGAAAACTATTATCAAGTGCTCTAGATTTTGTATGTATGTGTTATCCACTTTCACTAGCCTGGGGAGCAATCATGGCACTGCCAACTTTCCTTGAGATGTTGCCTGATGAGGTCTTTAAAGGAGGCTTTGGATGATGTGTTTTGAATGCTTGTAGGGACAGAGTTCCATTTTTTAGCCACTGAGCTACTATATAGTGCTATATACAAATATGGCTCCATCATTGTCCATGCTGGTGTGAATAACCTCAGACGTTCCTCCCTGGACTACATGATAAGAGACATAGAGGAACTCTCTGATCATGTAGCCCAGGCCAGTATGACCCTGACCTTGTGTAGCATCTTACCCTCACCAAGAGTGATGTCACAGTATACAGACAAACTGATCACTTTTAACAGTTGGCTGACATATTGGTGTCATTCAAAGGGGATCCAGTGTCTGTCAGCCTGGGATGACATGCTCGACATGCCACGTAGCTTCGCTATGGATGGCTTGCACCTGTTACCCCTGGACTTTTGAATACTGGCTAAGGCTCTTGCCACCTCCATAGTGCCTTTTTTAAGCAAGGCTCAAAAGACAAATCCACCTCCATAGACGTTACAAGGTAAAAGAAACTAAGGGTGCTGCTGCTCAACACCAGATGTCTAACCCTCAAAATGCACACACTCAGGACTCTCCTCAGTATGGAGAATGTCGATATCTGTGCAGTAACAGACACCTGGTTCATGCTCCCGAAAGCACACCAGCACTAACAGGTTATACTTCATACCATGCTTTTTGGCCCCAAGACTTGGACCAGCCAACAAAAATAGGGGGAGTATCCATATACATCACAGATCCACACACCTCCAGGTTAGTAGCACTGCACGAAGCATCAGAGACCATACATGTGCAACTAACAGTGGGCAAAACTGCCTTTCAGTTTGTAGCCTGCTACAGACCACCCTCCCAAACTCAGGAACCCCACTCGGCTTTACTGGGAACACTGGAGAATATGAAGGTCTCTCCAAACACCATTATATTGGGTGACTTCAACTACCCAAACATTGACTGGGAATACTACTCAAGCCCCAATACCCTTGCCCAACAGTTGCTAGAATTTATAAACTCAAATGCTATGGCACAACTGGTCACCACACCCACAAGAGGGGAAAACATGTTGGACCTGATCATCACCAACATGGAGACTCTATGTTCCACACCAGAGGTATACCCCTCATTGGTAAGGTCAGACCATACATTTATCTCACTGGACATCCATATCCCATCCCCACCCCCATCCTAGGTAATCTCGGTGAAGAACTTCTCAAAAGCAAACGTCACACTTCTCCAAACCAAGGTGGTATCCTTCAAAGACCCTGGGACAGTGGTAAATATGGCTCAGACCTCTGAATCCTTTACAAAAGCATTCTATGGACACCTACTGGAATGTATGGATCATGCTATCCCAAATAACAAAAAGACTCACTCCTCCAAAGGCAGGGGACCTGTCTGGTGGACCCTGGTCATTAATAAGCTATACAACGGAAGGGTGAGGCTACTACATGATAGAGCACAATCCCAAAAAGGGAAGGCATCTCTGATCAGTACTAGCAAAATCTATGATCACTCATGAATTCATCTGAGGCCCGCTTCTAATGGAAAATTGCACTAGACACTAAGGACAATCACAAGGCCTTCTTTAGTTATGTCAGGAACCTGGGTGGAAACTCCCAGATATGCTATGAGTTACTGCATACTGACAAAACATACACTGAACCCACAGACATTGCCATCATCCTGGCAAACAGGTTCATTGCAAATGTCTCCTCCCCATCCCCCCTAAAGAGCAAATGTCCATCCCAACAGAGTGTAGCCTCCCTGACATCACAGATGAACAGGTGAGTGCTGCCCGCTCCAAAGCAGACAACACAGCATCAATGGGACCTGACGGTGTCCCGGCCTACGTCTTACACAAGCTTCATGACGAACGTAACCCTCACATTAAGTCACTGTTCAATATCAAAGTTACTACAGGATATGTACCCAAGGAATGGCGTACAGCAACAGGGGTCCCGCTCCACAGAGGTGGTGCCACAACGGACCCTGACAATATCGCCCTATAAGCCTAACTAGCCAGGTCTGCAAAGCTATCGAGCGTATCATCATGGAACTCATACACATAGACATCAGGAATCTACAGACACTGGATCCTACACAATTCAGCTTTTTTGTGGGCAGATCTTGCCTCTTGAACCTGTTTGACTTCTTTAAACAGTTACCAGGTCCATAGACATAGGGAAGGTTGTCTACACAGCCTACCTGGACCTCGCAAAACCCTTCAACACAATACTCCACTTGGGCATTATACATGAGCTCACCAGCTTCAATATCAACACATATGTCACAAGATGGATTGCTAACTGGATCAGGGATAGCACCCACATGGTCAGTATTGCAGGTGCCATGTCTGACTATACACCAGTTACACGTGGCATCCCACAAGGCTCAGTCATGGGACCTCTCTTGTTCAATATATATTTCTCTGACATACAGGCTAACACAGGAGGAATATGGCTGACCATGTTCGCAGATGACTGCAAACTGGGTGCCATAATCAACTCTCCAGCTGGCACAAGCATCCTCAAAAAGGATCTCACAGAAATGGATGACTGGTGCTAGAGCCATGACCTACAGCTAAATGCCATTAGATGCATAGTCATCCCCTTTGGGAATAACAACGTGCCCACATATTACCACATAGGTGGTAATTCATTACGTACGGTAGGAGTTATTAAGGATTTGGGGACACAAGTAGTTAGTATTCTCGCCTTTGACAATCACGTTGCCAAAGTGGTTAGACAGACCTTCTATATAGCCCACCTTATCCCATAAGGTTTCACATCTAGATCAAGTGAGGTCATTGTGCCCCTATACTCATCAAGCCCATGCTTGGATACAATGCCCCATTTGGGATGTACCTTACCCAACACCTGCAGCAACTGTAATGGCCACAAAAGCACCTCACCAAGTAGATCTAGGGACTCACACAGTTGCCCTGCGCAGTTCAGCTAAAGTAACTCCAGCTCTACTCAGTCGCTTACTGCCTACTCAGATGCGATCTGTGCCTGTTGTTTAAAGCCATGTCCAACCCAGAATTAATGGACATGCTCCACCTCAGGATATCCAAATCCCTTAGAGCTACATGCTCCAGGGACATAAACCTCAGCACAGATATTAATAGGACATGCTGGAGGGACAGATTCTTATCCCAGAGGCTCCACTCACTCTGGAATAAGATCCCAGTCCCGCATAGGCAGAGCCCCCCACTGACCACCTACAGGAGAAATCTTGACAAGTGGATGGGTGATCATATGTTTACCCCTGGGATATCTTCTGGGTCCCCGCTAGACAGAGGCACAATAGACTAAATGTAAATGGGCTATCTTGTGACCTACTTTTCACAGGCACAGTCTACTAATCTAACAGTGTTGCGAAAGCCAAAAACACTCTGGCTAGGCTTATACATTCCCGAGGGCAGATAGCCTAGTATCAACCTCTGAACCTATGATAAAGTTTGGGATGCACATTGTTTATTGATGATACTGATTGCAGGTTTTTTATCTTCTTTGCTTTCCCACTTTCTATGAACAACCTAATTATCTGCATAACATATTTGATTATGACAGGGTTCCACTATATTATATATGTGTTTGTTGTCATATAACTGTGTGCACAAGGCAGATTGCTGAATAGTGAGAGGTTCCTGGGTTATCACATGCAACTGCCAGATATGTGTGGCCCACTGCTGTACTCAGACATGGCCTAAGTGTGTGAGCATGCCCGGTTCAGCCTTTCAGTGTTTTGTTACCTGACATTTGTCTCATTTATTCAAGTGTGTGAGCATGCCCAGTGTGACCTTTCAGTATGTTGCTGTCTGAGGTCCACTACATTTGTTGATGTGTGTGAACATGACCAATATTAACATTTATACTATATGTGTGTTGAAAATCAGGTTCTATTCTTACTGCAGGGCTCACCTTTGTGTCATAACTCGACAGGGATTATGCTGTGCCTGCAAGGTTTCCATGAGATACTTTGCATAGACTTATCAACATTTCTTCATACAGGCTGACCACTGAAATGCAGTCATGGTTTAGTGGTTCAGTACTATGACTATATTGCACAGTATCCTGGGTTCAAAGCCTGTCACTGCTTTATATTTTCATACTGAGCAGACCAGACTGCTTAAGGGCCAGAAGAGCAAATATGAGCATGTTGGCTTTTGTTCAGCTATGCCCAACTTAGACCAAGCTTGCTCAACGTTAACCAACATTACTGAACATTGACCACAGTTGTGCTAGTTAGTGTGTGCAATTTTGTTTACATATACTGAATGGTGGTAAAAGCTGTTTAGCACTGCTTTATATTGCTTAACACATGGCAATCATGCCTCAGGTGGTGCTGCAGGGCTGCCTATGTCGGATGCACATACTACACTCCCTATACATGTTTGAAAACAGGTAGTGTCAAATTAGGCATCCCTTTTACTATATGTGCATGTCAGAGAGAGGTATAATTTCCAGGGTTCCTACTGAGCCAGTGTATGTGCTATGCGTTGCCTCTTTGCCAAGGCCAAAGCATACACACCTCCTTCTGCTTACTGGGGCAGGCTCACGTTGTTCCTCCTCCAAGTCACGCTCTGCCTGTGATGGCCTTGGCAATGGTGGGGGGCTGTTTGGCCCGGGCGTATGCTGGTCCTACTGCAGCTGTTTTTGCAGGATCATATTATGTAGCATAGCACATACCATGACAATTTGGGTACATGTAGTTGGTGAGTACTGCAAGGCTCCACCAGATGTGTCCAGGCACCGGAACCGTGACTTGAACAGCCCAAACACATGCTAGATTACATTTCATGTTTGTGTGTGTGCCTCATTATGGCATTCCTGTTCAGGTGTGTGTGCATTTCTGATGGGTGTCATAAGCCACGGCTCCAGTGCGTAGCCAGCATCCCCCACTAGGTGACCATGAGGGATGTTCCCATTGGCAAATGTCTGGTACAGCTGTTTCAGATGCCAGATATGGGAATCATAGTAGCTTCCAGGGCAGTCTGCAGACATATTCAGTATTATACCCTGGGCATCACACACACGACCTGGCAGTTGATGGAGGGGAAGCCCTTGCGGTTAAAGTAGACCCTACCCCGCTCACCGGCTGGTGCTTTGATGCATATGTGCATGCAGTCTATTGCACCCACTACCTCAGAGTATTCCGCTATTTGCTGGAAGAGATGCATATTGCTGGCCAATACCTCACAGGAATTGGGGAAATATACATGATCACCAACATGTGCTGACATGGCATCCAGGAACTGGTGCAGTACCCTGGATGCTGATGCCTGTGATATCTCCATCATATCACCAGTTGGTCTCTGGAAGGTACCTGTTGTTACTATTCTTAGGCCAACACATACCTTGGTTTCCACTGGGATGGGTTCCCCTCTGTTGGTTCTGTGTGTGAGGCGTGGCCTGCACAGCTCAACAATTTGCTGCATGAGGTCTCTGTCCACTCTATAGTGCTCCACTATCTCCAGCTCATGTAGCCCCTGATAGGTTACCCTGGGCCTCTACACTCTTCTCCATCTCCTCACTGTGGGTTGTCCAGCAGCATTCGCATTGTCACCACCCTCAGCATGTTGCATATGTCACCTTATAACAGCAATGGCAGCCCCTAACATTTCTTTGTCTCAGTAAAGCTTTTTCAGTTTTCACTTCTATTAGCTTACTGCAGTGTTGCAGTGTCTCTGAGAGAAACATAGTGGAATGTTGTTTGCAGAGTTTTAAGTGCTGGGCTGGGTTGGGCTAGTGTACTGCCTGTGTAATTGCCTGATTCTGATTGTTTTTACCTGATAGCTCTACTAGTACTTCCTGGTTAACTTCCTACTATTTGTTGTGCTTCCATTTCCCTTTCTGTTTCCTCAGGGGGCAGCACCGCGCACACAAGCGCAAACATGCTCACACACGCGCGCACACATCTTTACAAGGACTAAAACTTGCTTACTCTTGCTGAAACACACACACACAGGTGCAAACGTGCTTACACAACTTTAAACAACCTTAGACATGCTTACTCCCGCTTAAACGCGCGCACACAGGCATACACGCGCTCACACAATCTTACTCGGATATACAGACGCGCACCAGCTTGCAAACATGTTGCAAGCACTTCTACAAGAAACTTTAGTGTTATCCACGGCATACACCTTCAATTTCTTGCCTTTAGCTAGGGTACCTGTTGACACACCTCTTCCAGTGATGAGTAACTGACAGCAAACACATGCCACTCTGCTCCAATGAGCTTCATTTCTTTCATACATACCCCCCTCGTGATGTCACCTATCTTTTACTCTGATACTCCCCTTATCCTACTCCTGTACTCCACTGATTGTGCTCATTTGCTATGTAAACTTGGGATTCACTATCCTTACCCTCATTTGCATAGGATTTCCTTCTAATGCTTGGTTACATCTCTTAGTTTGAGCTTCCCCCCTTAGCAACCTCTACTCGGTAGCCATGTTGTCTTCAGCCTTCCATTCCCTTGCATTGTAAATTAGGAATTACAATAAAATCCACATTTGTGGATTTTAATTATTGGTTTTCTGGATTTTAGAGTGCAGCACGTTTGCGTGGCACTGCGCTACGCTTAAACTTCGACGATCGGGATAAGAAAAACACTTTTATTTTTGTTTTGCATTGGTGAATATTGCCAATGGCCATATATTTGGCCATTGGCATGCTTCCTCAACTGGATGTAACCTTTATTTGGTGCTGTCACAGCTCCGTTTTGCTATTTGCAGAATGGTACTCAGTTGTCAACTAAGTACATTTATGCAAACAACACTACTCTTACTCGGACAGGTTTGGTTTTCCTGGATCACAAATTTACCTCATTTGAATAGCTTTCGCCTGCAATGGAGGTGATTTGCATATCCAAACCCTGTCCGTGTAAGACTCATTTTAGTAGCTCTGTTGCATGCCCCTACCGGCTGTTCCTGGATCGCTCAGAAGACATGTTGGCTGCATGGAGTCTTACTCCACTCTTAGACTCCTTGCAAGCCTTCGTGAATCTGGCCCTATGTCTTCACAGCATTTTTTATCTATTTATTTGAAAGTAGACTCCAGAATAAAGCACACCTGAGTGTGTATCAGTTGATATTGTTCTAATATGCTTTCTCTATTTTTCTATCTCAGGATGTCAAACTCTGTTATAATACATGGTAGTGCAGTAAGATGCAACCTTTCTGGGATGTTAATGAACCGAAGGCTTAAGAAGGGTTGCTATTATCATTCTCTGTAGAATAATGTATATTGGACATATTACCAGACTGAGTTGCACATAAGCATAGAAAAAACTGTCAGCTATTAAAATTTCTGCTAGTCTAGTCATTCTGAAAAATATGTACGGAGAACATACCTTCATTATTTGAAGCCTGTTGGACTGAGGTTTTGTTCAGTTTGAGGAACACTTGAGCCCAATGGCTAGTGACTGATAAAACAGTAGCCTTTAAGGATCTATGAAGCAATCTAACTACAAAGCTTTCTAATAAAGGCTCTTGATACTCTTGGTATGAAATTTTGTTTTTCTAGGATCCCCAGGCTGTGTATATAAAAGAAGTAATAGTCAAGCAGGGCCAGTTGTTTCCCTTTTACTTCCTGTTTCTTCCTTTTCTTGAAGTATTGATCAGGCAAACTATGAAAGGATATATTGTTATTAATGTCTCCTAAGAATTCATGAGTGCAAAGGGATATTTTCTATGAGTTATTTATACTATTACTTTTTTTCCTTCTTTGTAGCATATGGCTAATACAGATTTTTTTCAGTATAAAATAAAAAAGACCCAACACTAATACATTATACCCTCTTGTTTCCACCTAGGGAATGTTTTCCTTTTATTTTGTATTTTCAGTATTATTCTTTTAATTTGCTGTGTTGATCTTTTAACCAGGCTGATTCTGTCATACTAACAGGGTCTTGGTTATTACCTAATTCAGTGACTAATGGGCACTTATAAATTAAGACATAGCCCTATTATCTACTTTTATGCTGCACTGTCTTGATATTTTCAGCCTGTATATTGGAAATATAATGCTGGCAAAGTCTCTGTGCTTCATTCATAAAAAAAACAAAGTGTATATAAATAAGTAAATGCAATCAGCAGACCACCAGTGGAGAACATTGGTGTCTGTAACTGAAAGCCCAGCATGCATACCACAATGTTTTGCAGGCACACACACACACACACACACACACACACACACACACACACACACACACACACACACACACACACACACACACACACACACACACACACACACACACACACACACACACACACACACACACAGACACACACACAGACACACACACAAAAAACTCTGTTCATATTTTTCATTAGATTTTAGTTGTTTCCCAGTGCAAATAACTGTCAAAGACACAAAAAAGTAAAAATTAGACATTAGCAGGTACTGCAGTGAGAAAATTATTAGCTATGCTTTCATTACAGATAGTTCAAAGTTGTTGGAAGGAGCTTGCTCACTATCAAGGAGTGAAATGGTGGGTGAGGGATGAGTGCACCTATGTAGTGTGCCTATTTATTCTCTTGCCTTTCATCTCTTTTTAAATTTACAGGAGAAAAGATTCCAAGGGTACACACAGTTTGCAAACCTAAAGTGACACTAGTGTGAAATAAGAAATAAGAAAAAAAATGCACATCATGTTTAAATCAATTTTCCTTAGCCTGGAATCAGCCCTGACACCACATTGCTAATGAAGGGATAGGGTGCTGGAGGTGCTCCCATTGGTATGAGCTTTTTCATGTCACTGTGTTGGGTGTGTGCCAGGTATAGTTGTTTCAGGAAATTCATAGGTATTGCATGCAGCATCACATTGTGCAGTAGCTTTCCTTTTTAGTATTTATCTGTTCTGCAGTGCAATGTGTTATGCCAAGTAACAGAGTTGATATTCTTCAGCCATGTTATATATTTATAGATTTATAGGTAAGTGTTAGGCTACCTGCCTTTGTCAGCCATTTTAAGCCTAGCCAGTTTCCATTTTTGTGCTCAAATTAACCTATCCCATTTCATTAGAGATTGGCCATACCCATCACATGGTCAATAATTATATATTACCCCTAATGATAAAAATTGGGATCATAAAGTAGATCATTTGTGGGGACCCAAGCAAGGGATAAAGCATTTAGGAGCTCCACTGCTGTATTATGCTGAACTGCACATCATATTCACTTTAAATGTTCTTGTCAGGATCCTGCTTTATGTGCTGATTATCCACTGTTGTGCATTCTTCACTTTCTGCCATTTGGCAGCATGGAAGCTCTTTTCTCTTCTGTTTTTTTTTTTTTTTTTTGTTTTTTGAATTTTTATACTGATGTGGATCCCCATTTGCATGTCAGTTTCTTACCTGGGCTATTCCAGGTACACAGCGTTGTTTGTTACCAGGGCCACACAAGTTCCTTTATGAATTTCACAGAGCTTTGGATTGTGGTTTACACCATACAACAAACCAGTGGGACTGCATACTTTATTTGTGGATAGTGCATAATATCTCTATATTTGCCCTAAGTATGTTCTTTGAATTTACATGTTCCTACATAGTGGTGTATAATACAGGCAGCTGTTCTACATGAGCTATAATTTATCAATATATTGGCCTTAAGCCTTTACTTCAACATACGAGTAATAAAGCACTAACTGTTCGCATACTAGTCAGTGCATAAAGGCATTGTCTTGAACTTATAGAAGCCTGTACCCCAGGAGCAAGAAAATGGATTTTTGAGACAAGCATGTGATTAGATAATTAAGAATGTTTTTTTCTAGACAAAGAAAATATGTATCTTTTTAATTAGATGAAATGCAGGCTGCCCAGTCAAAAGCATGAGCAGTGCTTGAAATTTAATAACAGAGAAAACAATGTCAGAGTATTTTTATATCACTGTGTGTCTTTGTTGATGATGTGGCAAGTCACAGACATTTTCCTTAGTCAGTACAGTTAAATAAAATCTGTCATGATTTGTTCTGCTGAGTTTCCAATCCATTGACTAAAAATGGAATGCACTGAGTACTTTCACTGCATTACTTTGGTTCCATTGCAGATTGTCTGCTCTTTCTGCCTACATTTTTTGACCTTTACTAAGTTATTCTGTGACACAGCTGGCCAAAAATCTACTTGCACTTCTTCCAAAAGACTAAGCCTTGATGCAGCTTAGCAAATCATCTCTTCATACTTCAAAATTCTCATCCTTCTGCCAATTAAACCTCATATAGTTTCCTCAAACATTGATCCTTTTGGACTATATTTTACTTTAGTTTGTACCAGTTATATTCAATGCAGCATTTTTCTTCACTAAATTTCATAAAGCTGATGCAAATCTGCATTACTTTGGCAATCACTGTTTATTTGAAATAGTTCAAATACTGTGAAATATTTTAATAGAAGTGACTTGCTTCCTACAGTTCCTATGATGCCTTTTTAACTCTTCTATTACTGTGCAGTCACAAATTGTTCTCACAGATGCATTTAATTCTTAGTAGACTAAAGTTTTGCTGCTACTGCCAGTGTGAACTTTGCTTAGCATAAGTTGTGTAAGTCCATGTCAAAGGATATTCTCATTGGTGTGATTCAGACCAAATATTGTCATCCAAACTACAGCCAACTGCCAAAGACAAACTCCAGAATTATGACTATCAGAATAAGTGAGTCAAGAGAAGTGTCTTCTTTCCACTCATTGTGCCACTCTTATCAACACACTTCAGTCTAGCCAAACCCAGAGAGTTGAATGATAAAGCATACCAAGTACAGGATGGTGCAGGTCTATACAGTGGCTTCCCCTGTGCTGGCAATGATACCTTATTTTTCTACATTTTATTTGACCTTGCTGATAATCATCCCTCTCATGACCATTCCTCATCACAAGTTTGAAAGGTCAGCTGGGAGACATCATAATTTAGGCAGCCATCAGTGGCCATCAGTGGCAATTTTTTCATTATGTCATAGCATCACACGGCACATGGTTAGATAGGCAAGGGGTATAAACTGGGATGATTGTGTTGGATGTTACTTCCACAAGGGGCATTTCAAACAAACAGCCCTAACCCCCTATACTTGAGGGCAGCACTGGTTCCCCAGTCTCCACCAGAAAAATCATATCGTCATGTGTATTTTCCAAGCACCTGCCCAACCACCCCCCTGGAAATGTGAGCAGGATATGTCTCTTAGGCTCACACTAAGCTAACTGCCCTTGTGAGCTATTTTAAGCCTAGCCAATTATCCCTTGTGAGACTCAAACCCTGCACCTTGTGTTTGTAAGACAAACACTTTAACCATTAGGCCACCCTCGCAACCCCGCTCCTTCCCCACTGTGCCTGGCTCCTCTAGTGCTAGGCCACAAACTGAACCCCAGTCCCCTACATCACATTCAGGGATCTATACTTTTGCATCATGGAACCAGCTTCTGTTACATCTGTTGCAATGAATCTGTTTCAGAGTCTCACAACTGCTTGTGGCAGCCTCCTATGGTGGGCCACACTACTTAATATAGTGATGTTTACTGCAGTAATGCTACACAGAACCATAGAGCTGTATAGCATTGCTGCAACTGAACTTTGAAAATATCTGCAGAACTTTATCAAAGACATGCTCAAACTCTGAAGTCCTGTTCTGTAACTGTGAGTTAAAAAAAGAAAACATTTGTTTCATCAATGTGCAGCTTAACATTTGAAAATAACTGAAGATAAAGCAATGTTTTATTTCATGATCTAAGCTATGTTAATGCATGTAGCACAAGCCACACCAGTTCATGCACAGCATTACTGTCACTGTCAGCAGTTAACCCCAAACAACCTTTCCAATAGTATTAATAGTGTCCATGAAGTCTTCTTGAACAGGCCACCAAGGCCTGGATAATGAGTGACCTTTGCTAGTGTAGCTCACATCAAACTCAATTCCTGATTACCCTGCCTGAATATTTACCTTGTGTTGGACACTTTGGCCCACAACACATGAAACAATTGTCTGACTGATGCCACTGCTTTTGCAAACATGCCTGTTGCAGTCTAAAAACGTATGAGCATTTGAACTTCAGATCTCTTTCTTTTAGGTGTTCAATATACAACATAGTATTTGCACAACAGAACCATAGAGCTGTATAGCATTGCTGCAACTGAACTTTGAAAATATCTGCAGAACTTTATCAAAGACATGCTCAAACTCTGAAGTCCTGTTCTGTAACTGTGAGTTAAAAAAAGAAAACATTTGTTTCATCAATGTGCAGCTTAACATTTGAAAATAACTGAAGATAAAGCAATGTTTTATTTCATGATCTAAGCTATGTTAATGCATGTAGCACAAGCCACACCAGTTCATGCACAGCATTACTGTCACTGTCAGCAGTTAACCCCAAACAACCTTTCCAATAGTATTAATAGTGTCCATGAAGTCTTCTTGAACAGGCCACCAAGGCCTGGATAATGAGTGACCTTTGCTAGTGTAGCTCACATCAAACTCAATTCCTGATTACCCTGCCTGAATATTTACCTTGTGTTGGACACTTTGGCCCACAACACATGAAACAATTGTCTGACTGATGCCACTGCTTTTGCAAACATGCCTGTTGCAGTCTAAAAACGTATGAGCATTTGAACTTCAGATCTCTTTCTTTTAGGTGTTCAATATACAACATAGTATTTGCACAACATATTGTTTTTTTACTGTAACATACTATATGCAGTAGAATCAGATTTGATTGGCTCCTTGGTCTGACTTACCTTAGTTTGATTATTACAC